>NC_080377.1:127125189-127436476 GCF_014773155.1 Arachis stenosperma
CCAACGCCGTTGAGAGCGCGCCATTTGGAGTTCTGTAGCTCCAGAAAATCCATTTCGAGTGCAGGGAGGTCAGAATCCAACAACATCAGCAGTCCTTTTGTCAGCCTTTTTCAGAGTTTTGCTCAAATCCCTCAATTTCAGTCAGAATTTACCTGAAATCACAAAAAAACACACAAACTCATAGTAAAGTCCAGAAATTTGAATTTAACATAAAAACTAAGGAAAACATCCCTAAAAGTAGCTTGAACTTACTAAAAACTATCTAAAAACAATGCCAAAAAGCGTATAAATTATCCGCTCATCAGCTACATAGCCAAGGAAGATGCAGTTTCTAATATTTTCTCTATAAAATTTGTGGCTTCTTCATCAAATACCAAAACTATACCAAACAAAGTTGGTATTGAAAATGTTCCAACATTTGAAGAAAAATTTGATGAAGTATACACAAGTGAAACTGAGCATTCACCAAAAACTGAACCGAGTTCAAACCGGCCAGGTTTGGGTTACATTTCGAAAAATGAGGATGCTTTCTGGTGCGCGAAATTGTGAACAATACTTTTCACAACTCTCATAATCCCCGGTCATGAACTCCAAGAACTTGGTAGCTCAATCCCATGGCATTACACAACTTCGCACAACTAACCAGCAAGTGCACTGGGTCGTCCAAGTAATACCTTACGTGAGTAAGGGTCGATCCCACGGAGATTGTTAGTATGAAGCAAGCTATGGTCATCTTGTAAATCTTAGTCAGGCAGACTCAAATGGATATGGTGATGAACGAAAATAACATAAAAAATAAAGATAGAGATACTTATGTAATTCATTGGTAGGAACTTCAGATAAGCGCATGAAGATGCCTTCCCTTCCGTCTCTCTGCTTTCCTACTGTCTTCATCCAATCCTTCTTACTCCTTTCCATGGCAAGCTTGTGTAGGGTTTCACCGTTGTCAATGGCTACCTCCCATCCTCTCAGTGAAAGCGATTGCATATGCCCTGTCACGGCACGCGAAATTCAGCTATCGATTCTCGGTCAGGCCGGAATAGAATCCATTGATTCTTTTGCGTCTGTCACTAACGCCCCGCCTGCTAGGAGTTTGAAGCACGTCACAGTCATTCAATCATTGAATCCTACTCAGAATACCACAGACAAGGTTAGACCTTCCGGATTCTCTTGAATGCTGCCATCAGTTCTCGCCTATACCACGAAGACTCTGATCTCACGGAATGGTTGGCTCGTTTGTCAGGCGAGCACTCGGTTGTCAGGCGATCAACCATGCATCGTGCAATCAAGAATCCAAGAGATATTCACTAGAGCCTTGGTTGCTTGTAGAACAAAAGTGGTTGTCAGTCACCTTGTTCATGAGTGAGAATGATGATGAGTGTCACGGATCATCACATTCATCAAGTTGAAGAACAAGTGATATCTTAGAACAAGAACAAGCGGAATTGAATGGAAGAACAATAGTAATTGCATTAATACTCGAGGTACAGCAGAGCTCCACACCTTAATCTATGGTGTGTAGAAACTCCACCGTTGAAAATACATAAGCATAAGGTCTAGGCATGGCCGAATGGCCAGCCTCCCAATGATCTAAGATAGCATAAAACACGAAGATAGCTACCCCGATATCTCAATACAATAGTAAAAGGTCCAATATATAGAGAACTAGTAGCCTATGGTGTACAGAGATGAGTAAATGACATAAAAATCAACTTCCGGGCCCACTTGGTGTGTGCTTGGGCTGAGCAATGAAGCATTTTCGTGTAGAGACTCTTCTTGGAGTTAAACGCCAGCTTTTATGCCAGTTTGGGCGTTTAACTCCCATTTGGGTACCAGTTCCAGCGTTTAACGCTGGGATTCCTGAGGGTGACTTTGAACGCCGGTTTGGGCCATCAAATCTTGGGCAAAGTATGGACTATCATATATTACTGGAAAGCCCAGGATGTCTACTTTCCAACGCCGTTGAGAGCGCGCCAATTGGGCTTCTGTAGCTCCAGAAAATCCACTTCGAGTGCAGGGAGGTCAGAATCCAACAGCATCTGCAGTCCTTTTGAGTCTCTGAATCAGATTTTTGCTCAGGTCCCTCAATTTCAGCCAGAAAATACCTGAAATCACAGAAAAACACACAAACTCATAGTAAAGTCCAGAAAAGTGAATTTTAACTAAAAACTAATAAAAATATAATAAAAACTAACTAGATCATACTAAAAACATACTAAAAACAATGCCAAAAAACGTACAAATTATCCGCTCATCACTTTCGAGAAACCACCATTTTACAACAAAACCTCATTTTCGAAAGGTAAAAATATTCAAAAAAATTCTGGTGAAAACATTTTTACAAAGAGGAATAATTATAACAAAAATCAGTTTGTCAAAAGAAATGCATCTTCTCCAAAAACCAGAAAATTCCAACCATTTAATCATTTCAAGCAATATAACTCACCTCAATTTCAGCGGCACACATCAGAAAATCATTGTGTTAATTGCAAAAAATTTGGTCACTCATATGCACAATGCTTCATTGAAAAGAGAGTTGTAGGAAACGAAGTTTACAATGTTGTTTGTGATTTCAATGCACTTGGGCAACCAAGATGGATTAACTTCAAAGGATCCAAATTAGTTTGGATACCTAAGGCTACTTGAAACTCTTCATGCAGATTTGCTTAGCATCCAAGAACAAAAAGGACATGTGGTACATAGATAGTGGATGTTCAAGGCACATGACAGGAAGGTCAACCTACTTCATCAAACTAAATAAGTATGATGGAGGTTTTGTGACCTTTGGAGATGATGGTAAAGGTAAAATCATTGCTGTTGGAAAAGTAGGTAATGAGCAATCTACTTTCATTGATGATGTGCTTTTGGTATGTGGTTTAAAGCACAATCTTTTGAGCATAAGTCAGTTGTGTGATTTAGGATATTTAGTTGTTTTCAAAAGGCTTGAATGCTGTGTTGTAAATGAAAAGACAAATGAAGTGATTTTTGTTGCCAAGCGTTTCAATAATATGTATGGACTTACTCTTGATGAAATAAAAGATCAAAATGTAGCTTGTTTCCACTCTAAAGATTCTGAAAAGTGGTTATGGCACAAGAGCCATGCAAGTATGTTTCAAATAAACAAACTTGTAAAGAAAGAATTAGTAAGAGGTCTTCCTTTGATAAAGTTTGACAAAGACATCACTTGTGATGCTTGCCAAATGGGAAAACAAACAAAAAGTTCTTTTAAACCAAAGGAATACATCTCTACTAAAAGACCACTTGAGTTGCTACACATTGATTTATTTGGTCCAACAAGAACTCAAAGCCTAGGTGGTAAACATTATGGTTTAGTAATTGTGGATGACTATACTAGGTTTGGTTGGGTTTTATTTCTTGCACACAAAAATGAAGCCTTTTCGGCCTTTGAACCTTTTTGCAAGAAAATTCAAAATGAAAAGGATTTGAAAATCTCTTCTATAAGAAGCGATCATGGAACTGAATTTGAAAATAATTTGTTTGAATTCTTTTGTGAGGAATTTGGAATATCTCACAACTTCTCTTGTCCAAGGACACCACAACAAAATGGTGTTGTGAAAAGAAGAAATAGAAGCATACAAGAGATGACAAGAGCTATGCTTTGTGAGAGTAATGTTCCAAAATTCCTTTGGGCTGAAGCGGTTAACACGGCTTGCCACATTTTGAATAGAACAATCATAAGGAAATTTTTGAAAAAAACCCCTTATGAACTTTGGAAAGGCTACCCACCAAACTTAGATTACTTGCACATCTTTGGATGCAAATGTTTTGTTTTGAATAACAAAGAAAATTTGGGAAAATTTGATCCAAAGGCTTATGAGTGCTTGTTTGTAGGATATTCCACAACTAGTAAAGCATATAGGGTTTATCATCAAGATGCTAGAATTATTGAAGAGTCCATACATGTTACATTTTGTGATACTAACTTGGAGCAAAGCATTTTGGAAGATGGTGATGCAGAAAATCAAGCTCAGAAGGATGATGAAACTGCTCAGAATCATGGAAAAGAAAATTCTGGACAAGCTGAACCAGAAACAGCAAATGCTGAAAATTCAAGAGACAATTCCATTTTGTCTCATGAATCTGAAGGAAATTCTGTAGACAGCAGCATACAGAATCCATTGGTGACCGAATCGGCCTCCAAGTCCACCAGACCTCGTGAATAGAGATTCTTGAAGAATTATCCTGAAGAATTTGTAATTGGGGACGTCTCTCATGGAGTGCAAACTAGGTCTTCCACTAGAAAGGCAAATGAAGGTTCAAACATTGCCCTCCTCTCACAAATGGAGCCTCAAAACGTCAAAGAAGCCCTCAGTGATCCCTCTTGGATTAAGGCTATGGAGGATGAGCTTCTTGAGTTTGAAAAGAACCAAGTGTGGACATTGGTTCCAAGGCCAAGTGGAAAGAAAGTGACCGGCACCAAGTGGATATTCCGGAACAAGTTGGGAGAAGATGGTAGCATTGCAAGAAACAAGGCAAGGCTAGTGGCACAAGGATATGACCAAGAAGAATGAATAGACTTTGATGAATCCTTTGCCCCTGTTGCCCGAATGGAAGCCATAAGACTTCTCCTAGCTTATGCTGCATTTTGTAGTTTTAAATTATACCAAATGGATGTGAAATGTGCATTTTTGAATGGTGTGATAGATAGAGAAGTATATATGGAGCAGCCTCCTGGTTTTGAAAATAAAGAGCATTCCAATCATGTTTTTAAATTGTCTAAAGCTCTCTATGGTTTAAGACAGGCTCCTAGAGCTTGGTATGAGAGACTTAGCTCTTTTCTTTTGAAAAATGGTTTTCAAAGAGGCACCACTGATACAACTCTATTTATCAAAAATTCTAATGATTCTTTTATTTTAGTCCAAATATATGTTGATGACATTATTTTTGGATCAGCAAATGAATCCCTTTGTACTGAATTTGGAAAGCTCATGACAAGTGAATTTGACATGAGTATGATGGGTGAACTTAATTTTTTCCTTGGGCTACAAATTAAACAAACTGAAAATGGTATTTTCATTCATCAAGAAAAGTATGCCAAGGAATTAGTTAAGAAATTTGGCCTTGAAAATGCCAAACCCATGGGAACTCCCATGCACCCAAATTCTAAATTAGATAAGGGAGAAAATGAGAAAGATGTTGATGAGACGAGGTATAGAGGAATGATTGGTTCTCTTATGTACTTAACTTTCTCTAGACTCGATATTGTGCAAAGTGTTGGATTGTGTTCTAGGTTCCAATCCAAACCAAAAGAGTCACATCTTTCGGCAGTTAAGAGGATCATTAGATATGTTCATGGCACATCCAATTTTGGTCTTTGGTATCCTAAGATTGATGATTTTTCTGCAGTTGGTTATTGTGATGCAGATTTTGCTGGTGATAGAGTTGATAGAAAGAGCACTTCTGGTTTATGCTGCTTCCTTGGAAAGTCCTTAAATGTTTGGTCAAGTAAGAAGCAACCAACAGTGGCCTTATCCACTGCAGAGGCTGAGTATATAGCTGCTTCTTCTTGTTGTTCTCAGCTTTTATGGTTAAAAACACAGCTTGCTGATTACAAATTAAATGCTGAAAATATTCCCTTAATGTGTGATAATATGAGTGCCATCAATATTTCTAAAAATCCAGTTTTGCACTCTAGGACTAAGCATATTGAAGTGAAATTTTACTCAATAAGAGAACATGTCCAAAAAGGGGATATTTGCATTCAATTTGTTAAATCAGAAGAGCAATTAGCAGATATTTTTACTAAACCATTAGCTGGGGATAGATTCTGCATGCTTAGGACTTGTCTAGGAATTTTGAGTTATAATTCTTTATTTGAAAAGTGTTGATGTGTTTGCTGGAGAATTTTGTCTCATAAACAGGTATGAGACAATTCTGGGCAGATGATGAATGTTTCCTTCAAGACTGCATGCTCTGGGCTTATTACAAGTGAAAAATCAATCTGGGCCAACCTCAATTCAGATCTGGGTAGTCCTATATGTTCCATTGATTCAAACCACATCTGGGCCCAATGTGAATGTTACATTCTTACTTGTGTGTTTAAGTTTTCATTAAAAGTTTTTTGTGGCCCGAAAAAAGGTTTTTTTAAAAACTTAATTTTTGACTCTGGTCCAAAAGGAGTTTCAATTTAATTCTGATTGCCTTTCAAAATTTAAAATTGATTTCCTGTTTTATTTTTAAAAAAATCAAATAAGATCTTCTCTTTTATGAGGTCATGTTTTGTCAAGTCTTTTCAAATGGTGATGTAGTTGCATGGTTTTAGAAATCCACTTTTTGGGTACGGTTACCAACACTCCCTCTCTTCCCTCCATAACTTCTCCACACTCTTTTCGGTTTCTTCCCACTCACTTTACTGCTTCTCTTCCCTCAAAAGATTGAATCTAACCAAATGAGGAAGAAAGTCATTGCAAAAAGGACTCCTCGTGAGAAGATTTACAAACTACCCACAAAGCCTTCCATTCGCTCTCAAGACCGAACCTTTACCCCTTCTCCTTCTCCTCCTACCTCTCCTCCTCGCTGTGACCCCATGGCTCGTACCAAGAACACTCCAAGATATCCTGCCTCTGCCAAACCAACTCCACCACCAAAGGCGACGCCTTCCAAACCTGCCTCTTCAAAACCTGGCTCTTCAAAGCCATCCTCATCCAAAGGGAAGCGTCCGGCGACGGAGGAACCTGTTCCTGAGCCACAACAACCAAGGGCAAGGTCAGTTCCTGTGCGTTCACAGAGAGGTAACACTCGAGTCCCTCTCAAAAATATTAAAGAACCAGAAATTGGACCATTTGATCACAAAGCCCATTTTATGACCGCTCATTCAAACTATAATCCCTATAGATTCAAATTTGCCATGAATAATGATTTTTATGAGGGAGTCATCCAGTATCGTACCCTATGCTCTTCATTTCTCGCTGATCTGCCATCTTTGAAAAGAAAAGGTTTTCCTTTTGTTGACAACTTAATTTTTCTGGACTGGAATCACCTTTTTTGACATCAAAAAACCTGTTTATCCATTGTTGGTCAAAGAGTTTTATGCAAACATGACTTATCATGAAGGCACCGCTCATTCGTATATCAAAGGCCGAGATATCATTTTAAATAATGAGACCATCAGTGAAGCTTTGAAGTATACTGATGTTGGGCCTTGTGCATATACGTCAGTTAAGTGGGATGAAGGAATTGGTGTTTCTTACAATGATGCCCTGGCTAGCATTTGTGAACATGTTTCCTTAATAGATGGCGTTACACCCACACACAAAGCCCTAGGATATGAACGTGCTCAGTTGCACCGAATGGTCAACCACATTATACTTCCTCAAAGTGGTTCATATCAAAGGGTTTCATACACTGACACTCTTGTCTTATATGCCATTCTCACCAAAACTGAAATTTCATTTGCATATTTGATGGTTAGATACATGTTTGACTCTGTTAGAAGTGAAAAGGACAAAGCTCTTCCTTATGGCATGTTTCTAACTTGTATGTTTGAGTATTTTGGTGTTGACTTGACCAATGAAAAATATGAAAATAGACATTCATATCTAAAGAGAGGTGGTTCAGTGAAACAGAACAAAGGACCCACTAGATTTGAAAGAGTTGTCCTAGATGATGAAGATGATGATTTTATCCCTGAGGATTCTCCTGCTCCTTCCACTGAGGGAACATCCATCTCCACTGGAAAGAAATCGGCTCTGTTGAATGTGGTTAAGGATGTTGCTCAAGAGTTTGTCTCCCAATCAAATCACTTTATTGCCATGAGCAAGGAGCAAAGGAAACTAGCTAGCAAGCATGAGAACTTTCTGAAGAAATCGAGGGATAGGGTGGCTGTGCTCATGACCTTCATTGATAACCTTCAAAATGATGAAGACATTGCCACCGATGGTGAAGAGAAAGCTGCTTCGGAGGGGGATGGTTTTGATGCCTAAGATTTGTCTCATGAAAACTGCTGCTGCTGCTCTCTTTTTGTCTCATGATTTCTGTTTCTTTCGTTACTGTTGAACTGTTTTTATTTTGGATGACTGTAATAACTCTAAATACTGCTGCACTTTTGTTGGTTTAGTTAGAACTTTGGACTGTGATCTAACCTTTTCTTGCTGGATTTGTATTGATGTCTTTGTTGATCTTGTGTATTTTCTACCCTTGATGACAAAAGGGGGAGTAATAGCACTAGAATACTAGAATGATGGTAATTTTTGATGTTGATGCAGCTACTAGTAACTCTTTCGGATTTTTGTCTAATTGCTGCACTAAAATTTGATTTCACATGACGAATCCTTTTGCTGCTGATATTTGATTAATGTTGGGCTGATTATGTGATGTTGCTCATTTGATATCTCTTAGACAAGATAAATGTGTATAGCTCTTTATTGTGCTTTCTTTAAGTACAATGCATAAACAGGAACAAAGAGGAAAGCATAAATCCAGGGGGAGCAAATCTTGAAAAGGAAAGGGGGAGCAACATAAAAGCAAATGACAAAAATCAAAGGGAGTTTCTAAACCTTACTTCACTTCCTTTTGATTATTGCTTAAATCATGTTTGTCATCAAGGGGGAGATTGTTGAGTTAAGAAATTAACTAAATTAATTAGTGATGACAAACATTATTTTTGGCAAAATAAATAATTAGAGTTGTTAAATTAATAAGTATACATTGCTAATTATTTATGTTATGTTGCAGGCCATAATTTAATTTTGGCAGCCCAAGTTGAATGAATAAAACAAAGCCAATGGGCTGAATGGAAAATGTGAATAAAGACAAGCCCAAGTCATCCTTATCAAACAAAGAAGCATAGCAAGGCACCACGGGCCAAAAAAAAGAGAAGAACCCGATCCAAGCTTGAAATTGTTTTCATTTTCCCACCATCTTGCTCCAACCAAAGCAACGTTCCTATCCTCTCTAATCAAGTCACATCAAGACTTCAGTAAAGTAAGAAAGAGAAAGAGAAGAAAAGCTTCCTCCATAAGCCAGTAACC
This sequence comes from Arachis stenosperma, assembly GCF_014773155.1. NCBI lineage: Eukaryota > Viridiplantae > Streptophyta > Magnoliopsida > Fabales > Fabaceae > Arachis > Arachis stenosperma. The sequence goes on from NC_080377.1 coordinate 127,134,180, forward strand.
AAAGAAGCAAGAAAGAGAAAATCTAAGCTTGAAGCACAGAAGCTAAAACAGAAAATCTAATACAAATCAAGCTTAAGAAAGGTAATCCATCTCATCTTGCATGCATCAGATCTTCATCCTTTCTTCCCTACTCTATGTTCTATCCGAAAATGGCATTCAAAGAAAAAGTTGATCTCTGTTCTTCACTGCTACAAATCCACGGTCACAAGAGATTCTTGGGGACCAAGTTGCATCTCTATGGTTCAGATTTGGTTGACCATTGGAAAATAATTTCAGTTACTCCTTCATGGCTTTCGGTCAAGTTGGAAAAGTTAGAAGGAAAGGTTCTACTTTGATGATTGAGAAGAAAAAGTGAGCTTGTGGGTTGGTGAAGCTCAAGGCTCAAGATGTTGACCTTGGAGGAAGAACCAAGGAACATGCAAGGAGATAAAAAGAAGCTTGTTGTTCATTCTGAAGCAAGGAGAGATAACCAGTGAACTTGAGGTGTTTGTTCTGAGAGAGCTCTTTGAAGAAGTTCAACTAACTGGACATTGTAACCTATTCAAAGGTGCATTCCGCCAGTATGAAGAACTAAATCAGAGGCTTGCTAATCTGGTTTTTCGCATAGCACAGAGGCTGTTGATGAAGTCAATCTCCTTCATGTTTTTCTGATTGTGATGTACTTTTCTAAGCTTATCTTTCTGTAATTTCTTGAGAGAAAAGGCATTGTGAGAAAGCTTGAGAAAAAGCCAAGAGTTGAAAAAGGCTGAGTGAAACACTTGAGAGAAAAGCCTAGAGTTATTTTCTGATTTCTTTAGGTTGATTAAGTGTCATGTATCTTGTACCTGTTGGTATCCTATTCTTAGTTGGGATAGCACTAAGAGTGAATAGTTGAGTGTTAGCATAGCCAATGTCAAGTTAGGTTAGAACTTGAGTGTGAAATTGGTGTATGTAATACTGTTAACTATAGTGAAATTCTTCCATAGTTGTGGAGGAGACTGGATGTAGGTTGCATAGCACAAAGCAACCGAACCAGGATATATGCTGGTGTTAGCTTCTTCTTCTCTGTCATGTTCTGTTTTCTGATATTCATGAGACAAAAATAAATTGTCTCATAAATTTCCGCTGCTGAGTTCAAACAAAATCAGATTTGTAACTTTGATTAAAAAGGGTCAAAACAGCAACTGAAAAGGAAGGCATAGATTCAACCCCCCTTCTCTAAGCCTACCACAACCTTCAAGGGTTTAGAGTTTAGGGTTTAGTGTTTAGGGTTTAGGTTTTAGGGTTTAGGGTTTAGTTTTTAGTTTTTAGGGTTTAGTGTTTAAGGTTTAGGGTTTAGTTTTTAGGGTTTAGGGTTTAGGGTTTATGGTTCAGGGTTTTAGGGATAAAACATCAGGGGGATAGAATTTTGGGTGTATATTCAACTTTATTTGGGTGTAAAAAATGTCAGGTCATGGGTGTATATTTGGTTTGATGTTTTCCTTCATATTATAGTACCTGTAATTCAGATATTTAGTTTAGGGTTTTAGGGTTTAGGATTTTGGGTTTAGGGTTTAGAGTTTTAGGGTTTAGGGTTTAGGTTTTTAGGGTTTAGTGTCTAGGGTTTAGGGTTTTGGGTTCAGGGTTTAATCAGTTACATCAATCATATAATAGTTACATTAATCAGTGTCAATATCCTTAGAATCTATCTGACACTCGGGTGTAAGTTGTGTATTCGTTTGCATAATCAGTGGCGGGATGTGCATCAGGCCGTCAAATTTCAAATCCCTAACTATTGTTTTCTTCTCCTCACTCATGTTTCTGAATTTTTCACTTAACAAATGTGTTGCACACTTAAGGTCCTTGGTTTGCTGTAAACAAAGAAAAATTATAGTCAGATATATTTCTATTATATAAAACTGATTTCGTCTAAGACATATATTTGTTCTTACATTTTTTCCAGCTTGGTTTCTGCCTGCCATTGTTTCTGAAATGAAAAATACACCCATAGATATCAGTAAGATACACCCATACATATGATTCAGATATACTCATACATATGATTCAGATACACCCATAGACATGACTCAGATACACCCATACATATGAGTCAGGTACACCCATGGATATCAGTCAGATATTACTCAAACATGCATTAACATACAAGGTCAAGCAACATTACAAGGTCAAGTAATATACACCCATGGACAAGCAAATATTAGAACAGTTGCAACTGATCACTATATTACAGTATATCAGTTCATAAATATACACCCAACAAAATACTCCATATACACCCACCAAATCAAGCAATATACTTCCAAAAATCAGTTACCAGAATAACTAGAACAACAAGAACAATAACACCTAGAACAACTAAGAAGAACAGTATAACCTAGAACCAAGAATAACACTAAAACTAGAACAAGTAGAACATTAAAAACTGTAAAACCTAGAAGAACGTAGAAGAACAGTAAAACCTAGACGAATGTAGAAGAACAGTAAAACCTAGTTCTTCGTTTTCGAAATCTGGAAAATATATAATATGAGTAAAATAGTAACGTAACGTAACGTACCTTGAGTTTTATAACTTTGTTTTTTCTGGAGATTCTTGATTGAGAGTTCTATGTTGTGTTGATGGAGAGATCGAATCTTCACGATGATTGTTTTCTCTGCCGTTTGCAATGTTACTCGAAAATGGAACGGTTGTGTTTTTTTCGTATGGCTTGGAGAAGTGGAAAAGTGCGCCATTAAGGAGCGGTTTTCGCGAAGCGCGTGAATGCTACGCTCCATTCAAGGTAATTCAGTGTGCGTGTGTAAGAAATGTAAGCTAGGAGCTTATATGACTTGTAGGGTTTTTTTGTTTGTATGTGTAGCAAGCCTGTAAAAAGAATAGACGTTTATTTTACATATAAAAAAGATGATTGTTCTTATTACATATAAAAAAGATATTTATTCTTATTGTAAATCTATTATTATATTTTATTTTACATATAAAAAGAAAGAATGTTCGTTTTATATATAAAAGAGATTATTTGCAAATTTAGTGGGGCTGATGGGATAACAATGACGTTGATAGAGTTTCGAGAATGATTAAAATTTTAAAAAGACAAGGTAAAAAGTTTTTTTATTTCAATTGGGTGATTTTTTTATTTTTAGTGCCTTAGTGGGCCAAAAAATCAATCCATTATTTAGGTTGTTTAAATATTTTGGTTACCCCCAAAAATATATTTGATATAAATAAAAAATTTTAAAAATAAAATTACAACAAAATAAAAGTAAAAGAACATTTTTATAACTTTTGCCAAAAGACAAAAATTATTCTTCACCCTATAAACAAATGAAACTTGCATCTTGCTGGAAGAGAAGAATTAATTTTCTTGATTTATGAAAAAGGATTGTCGCAAACAGCGAGAAGTTGTCACAACTTCTTCTCTTCCACTTTACAAGACCAAAATTACACTTTTAACAACACCATTATCACCACTCTCAAGAACAACATCAACAAATAACAAATCGTGCAGCTGCACCACAATTCTCCAATGAAGATAATGATGATTGCAGCTAAGGAAACGGAAGTGGATGCGAAAGAAGTGCTTTTGAGCTCGCCTCCGCCGGCGGAGTCCGCCGTTCCAGGGGCTGTCAGCGGGGTTCGAAGAACAAGCCAAAACTGGCAGTCATAATCACAAGAGAGGGCGCCAACACGCATAGCTTACATCCTCAAAGTCGCGAGTGGCTTCGACGTCCTGGACGGCGTCGCCCCCTACGCGCGGCGCCGCCAGCTTGGGATCTGCATCGTAAGCGGCAATGACACCGCCACAGCGTTACCATCTGGGAGCCCACGGTCCCCGGCTTCGTTGTCACTCTCCACGGAAGGTTCGAGCTACTGTCGCACTCTAGCTCGTTCCTCCCGCCGCCTGCTCCTCCTGGCGCGACAAGCCTCAGAATATACTTTCTCGCATCCAGCGACAAACTGAGAAAACTATAGCAAATGCGTGGTGAGCTGCGGGCCTTTACTTAATTTCTTTTTTCTCCCTTCTAAGGGAAATACCGAAATAGACATATATACTCTCGGGTTTTGTTTGGGCCGAGTCCAGGTACTGAGCCCAAGTTGAGCTGAGCCCGACAAAGGAAAAGGAAAAGCCATGACCGAAAAAAAGGAGGAAAGGAAAAGGAAAAGCAAGAGGAGGAGTTGGTGTTGGAGAAGAGGAAGAAGAAGACGCATAGGAAGAGAGAGAATGGGTTCGGCAGGGAAAAACACAGCAGAATTCTTCAGGAGGAGAGACGAGTGGAGGAAGCACCCAATGCTCACCAATCAGTTCCGCCACGCCCTCCCTGGCTTCGGTATCGCCGTTGTCGCCTTCGGCATCTACCTCGTCGGCGAGCAGATCTTCAGTCGCGCCGGCGCTCCTTCTTCCCACTCTCACTCTCACTCCCACTCCACCGCTTCTTCCTCTCACTGATATCTCTTCAGGTACCTTCCTTTCTCTCCACCATCCATTCCCATACATTTTTAGGGTTTAGTATTTGTATGCTCACAGATCTGCCCTTCAAAATACATTCAATTTTGACTCTGCTATTGCACCTATCGCACAAATCACGCTAGGGACAGAAATACGATTCAATTTCTATTCTTGCGTTTTAGTTTTACTTGGTGATTGTAGGACTGTGGTTCTTTGATTATGCTGGTAACTGCACTGACCCCTACTTTCTATTACCAAGTATTCCTTTTTGGCTGAAAATTCCCTTAAAAAATTACATTGTTCTTGTAGGTGATGGTGGAAGGAGGCTGGGAAGAAGTAACAACTGTGGCACTTGCCCCTTTTTTAACGTCCATTAATAAGCTTTTAAGTTCAACTTAAACTGGCACCCTTGAATTTGTAAATCTCAGACTACCTTACCTATCTTGGTATTTTGTTTATCACTATTATTGTTGCTACATTTCATACATTGTGCTGCTTGTGCTTTGAGATTTTACATGTTTTCTTTCTTCATTTATGTTTGTATTGCTTTAGAAAGAGAGAAAACACGCAACTCTGTTTAATATCAATCACAAGTATTTTGAAGTAACAAGACTACTTGAATTTTAGATTGAGAAATCAGAAATACAACATTATATTTTGGTTTGTGTTGCATAGTCTCCCCCAGTTGTAGTCTTGTCGAAAGCCGTACATACCAATTTATTAGGTAGGCAATTGACACAGAACAACATGAACCCAAGGTATATATAGTTGTAGATTAGCATGACGAGACCAAAGAAAACAGAGATAATAACAATAATCAACGTAGCCCAAGGGATAAAGAAAAGGTTTTGATGCTGATGATGATAATTCCTCCTGTTTGTGTGGCTTTCTTTCAAGATAAAAGGTAGGCCTTTACATTACAGACTGTAATTGTTTCCTTTCCTTGTATAACTAAGATAAACATGCCTCTGTAAACATAACTTTTACGAGGATGTTTGAACAAAATTCTACGTACGGCGCGGTACGAGGAAAAATCTAAAACTAAGAAAAAAAGAGGAGTAAAAGCCCTTTCCGGTCCCTAACCATTTACCCGATGGACGACCCACCCCCTAAGGAATTTAAAACCCCAAATCGGTCCCTATCAATGATGGTATATGGACATTGAAGACCCTGCAACCGATTCCCAGCAGGTGACATGCTGATCTGTCAGTCACTTGTCCACCTGGATTTTTGTCCTACATAATTAGGACTAATCGCCCCCTGCACCTTTGAAACGATGCGTTCCATGAAAACCAGTTGTCTCCTGGGTTTGTTTAGGGTTTTATCTGCATTCTTCATCGTGTTAGTTGTGTGTAGAGTAAAGATTAGGGCTTTTCTCTGCTGAAGAAGAATATGGCTATGAAAGCCAGAGAATCTTCGTCACGAACCGTGGAGGAAAGTAGTGAAGGTGGGAAGAATTTGTGCTGGAGTCCGATTCTGGGTTCCACAGGGAGTATGGGGGAAATGGCAAACCAAGGCCAGAAAAGATTTGTAGCACCGAGATGTCATTGTGGCACATATGCAATATTGTTTCAATCTAGCACTGCAGGAAATCCGAACAGGCTTTTTTTGGTTGCTCTTATTTTAAGGTAATCGCTTTGCAATTTTAGTTTTGTTTCGAAATTCGTTGCCATGAGCATGGAGTGTTGTTTGTTGCAGACCGCATCTCCACACTGCAAGTACTTTGCTTGGCTTGATGAATACATAGTGTCATGTTCATATAAAGCTGATGGCAAAGAAAATGGCGTGGTTGAAAGGCTGAAGACGATGGAAGAAAGATTGGAAGCACTGGAACTGAAGATTGCGAAGCAGGATATTGGAAAAACAGTTGGAGGAAACACGAAATGCCGAAGCTTAACCAGTTTTTTAATTGGAATTGCAGTTACAGTTGTAATTTCAGCAATTTACAGTGGATGAATTGAGACAAATGTGAATTTGATTTAGTGTGCAAAGTTTTGTTCATAGAAGAGAACTACTTCATGTATTATGGTTGAAATCCATGGCTTGTAAGAAGACAACAACTGATGTTATGGTTATTATGATATTGAGTAGCTTGATGTAGTTATACCTGATTGAGTAGCTTGATGTAGTTATTATGATGTTGTATTATTATGTAATTGTGAAGCACTTGTCTAGTTGTCTATGAAGATAGTAATGTACAGACACAAATTTGTGCATGATTTGCAAGTGTACTTCAATTCATGAGAGTTTGGTAAAAGTTGAAACAAAGTTACAAATTGATTCAGTGATTCACAAACCCAAGCATGAGTGTTTCACAAAAATTCACTCTGAACCAAGAACTGCCCCAGAGTTTCACTCAGAAGACAATGTCAGTTTTTTCCAAGTTGACACTAAAACTAATACCAAAAAACTTGAGAGGATCTGTAAATCAAGGCTTGAAATCAGAACCTAATGATAACATCAACACCATAACCAAAATAACTAACATAGAGTGTCCCCTTAAACCAAAATTCTACATTCCCTAACAACATGATATCCATATAGCAGGTTGTTTCACTGTTTCTTTGGTGGAGGCTTCATTCCTGGAGTTGGAATGAACTGAAATAGCCTTGCTGAGGTCCCAGGGCTAGCTGCTGCCAGAGTTTCATTGGAGACTGCATGAGAGTTTTGTTGTAAGCCTTGTGCTTGTGGTTGGGGTTGTACATTGTGAGACGGTTGGTTGGGCTGCATTGGATGTCCTTGGGGCCTTCTGACACTCTGTTTGGGCCTAAACTTTGGAGCTGCAGAAGGGGGCTGAGCATTTGGAGCCTGAGTTGTGGCCTGGTTCATTGGAGCAGGTTCGTCAGTTCCTGGAACCTGGTAACACAATGATGAAAAACATATGGGCTAAAAAACTGCATCTTCTTCTCTGTCTATAACAAAAAATTATGAACAATTGTAGGTATATTTACCTCTGCAGTTGGGGCTGTTGGGGCAGTTTGTGAGATGTTTATCTCATCTGGCTCTACCTGCGGCCTCTTTGGCATTTTTTTCTTGTTTTTCCTAGCCTTGTCCTATATCACAGAATCATGTTTTGCACCCACATATGTTGAGAAATGTTAACTCATTGTGAATTCAAAAAAGACACAACCCAAAATGTATACAAGTTACAGAAGGGTTTTCTTAAACAAAAAAAAAACACTTACAAGAGGTTCCAGGTTAACAGGTGCAGGTTCCTCAGTATTAGCCACATTCCCTATAGGGGGAGGGGCAGGAGCAACATTTTCGGTCAACACACATAGCTCTGGTGGCCGCTTTTGCCTTCTTCCTTTTTGGTTGCCAATCCGGTGTAGCCGGTGCTCCCTTGCAGGTTTTATAATAATGACCCTTCTCCCCGCATTTGCTACACGTTACCTGAAAAGTCCTTCTGACTTTGTCTCCAATCACTTGGGGGGGAGGTGGTGCACCAGTTTCAGTCCGGCGTTTCTTTGGACGACCAGCTGGTCTTATTATCCTGGGAGGTTGTGGCTTTGGATGGTCTGTCTTCTCCCAGAATTCTTCGCTGTTGACTGGATTTACACACAAATCATATGTTTTCCTGACAGCATCCATAGTGAGATAAGGGCTCACAAATTCTTCGGCAGCCTTGATCCTCAACCTAGATATAGCAGCAACTGCGTGGACACATGGCATCCCTTGCCAACAGCAACAACAACAAGAATATGGTTAGCCAAATTTATGTGAAAACAGCAAGACAAGAAACAATGTATACCTGTCAACTGCCATGAGTTGCAAGTGCATGTATGATGTTGGAGGTTGACTCCCAACTTGTGTTTTCCCCTAGTAACTTCAAATAGAACCCTGTCATTATCTCCGCTCCATTGTGCATTCCATTTATGACTCTGAGGTTTAATGTGCCTGTCAAGCCTCCACTGCTGCGCTGGTGCCAGTTTCCCAGTGCATCTTCCTAGAATCCTCTTGTGCTTGGCCATCTTTTTCATTATTGTACACCTTATCTCTTCACACATTGTTAGAATGGGCTTCTCCCTGGCCTCAAGTATCATAGAATTCCAAACCTCACACATGTTATTGGTGAGGCTGTCATTCTTCGGACCATGGCTGAAATATGCCTTGCACCAAACTGCTGGGTCAAATTGATTCATGTACTCCCATCCTCCATGGCACACACTTTTAAATTTTCCATTGCCGCTTTGAACTGCACCTGAGTGGTGCACTTGGCAGCATGCCATAACAGACCCTTTACCTGCTTGTTATTGAACCTTTGTTGAAGATTCTTCCAAATATGCAGCACACAATTTCTGTGGTGTGCATAGGGCATGACTTCCTTGGCTGCACGCATAAGTCCCTGCAAAGATGGTTTACAAACCAAATATAATGCACTTATGACATAAAGACACCAATAACTACACACCAATTGCTGGGAATAGACATAGACCAATCATAAGCCACTTAACCATATATGCATAAACTAATTATGAATGTATTATGTTGTGCAGAATTCTACTAACCAAAAGCTAGAAATTAAACAACACGATTACAAACAAATACTAACCCAGGTGACAATTCACAGATTAACAGATTATTTTCTATGGAAGGGATACCAACAATTGTAAGGGAAGATGGTTAGATTGGTTGTATTTACTACAACTATGTTGATGAATTTCTTCAGTTTAACAAGTATAGCCTTTTGCTTCAATTAGCAGATATTCCACTTTAAATCTAAACAAACAACTAATTAACACATTCAACACAAGTCTACATTGTGCAGAGTTACATTCATAAAACTACATTATATCAGAATAGTATAGGGAATTGTAGTTACCTTCTGTTGGTCGGACATCAGATTCCATCCGCGCACTTGATGGTCTCCCAAATCATCCTGAAGCCGCGTCAAGAACCACATCCAGTTCTCTGTGTTTTCAGCTCTTGTCACAGCATATGCAATAACGAATACATGGTTGTTAGCATCAAGTGCCATTGCAGTTAGGAGCTGCCCTCCGTAATAACCTTTTAAGAAGCAACCATCTAGGCCTATTAGTGGTCGACAGCCCTTAACAAAACCATTTCTGCACGCATCTAAGCAAATGTAAATTTTGTCAAACAGTGTAGAGACTGCGGAATTGGGTCAACACATGTCAGCCGTGCTGCCTGGGTTACTCCTGTGCAACTCTTGCAAATAATCCCACAACTTCCCATACTGTGCCCTGTCATTGCCGTTCACAATTTCCCTAGCTGCTTTCAAAGCTCTTTGGATCATTTAGGATGGACCTGAACATTATAATCCTGTTTCAGATGCTCCGTTGCTTCCTCGGTGTCAGCTTAGGCTGTGTTGCCAACCTTTTTTCCAACTTATCTGTGACCCAAACCCTATCGGCCAAGTTACTTCCATTGTTTTTGAGTTCCTTGCCACGTATATCAACCATGGGCAGTTCTCCTCTGCACATCTAGCCCTGACCCTCTCCTTCTCATTTTTTATATACATGCAATCTCTTCCATCCCAGACAAATACATCCTTCAAGGCCTTCTTAAATTTCTCCATAGTCGCAAATTGCATTCCAAGCTCAAACTGAACCTCTCCATATTCATTTTCTTCATTGAAATCAAGTCCGTGCGTTGTCCTCATCCTCAGAAGATACCGGGGTATGACAGTCTTCCGAAGCATATTCATATTTGTAGTCATCACTCTCCTCATTAGCCACTGCTGGACCTCCTAATTCATCTTCAACTGGCCCTCCCATATCTGTCTCAACTGGCCCTTGGCCAGAACCCAACCCACTTGGAGGTGTCTCAGTTCCATTCCCTTTACTAGATTCACCATGTAGCACATGTCTCTTCTCCTCCTCCCAGTATACCTCTTGGATGATTTCTTTCCATTCTTCTTGGGTGACACTTTCTTTTTGTTTCTTGCAGACACCGAAGTTTTTCCTTTGTTTTTTTTCCACTCCTTTCTGCTGACTCAATATCACTGCTATCACTCTCATAACCAGGAGGTGGCGGCTTGTAGGCCTCATCCTCGGCACTCTCGTATCCGTCATCCAATGAGGATTCATCTGTCACCACAACGGGCTCTTCCTCTGGTTCTGGCTCTGGTTCGGCTTGCATTGGTTGGCTTACCGGGTGCTCAAAGTAGATGTAGAACTCATACTTATCTGGAAACTTAAGGTGGCTTCACACATGTCATTAATATCCTGATCACCCTTAAGGATATGAAGCCCAAACTCCAAGTTTCTTGCTGCTGGATCAAGCCATAAATTTCTTTGTATTCCAGATAACCTAATCCCTGAAGAGTTCTTCCAAGTCCTTCTTGTTGACAAAATCAACATCCATCGGTGGAAATTTCTCAATTCCCATCTACATAGCGTAACACTCCATTTGAATCTTTCTCTAGTCTCCCACCGTGATGAAAAACAGGGGCAACAAACACAGACATCTGTAAAAAACCAAATCACAACTCAGTAACAGAGCTAAACTTCAAACACCCTCAACAGCAACTAGGCTATCCTGCCTATCCATTAAGCATTCTTAATGCATCAAGCCAACACAAAGGTACAAACTTTCAAACTTAACATCACTTTCATACTTTCACAACAACCCTAACTCATGAAACAAACCTACTGCTTCACCCGATCCACCCATAATCACCATGCAGGGGAGAACTCACATATCAAAGCTAATTTAACCCCCACTACCTGACATACTCCTCAACTTCACTACAGTAAAGAATAATGTATGTAGAAGAGAACCAAGTATACGTTACCGTTTCAAAGGAAGCTTCCAAATGAAGACCCTGTCTTCCCACGCAGTAGTGCAACTAGCTCCCACGTCCTCAACGTAACTCTGTTTTGGAGGGAAGAAGAAAGCTTTGCTGAATTAGGGCCAAAGGTAAATGACGAGGGAGAGGAAGGTGTTTTATGGAATAATGGTTTTCATGGAACGCATCGTTTCAAAGGTGCAGGGGGCGATTAGTCCTAATTATGTAGGACAAAAATCCAGGTGGACAAGTGACTGACAGATCAGCATGTCACCTGCTGGGAACCGGTTGCAGGGTCTTCAATGTCCATATACCATCATTGATAGGGACCGATTTGGGGTTTTAAATTACTTAGGGGGTGGGTCGTCCATCGGGTAAATGGTTAGGGACCGGAAAGGGCTTTTACTCAAAAAAGAGAGATAGATCATGGTGGAGGATTATTTTTTTTTTTTTTGAAAAAAGGAGCTCAACACAATAGAGTGGAGCAAAGTTAAAAAGAAACAGACTAACAACACCTAAATCAGACGCAATAAAAGAAACTCTCCAATGTCATTTCCAGCATAGCTATCAACAACACGAAGAGCTCTCACCTTCCCACTCTTTAACACTAAGCACGGACATCTCTATGACATCTTCAACACCTTTGCTTTCATTCTGAAAAATCCTCCTATTTCTTTCCATCCAAATGTTCCAGATGATAGCACAGAAACATCTCAACCGCTGCTTGCGTTCCTCCTTTCTACGCGGCTCTTCTGTCCAACTTAGAAAGTGGTCCTTCATCAACCCAGGGAGAGACCATAGGCGGCCCGACGCAAGTATCCAAGCATTCCACACCTGCCAGGCAAACCCGCATCCGAGAAACAAGTGGTGAACCTGCTCAACCTCCCTATTACAAAAGACACACCTCATATCCTCCTGATTGAGGATCCCAAATCGATTCAGTCTTTCCTTCGTGTTCACCCTGCCTATCAATACAAACCAGGTAAACAGCTCTACTTTCGGAGGAGCTAAACCTTTCCAAATGGATTTAGTAAAACTATAGCTGGTGATCTCCTCTCCAAGCATTCCTTCTTGCAGCACCTGCACAAAAGAGTTAGTCGAAAAAACACCAAGTCTATCATATTTCCACACCACTCTATCCTCTCTATTATTTTCTAGCCTCACAGGTCGCAGAGTCTCATGCAACTGACCCAACAGTCCCAACTCCCACTGGAAGAGCTCTCGCCTCCATATGAAGTTCCACACCCATTCTAGTCCATCCCAAAACCCACAATCCCCAATAAAAGCACCACACTGGTTTGAAACAGAGAAGAGGCGGGGAAACTGATCTTTCAAAGAACCACAATGTAACCACACGTCCTCCCAGAATCGAGTCCGACGACCATCACCAACTTCCATGGATAAACCTGTAATCAGTCTCTCCCTTAAATGTTGATCTGTAATCTGCAGCTGGCAAATATCCTTCCAAGGGCCTCCTCTGGTAGGTAGCACCTGGTTGGCCAGTAACTCATTCGGTTTTAGATTATTACATGAGCAGACCACCTTTTTCCACAAAGGACATTCTTCCTTCGCAAACCGCCACCACCACTTAAAGAGAAGAGCGGTGTTACGAATCATAGCATCTCCAACTCCCAATCCACCGAACTTCTTTGGGGCCTGCACCAACTCCCATCGAACTAGCGCCATACCGTTCCTGCCATCCTCCTTACTCCATAGAAACCTTGTCTGCAAGGAAATTAATTTCTTCGCAACCGCCTTTGGCATCCTATACAAGCTCAAGTAGTACACTGGCAGGCTATTCAACACTGATTTTATAAGCACCAACTTTCCGGCTTTATTTAGCACCTTAGCTTTCCAGAGACTTAGTTTCTCTTCTACCTTGTCAATTATAGGCTTCCATGTCTTAACCAGCTTCGGGTTAGCACCCAAGGGAACTCCAAGGTATCTAACAGGGAGAGTACCTTCTTTACAACCCCACAAGCTGCACATTCGTTGTACCCATTGTTCTTCGCAGTTGATCGGAATCAGGCTAGTTTTATCAAAATTAATACTAAGTCCAGACATCAACTCAAACCACCGTAGCAGCCGCTTGTAGTTCTTCATGGTCTCATCTTCTGGTGGACAAAACAGGATAGTGTCATCTGCAAACTGAAGGTGTGATAACTCCACCCTGTCTCTACCAACCACTAAGGGAGATATACGCCCGTTCCTCACTGCCTGGCCAACCATCCTATGTAGAACATCCACAACTAGCACAAACAGAAAAGGAGAGAGCGGGTCACCTTGTCTCAGACCCCTTTCCATCTTGAACGGTTTACAAGGTGAGCCGTTAATCAATATCGACATAGAAGCTGTAGTCACACACTCCATAACCCAATTCCTCCATCTGCACCCAAAACCCATCTTCTGCAACACCATATCCACAAAACTCCACTTAACTCTGTCGTAGGCTTTTTGGAAGTCAATCTTGACTATGGCTGCCTCCTTATGCCTTCTCTTCAGCCAATGGACTGTTTCACACGCTATGAGAGCCCCGTCATGAATCTTTCGACCCCTAACAAAAGCACTCTGAGTCTCTCCTACTAGGCGTGGCATCACTACCCTCATTCTCCTAACTAGCACCTTCGAGATCACCTTGTACACACAACCAACCATGCTAATGGGCCGCAAGTCTTTTATCTCCTTCGCACCAGTAAACTTAGGTGCCAGCGCCACCCAAGTTATATTTGACTCTGTCGGCAACTTGGATGTCTGAAAGAACCCTAACACTGCTGCCGCGAACTCAGACCCAATCTCCTCCCAGCACCTCTTGATGAAATTCATGTTATATCCATCGCGGCCTGGCGCCTTAGATGACTCACAATCCCATACTGCCTCCCTTATCTCCTCAGCTGACGGAAATGCCTCCAATGTCGCAGAGTCTTCCTCATCTATCCTCTCCACAAGTCCTTCTCGGAACCCCAATACAAGAGAAGGTCCCTGGTGATATAGCTCTTTGTAGAACTCTCTGATAGCTATTTTTATTCTAGCTTGGTTCCGTACCAGCCTGCCATTAACAACCAGGGAATCAAGCCTATTATTCCTACTTCTTGCAGACGCTATGTTGTGAAAATATCTTGTGTTCTTGTCCATCTCCTTTGCTTGTCGTGAACGGGACATCTGCTTCCAGTGAATCTCTTTCCTCACATACCACCTCTCACAACAAGTAACTAAAGCCTTCCGTCTAGCCTCCATGGTTCCATCATAGACTCCATTACCTACCAACTCGTCAACCTTTCTAATCTCTTCCTCTAACCTTAGAATTTTGTGATCCATCTCCCCAAAGTTGTCCTTGTGCCATTTTCCCAACGGAACCGTCAGCGCTCGCAATTTATCAGTAAACTGCATCTCACCTAAACACCTCCATTCCTCCTTTACCATTCGAAGAAAACCTTCATGTGTAAACCATGAGTCAAGACTGCGGAATGGTCTATGGCCTCCCCTCCTCCTATTCTCCTCTACTATTATAGGACAGTGATCTGACAGACCCCTGGGTCCGCCCCGTAGTCGAATCTCAGGAAACTCTTCTAGCCATTCCACACTAACCATGGCCCTGTCGAGACGACTGCATGACCGGCCTCGAAACCAGGTAAACTTACGATCAGTGAGTGGTAGATCCACTAATTGCATATCCTGTATCCACTCCTTAAACTCCTCAGCAGACCTGGATAAGCTCTCAGTACCTTTTCTTTCCTCCACACACACTATTTCATTGAAATCTCCCATGAAGCAGCAGGGAACCTGGCATAGTCCAGCTATGAAGCTCAGCTCTTCCCACACTTGACTCTTCTCTTCTCTGCTATGTGCACCATAGACCAAGAAAAACGCACAGTTGAAGTTATTCTTTACAATAACTCCTTCCACACCCAACCACCGTTCTCCCTTATAGCAGTGATTCATCTTAAAGAATATTTCGTCCCACATCATCAAAAGGCCCCCCGATGCACCATCCGAGCCTATATATTCCCAACCCGCTCCCGCACTTCCCCATACCCGGGCGACATCAAAACGCGTTACTACCCTTCTTTTAGTCTCAATCAAACCCACCAAACTCAATTTATGTTTGGTTTTTAAGTCCTTCACCATTCTCATCTTTCCATCCCCCCGTAAACCCCTAACATTCCAAGAACTGAAATTCATTTAGAACCAAAATAACACACCTGCTTTTTATGCTTGGGTCTGCATCGCCTCATTTTTGCTTTCTGCTTTGCCACTTTCTTCTTCCGAGCTAGTTCCTCATTTTGAGCCTGTAGAATGGCCATGATGTCCTGCTCCTCATCGTATACTTCAGCCCCTGATTCCATTGCCAGCTCCATGGTTAATTTATTTTCCTTCATTTGTTCCTCTACCCCCTGAGTGTCACTCTCCATGTCCTCTGTTTCATCTCCACATTCACCCTGCCTGATTCCAGCACCATCAGAGCCTTCTCTAGCATGCTCGTCTGCCCTATTCCTTCCACTCTGCTCAGTATGCACTACTTGAGTTGTTCCTAGTGCGTCATTGCTTGCTTCCAAGCCCCTATGCGTTCCTTCAGTCACAGCCTCCCGGACCCGCTCTCCTATCACAGTCAAGTTCTGCTCCATTCTCACCTCAATGCTGTCCTCCCCACTCTCCTCACCATCTCGGTCAAAACAGTGGCCTGCGCCCCCGACACGCTCGACGCCGAACTCCACAGATCCAGCATCGGCTCCATCAGACCGGTCACCCCCCTCGTCTCCGGTTTCAAATCTGTTTCCGTGTGACCCCGGCCGTCGGCTCTCCCTTGGATCTTCCCCAGATCGAGGTCTACCACCACCGCAATCCACAATCTCTTCATTTAACCCAGCATGTTGCTGCGCATGGGTATCGGTTAGGAGAGCCAGCTCCTGGTTCACTGCATCGGCGCCTTCACCAATTCGGCCGCAACCCCCCTCGTTACAGTTCATGTCACTTCCCCGCAGCCCAATCCATCCTTTCCTGCTTCCGCTGTCCCCACGTCGAGGTCGAGCCTCCCTGCACCCCTCGCTCTCTCTCTCAAGGCACGTATGTGACGGCACCAGGGAACCGGGTAGGAGAATCCGATTCGGGTTCCTCAACCTATCCGGGTCATAGCTCACACCCAGCTGGTTCAGGCCCGATCCACATGTTCTAGAATCCAGCCCCTTACTTATGGTTCTGGCCCAACCCTTAGATCCAACTTGTCCTTTTTTTAATTCTTTTTTTTCCACCCTCCCTAGCCCATTATGCACAGCATTGTAATTGCATGTAACAGTCCGCTCCGAATCCTCCTCATAATTATCACCGTTATCACCTTCAAATTCCCTAATCCCTTGATTCACGGTACTAACTGCTTGATTCGTTACGCCATGTTTTCGCCTCTGATTAGTCTCGCATTCAATCCATTCATTCAAAAAATCTTCCAAATTGACCAATCTGTCCTTACCGTCCTCCTCCGTCCTATCCACCATCATCAACAATTCTTCATCGTGGTCGGCCTTCTTGGGGCAAACTGGGTACCCTGGATCCCCTTCCGCACTTGTGTTTGCTGTATCATGACCCAAAACCTCGTCATTGGTGACATCCTCACCAACATATTTCCCTTCGGGCTGCATGTTCCATGCTTGATGGCTCTCCTCATTCACGAACACATCATAAGTTTTGGACCCAATAATAAGTTGAACTTTTTCCTGTATCACGTTCAACACATGTGTATCAATCTGCACTCGACCTGCTGTGATCATGCTGCACGTTTGTGTTTCCTTCGCACATCCCACCACTGTACCCCACTGACCTCCGATCTTAGTAAAGGTCTCCACAGACCATGCACATAACGGCACCCCCACGCATTCTAACCAGACTCTCCGGGACTCACAGCGCTCTGACTCCTTACACTTCCATACCCGATGAAAAACTTGTAACAGGCAATTCAACTTAAACGTGTATATCTCATCCGCATGGCGAACACTATCACAGATCAATAGTGCTTTGCAGACTCCCATTTCCCGGACTTGGACTACAGAAGGCAAATTCCTCCTCACCATTGCCCTCAATGCGGAGAAATCAATAGGCTTCATCGTAACCCCTATCAGACTTCTATGTAGCCATTCCAAATTTTCCGTCACCATTGCAACTTCCACCTTCCTTACTCCGTCTTCTCTCATCACGTTCTTCCCATTTTCCTTGATTTGTAACCCATTTGCGATCGGCAAAGATTCAACCTCTACTACTCCTCTGGGTTGCTCATATGATAATGGGAGTTGCTTATGATCCCCTTGACGTCCTTCACCTTTTTCCAAATTACCCGACGACCTTCGGTACTTTGCCTCTCCCACAAAGACCACTTGGCCTCTTAGTCTCATCTGGTTCATCTCCGCTATCGCTTTCAACGCCCCTCCTTTCGTCGTGTAACGTATAAAGGCAAACATATAAATGTTACCATTCTTGTGCTTCCGGGACAGATAGATATCATTGATCCGTCCAGTCCAGTTGAACAGCTGAAACAATTCCCTCTTTGAAATGTCTTCTGGGAGACGATCTACAAAGATGGAGAAAGATTCTTGTTCCAACCTCCGATATTCTTCTCTGTTCCAAATCCTTGGGTCCTTGACTTTTTCGTTAACCCTATCCCTCCCTGTGTTTCCCCCCCGCTCTCTCACTCTCTCTCGCTCGCTCTCTCTCATCTCATCTTATTTTTTTGGTGGAGGATTATTACACAGAAAGTGTTACAACATTGATAAATATTCTCTCCTCTTTCCCGACTAAATTTGAAAGCTTTGCGAATCTGAAAATATTTTTATAGCGGAGAAATTTCTCTCCTTGTATCTTCATCTTAGATATATAATAATATATTCAAAACACTTGTAAAGAGGACTAATACACCACAAAGAGAAAAAATCATAAAAGAATTATTTTAAATTTAGATCTGGATCTCTAAAAAAAATACAGAAAAGGGGAAGAGAGGAGAGGAGAAAGACAAGTGAAAGGCAAGGAAGATTTATTTGAAGAACCAACAGGACAACCATAATGTCAATTGTTTGGTGAAAACGCTATAATTCACGTTATTCGCAAGAATTAATGTGTACTGAATAGAAGTTTATACACTCTTGACCAAATAAACACAATAGGGTTGGACAAAAATTAAAACCCAGGACACCACAAAGAATCGTTTTATTTATTCCGCATTCCTTGCGTATCACTATCACCTGCCTTTCCTAGGTTGCGAGCACAAAATATGATGCCATTGATGAGGGGAAACAAGAAGATTGATAAATAGGGGCTAGTGCTTAAAAACCAAATCAAGTGTTTTACAGAACACAGAAGAACTGTCTACGGCTCCAAAGTTTAAGCTATACACTACAATAATTAGATACTCCACGTCATATTTGGCATTATCTACAATGTAGCAGAGTAGTGCCCATTGGCAGTGAGCCGGATGTTCAGATTCTATAGCAAAGGCAGAAATCTGCAGTTGCGAAAAAAAATGTGAAAATAAAATTATAAGCCTGACGAGATATATATACATACTAAGGTTCCACAAGAAAGGCCCAGGTATCCTTCCTACCTAAGTCTAAATTCAAGCAAAAGTAACAATATGTAAAACTATACTGTAAGTCTGTAACAAATTTATTGATGATGAGACTAGTTTTTAACGAGATGATAAAGTTATATGTATGCAAATTGTTGAATCACCAGTAGCTCTTGATTGTTGATGTGTATAACAAGAGATGTGTGCCACTGAGATTAACAATGTCATTGAGGGAAACAAAGCTCAAGACATGGGGCATTGCTTGCATTCTGGAAGAAACATGGGGAGTATGAATGATTTTGAAGGAACCAGTCTGTGGGGAATATGAAACAAGAGAGTATGAATCAGAAGCAGAGTCATCCTTGAGCCACATATCACCATTATCAGCGAAGGCAATAGGTCGGTGGCGGTCCGGGATCCTCAAGCCACAATAAGAGTTGATATCAATGTAGAATGAAAGGCTCCAAGAGCGCTGCACGCCGTAGTCTCGCATGAACCACGTCTCGAATCTGGCGGCTCCAGGGACAACAAAGCAGAGGCAGAGGCAACCTTTGAGAACCCCGAGAGTGATGCCAGAGAGGCTGTGGATATAGTGGGCATCGAAGTAGGAGGGGGGCGGCACCCATTTGAACTCATTGGTGTGGAGGTCAAAGGAGCATATCAACTGACAAAGGTGGGTGGTGGTGGGTTGAGCGAGCCAATGAAGAGCACCGTTGAGTGAGTGGTGAAAGGAGGCGTTGGGCCTCGGAGTCGGAAGGGCAAAAGCAGTCCGAATTGTTGTCCAGGCCTTGTCCCCCACGCTGTATAATTCGGCCACAAATTGGTTATGGTGGCTATGGGCGGCAAATTGAAGGATTTTGTAGCGGTTGCTGTGGGGATCGTAACCAAATGAAGAGAAACCAATAGATGAGGTTGTGGTTGTCGGAGGAGGAGGAAGCTCCAGAATCTCCCCCAACAGAGGATTGCACACATAATAAACACAGCCACTGCCACGCAAGCACACCAGCCCCTCGCTCGAGTTCACTAAAACTAAATCCACGTCTTTCTTCAAATCCACTGCACTGAAGATTGAACTTGTCGTTGACTTTGACCTTGACTTTGACCTTGGACAGCTAACGTTACGATCGCGATTGCGATTGCGATTGCGATTTGTATCGGGTGCAGGTTGTAAGGAGGCGAGGGAGGAGGAGGAGTGAGGGATGAGGAAGGAGGCGCTGCCCCACGAGTGGAGGCAGAGGAGGCGCCTGTTATGCGAGAGGAGGAGAAAGGAGGTGGGTGCACGGGAGACATAAAGGGAACGGAAGCTGGGATCGGAGACGAGGGCTCTGAAGGAGGTGCAGACGGAGGCGCAGCGGATGACGGAGGAGGCTGGCAGCCTTGCGATGATCTCAGAGAGCAAGTGAATTGGAAGGTCCAATATGTGTACGGTGGCTAACCCTAACTCTGCCCCTCTGCAACCCCGACTCCTCTGTTTCTTCTTTTCCATTCCAATTCCCAATTCCCAATTCCCAATTGCCAAAATCGTTACTTTCCAGTTTATATCCGTACTTAACGTTAATAAATCACTAATTAGCCGGAGCTACTTCTAAATTTAATATTATAATTTTGGTTTATCTAACATACACGTCACCATTTGATAAGATTATTATTAAAAACAATAAATAAATACTTACTCAAATTACTGAAATTAGTCTCTGAAGTTTTTACAATAAGATATTTTAGCCTTTTAACATTTAAAATAATATCTAACACTAACTTTCATTAGATAATATAATCTTTTTAAAATTTTTAATCTATTTATTTTAAATTTTATTATTTACATATACAAATTTTTCTATATATTTTTTAAATAAATTATAAATTAATTATATAAAGATATTATTTTTTAAAAAGTTAAATAATTTAAAATAATTAAACTCATATTTATTTTTAATCATATAAAATATTAATTTAATTTAATTTAATTTATAATACCACATTCTACAATTATTTTTTGATAAAAAAAAAAGAATTGACTTAGTATTGTTTAAAAAGATGGAAGAATTTTCATTTATTATAAAACTTTTTATTTAAATAATTAAAAATATTTGTGCAAATATTTATAAAGATAATATTTTAAAATATATGTAGAATATGAACTAAGTAACTTTCGTAAAAGATATTATAAATTGAAATTTTGTATTTTTTTTTCTATAAAAACTTTCGTAACTAGTAACTTTATTATGTATTTTTAGAATATATCTTATTCTTAGCTACATATTTTTAATTTTGTTGTGTGATTTTTTAAAATGATATTCATTATTATTATTATTATTATTATTATTATTATTATTATCCAATAATGATGAAAATTTTAGATTGTAAAGATGATTTGAAAGTAATATATAACAGAAATATGATATTATTACTTAAAAAAGTGGTAATATCTGCAATTAATAGTTATTTATGTGTTAATTAATTTATCTTTTTTAGGTTTTATGTTATTCTTATCTTTAATTTATTTTTAACTTCTCAAAAATAAATATTTATTTCATAAACAATAACAAAACACAAATATTCAATATCAGGACTGGTGACAAAAATAAGGATATAAACAATAACAAAATAAGATATAAGCTATATATGAAGGTCTTTCAGATAAAGCGGTTGCAGCGCAGAGACATGGATAGCAGTGCTTGAAAACAGGGATATGGACACTAAATATATTATTTTTGAGATATTTTTTATAATTTTATATTCACTCTTTTACGAAGAAAAATAATGGACACAGAATTTAGAAAAGTGACAGAAATTTTTTTTATAATCTTTTTTTTTTTGTCTATAGATATTTTTTATTATAATACTGTTATTTTTTTTATTTTTCCTAACTTAAAAAAAATCAGTTTTTTGAAAAAAAAATCAATTTTTAGATAAAAAAAAATTAGTTTTTTAAATAAAAAATTTTTTATTTGCAAAAGCTAATTTTTTTCATATAGAAATGGATTCTTTTTTAAAACTGATTTTTTATTTAAAATTAATTTAACTTATTAATCTAAACGAAATTTTTTATTAATCGAACTCAGATTTATTTTTTTGTTAATGTTAATCATATGTATTCCTATATATTAATAATAAATTTAAAAATAAAATAATTATATTTATAAATTTTATTTTAATATAAAAATTATTATATAATTTTTTATTAAAACTTTTTGTCCTTTCAAATATTTTTTTTAAGTAGTACTCTCATTTTCTATTAAATTAGTTTGTACTTGATACAGAAAATTAATTTGGAATCACATGGTTATTTTAGTCTTTTCCATGTGTATCCAAACATAATACTGGATATTACATTAGTGTCTTGTACATCGTATCCAAACACAATATTTTTAATATCTCTATTTTATTGTTTTTGTCTCAGTGTCATATTTTATTATATCTTTAAAAACAAATGTTATCTTTAAGATGGGAAAGAATAAAATACTATGACTCATTGACAAACCAAAACTTATACAGTTATACTCCATTATTTCGTGCATCTCAGCAAGTTTGGGCTAATTGGATTAGATGAAACTATGCCTCATGATTTTTGTTAAACTGATTTTTATTTTTTATCTTTTAATAAAAAATCTTATTTAAGAATTGATAAGAAATTATGGTAAAACAGCGGGAATAAGTAATTTTCAAGATATTACTTAAAATTATAATATTAGTAAATATAAATAAAAAATATTTTTTTAAATTTCCTTCGTTTCTTTTATATTTTTTTTGTCGTGGAATTTCGTTCATTTCTTAATATTTTGTACAGAAATTTATTTTTGGGACTTATTGAAAACTGGGCTGAGAAATGGGCCCAAATTAAGAGAAATGGCCTTTTGCCCCTGCTGGAATACAAAAACGTCAAAACAAGATAAATTGTGGCATCACAAAGAAAAGTTGTGGCAATGTATATTTTCAGCATAGTCATAGTCATTCATAGTGATAGACAACCACTAATTTGAATTGGTCTAATATTTAACTCATTAATATTTAAATAAATATCAAAATTTAAATTTAAACTTGTGAATACAATAATTTATTGGCTAATAACAAGCCTTTGAATCTATCGACAGAACCATACCACCGAGAATAAAAAAATAGTCATAGACAACCAACCTCAAATCATAAACAATCCTCTTCTATTTTTTTTTAAGATGAATAATAATAACTAGCTAAATCATTAAAGGACGAGTAAGGAGCCATCAGATCATAAGACTAACTTCATAGAAAGATGTATGTTCAGTATTGGGACCAAATATTTATCAATATATAGAGATCGAAAGTGATGGACTCTGAGCTACCAAACAGAAAAGCACTGTGGTGGTGAGCAGGGTGACAGAATGCGATAGATTAGAGGCAACTTTTTTTTTTGTTAATTAATGTATGCACTTGAAATTAAATAAATTATACATTGTGACTGCCATGCATTAACATAATATATATGTTGCAAGTTGCAACGGTGTTGGCTCCGATCCGCGCATGATATAGTAGTATGTATATTTACCCGGTATATATATGAGTTACAAATTGAAGGGAAAATAAAGGAAAGTAGCAGGCATGCATTAAACCCATAAAGATGAAAAAAATTAATTGCTGGCACGAGAGGTAGGGTTTCTTAGTCCAATATCTAACATATATGTCCTCCAGCCATATGGATATGGCCATGGCCATTTCAGAGTGGCTTTAAGTAAATGATTGCATGGGCTTCCCATTTATGGGAAACACTTTTTACTACTCTCATCCTCGTATCATCATCACCTATGGCCTATGCGCTATGGGCTAGCTATATGGCTCATTCATCCATGCATATTCACTCATTCATGGGGAATTGGATTCTTTGTATTCAATTTATTGCAACTATACTACTACTACGTACGTTCTACATATACCTGCAAATCAAACTGCTGTACGTTCTCATAAGCACGCAGGCACACGCATATATATGCGTGACACGTATACTTATATATTTTATAGGTGTAAAGTGTAAATATATGAAGAAGAAAATAGAACGAATGAGTTGCAACAGAATTAATTGAGAAAGAAAGTCAGGTGTACGTGTGTGTTGTTTTGTAATTGAGAGAGCAATAAGTTGAGGTCGTTTCATGGCCCAGCAGATCTCGCGGATGTTACTTATTGTTTCATCCTAAAAGTTTAAGGTCATATATATACATACATACACATATTATATATGCTGCTCTTTAATGAACGGTGAAAACTCAGATGCAGTCGGCTTAACGTGAGAGTCGTTAGATAAAAATTTAGTCAAATCAATTAAATTATATCATATAACAACTCTCAGTTATCAACTTTACACGTCAATTATACCTGAGTTTTCATCTTAATGAATACATTGTAATAAAGTAGCTCTTTCATACTCTCACAGATTTCAATTAAGTACTTAATTAAGAAACTTATTTAATTACCAAGCATTAAGTGACTTAAATTATAAAATGGGAAAGAGAAAGGAGTAGCAAGTTGGTGGGAGCCACAGGCACGCACAAAGAATGAAGGAGAAAAGGGTAATACAGATGGATATATCAGAGGAGACAAACTTTTGAATGCTTAATTCATGATGCCATTTTTCCTTCGCATGCGTAAAACACCCCTTCCCCTCTTTCTCTCTCTCCCACTTCTTACTAACCCTAAATACTCCTTTTCTATTTTGTTTTCACTTTTTTTTTAATTTTCTGATATTCTTTAATGAATTAAGTTAAAAACTAATTTGTCAACAATTTAAATTCTATTGGAAGGTTTAAGTCTAATTAATATATTTATTTAAACAAATAAGTGGACTAATTATTCGACTAACCTTTTATTATTACCAAAGGTTGGAAATACTCCACTAAATTTATTTCAATATTTAGTGGTCACTACTCACTGTTGAAAAGTTAAATGGTTAAAAATTAAAATTTTCTTTTAGTGATTTAAGCATAAATTTAAATTCTATTAAAAAATTTAAATAAATGTTTAATTATTTTTATTATGTAGTAGAAGTTACTATTTTTTATATCTACCATTTAAATAGTCAATCAAATAAATAAATATAATATAATAATCATGTAAATTATTTTATATTAATATTCATCAAAATTAGATTGCTGATATATTAATTTAATAAATCGTCATATCTCTTATAAGATATTAGCATATATATCAAATAACACATGGTAATTTTGATCCGGCCTAATTAAATATAATATTTATCTATAAAAAATAATTTTCTCTTCTGCTTTTTTTTTTAATTATTTTCATTTAAGTTAAACTTGCTTGTTTTGGAAAAAAACAAATTTAATAACCAGTCCTTATCACAGAAACGGCAAATAGTTTTGGTGGGAATTATTCATTAATTATTGTCATTTTTTAAAAAGAATAAAACATGAATTGTATTGAATTCTGACAACGGTGGATCCCGCCATTGCATGATTCTATTAAATAAAATATTTGAAATAATAATAAATGAAAAAAGTCACAGCAAAATGACAAGGGATAAACTTGAGTATTAATGAGAAATAGACAACTTTAGCTTATTGCATGTGAGGAAGGAAACTAAACTAAAGAAACTAAGAATACCAAATACAAAATTGAAAGAGAATGAGAAATTAAGTGAAGGCCATGCCCTCATAAACTTTCAAGTTCGATTCATTCTAATTAGAAATAAATGGTTTCATATGTATGGACAAAAAACGTTCATGAATTTCTACATACATTTGGCATAAATGCAATAATGAAAGTGAGTATTAGTATTGGAGTATGTATATGCATGTATATATGTCTGTGTGTATTATTTTAATTTATGGTCCCCCCATGATCCAACTGAATCAAAATAGTCAGTGTCTCAAACCCATCAGCTTCTCTCTCTCATGCACCACTCGAGCTTATCATTAAATCTAGATAAGATAATTCTATCTACTTTTTCGTCACCATATGCATTCAACCATAAGTGATGAATTGAATATAACACAATTCAAAGTTACAAATTTAAATTAGAAATCCAAACACCCTGTAACTCAGTACATGCATAGGTACATGCATTATTAGAGTAGAGCTATGCTGCTTACTGCTGTGGTGGTTCGCTCGGTGGTGATCTACCCTTCCAAAACATACCTTTCCTGCTCTACTTCATACTCAAGATTCTCTCAATAATTTCAATGTAACTTAAGTGTGAGATTAGAATATATATATATATATATATATATATATATATATATATATAAAAGAAACTCTAAAATCAGTACATTTTAGTCATTTTAACCATTCTTTAGTTAGCATAAATATTAAATTATCTTTAATAAATAAATTTAAAAAATATGAGTATAAATTATATTAATTTATGTATATAAATTATTAATAAATATAAATATAAATTATATATTTTTTTATATAAACACTTGCAAATATAAATATAAATTATTACTCTAAATACTAGTCTAAAATAATAATCACGTAATATATATATATATATATATATATATATATATATATATATATAATTTGAAAACATTATATACACACACAAAATTTAATTTATATTTATGTGTAATATTTTATATATTTAAATATATATTTTATATAAATAATTAATTTAATAATTGATTTTTTATATACATTTAATATTCAATTCTTTTATGGAGACATTTAATCAATTTTAGCAATAATTCACTTTGTAACCTTCGTTGCAATTACATTATTATTATATTGAAATTCAATCCATATTAGGAATAGTAATTAGTCATTTATATAATATTAAAAATTATATTTACACATTAAAATTAATCACTAATATATATATATATAATTTAATTTATTTTTAATTTATATTTATATATTTTAACATATATTTTATACTGGTAATTGATTGATTTTAGTAATTAATTTTAGTGTACATGTAGCATAGTTGTTATATATATAAAATACAAAATCACATAAGCCATAAAAAATACAACAGAAGATACTACTAAAATTAAAAGGATAAAAAATATAGCACATAAACATCACAAACATCAGCATAATAAAGTGAGACCAGCAATATATAGAACATAATTAATCCTATATATAGAAGTTTTGTCATAGGTCAACTTAACCTATAGTAAAAGAAAGTGATTTTGCATCCCAGCCACCTGTCGCGGTTATATATTATTGTACCTACTTTGTTATGGCTATTATTATTATATAAACCCTAAACTAATTAACCAGCTATTAGCATTAGTGACTGATAATTATTCAAAACGCACGAACGCATGCATGCAGAAAGTTTCTCAAATTGAAAATTAAGTATGGAATGAAGTTGTAGCAACGAACACATTATTTGGTCTCCTGATATTAATATATATATATGACTGCTTTACTATGATATTAATTCATGGGTCGTCAATAAATGAAATTAAAAAGGATACAAATAAATAAAAGTGTTGGCTTCTTTTATTGTGAGAGTAGTAGTGAGGCAATTTGTCATTACTTATTATTAGTTAGTTACTTTGAATCTGATGGCATAGCTTAGGTAGGTAGCTAGGTTGCTTTGCAGATCAGAATATTGTAAGTATATATGGTGATGGATGCATATGCATATGCCTGTGCCCCTTTTAGCTTTGGCGTTCGAGTGTGTGGCCTTTACAATTATTAATTTGGGTGTTACGTACACTCTTTACACAAATATTTAAAGCAATGGGAATGTTCCCAACGGCTACTTGTCCTTGCTTTTCATCATCATATATAATAAGCAAAGGAGAAGAATGGGGTCCCCCCCCAATTTGCTTTAATTCATTCAATGCTTTCTATAGATTATGCTTAATTCTTCACATAATTTATAATCTTTCGTGTTAATCAAGTGCATAATATGATGGTAAAATGATTGTCCATTACTATGGTGGATTCGGACTAAGATCATTATTATAAAGATTGGAAGGAAAGAAATTAATAAAGTTGTTACACTACACACATGCAGTACAACACACATTCTGAACATTTGAAATTGAAGCTTAAGGAACCAAAGTGTAAGTAAGTGTGTGTGTGTGTGCATGTGCCTTTGCCTGTGCAAGAGTGAAAAATGATCATTCTTTTCAATTCATTTCCTACATTTTATGACTCACAGAAAAAAAGCTAGGATGAAAAGTTTAATTGTCCATGAGTAGGAAGCTAGCATGCAAGAATCATGTCTGTCATCAATGTTCGTCGTGGTGGTGGACACTTGCCTCCTCTTCTAGCGCTTCAAATTACTTAATAAGTGACCTTTAAGATACGAAGAATGATAGAAAGTTTACAGAATTTAATCAATAATGTTTAGAGAAGTGTGGGTTGAAAATATGTTATTAGATTGTTAAACTAAAAAAAATTGGACTTGATGACTAAAGTGTGCTGACAAAAAAATAATAAATTTGATTAGATTTTGAATTTTTTTAAAGATATTTATTAAGGTAATTAATATTAAAATTTTATTCAAAAAATCAACAATTTAAAGTAAAAAAGAGTTTAATTTTGATGAATTAATATGATAAAAAATTTTATATGATTATCTAATTATTAGATTGATGCATTTAAACGATATTTAATTTTAAGTAATATATATGTAAAAAATTATTTTTATTAATGTAACAGTATATATAATTATTTATTTATGTAAAACTGACAACAATGTATGAAAGTTAAATTTTGAAAAATAAAATTTTAAAGATTGATACATAGATAATTTTTTATCAATAACATTATATGACAAATGGTTCAGTCCGCCACTAATACTAATAATTTTATTTAATTTAACTAACATATATATTAAGAATGAATTATAAAATTATTAAATAAAAAAAAGTTGTTTTTATAAGAGAATACAAAATTTAAATTTGTAATATATTAATTATGAATATTTTCAAATAAAAAAATTATTAATAATAATCTTAGCAGGATGTAATTTAAAGAGACACATAATAGCTAAACACTGTTAATTCTTTTTCTGTCAGCAAGAAAATTAAACTCCATAAAACCAAAGTTATTGTGACTATTAAATAATGCAAAACATAAACGTTGGCCTCCAAATGTGCAAACACAAGTGTATATATGATAATAAAACACATGTGTTAGTAGCTTTTTATAAGGAAACGAATTATTTTGCTGCTTGTCTTCATGATGACAAGCATGTCGAAACCAAATCATCCGAATTAAATTAAAGGAGGATGGAACCAATCCAATCTAACAAGCTAATCTGATTCGTTAATGGAAAATGATTGGCCTAATAAAGGTACCATCGGTTTCCTAAGACAAGGGCACCTAGGAAAACGGGTTGGTGATAGTATATATACATAATTAGCAACAAAGTTGAGCATCTTATGGAAAAGAAAGCAAACTACAAATTATGTATGATGAGGATCAAATCTAGTTGACCAAGAATAGAATTTACTTTTCTTGTTTATTTGGTCACTGAATAATTTGCTTTTTAATCAATGTAAGCTAAAAAAGTTTTAGCTTTTCATTGGGAACATCTACTCTGATCTTTCATGTAATATTCCTTTCATTTCTTGTCCGCTTGCAAAAAGAAAAGCACAATATATATAGCAGGTAATCAACACTAACCTTTGAATCTTCAATGATGTAACAAAACAATAGATATATAATAATGTTCTCTGGATTTACCAAATTCCAATTAAAGCCCCTTTTGCTAGCCAGGCTATACTATATATAATTATATATACGCATGGGTGTAGCTGTTTTACATGGTTATAAAGGAAACACTTTTACATCAAACAATTGTAACTAAATTAATTAAATCCTCTAATATAATCTTGTGGCAGACTGATAGACTTATTGTGTTCCTTTCATCTTAGTAATTTCTTCATGGGTCGTTCCTTTCTTTTTTTGTATGTAATTATGTGCTCTATTTTGCAACATAAACTTAACAATTATGTCGAGTATATAATACATATTAAAATATAAAATATATATTAAAAAATTAAATTATATATTTAAAAATATTTAAAAATTATTATTTTTAATAATTATTTAAATATTAATTTAATTTTTTTAATTTAATAATTTTCTAATATACTTTATTTTATATTTAAATATTAATAATTAAATAATAATAAAAAATAAAAAATTAATATTTGTTTATATATTTTTATATAATATACATAATATATTTTAGACCTAATTATATAATTTGAACGCATATAATCAAACAGAAATGGAGTGTTCAAAGTGCAAATTAGAATTTAGAAGGGTTTGCCCAGATCGAGGACCGACACATGTGTTTGTCATGTGTTGTTGTTGGAAACACATAATACTAATTGGTTGTCACTTGTCAGTAGTAATATTAGTGGAGATTTCGGGAAAGCTAGTCCTAATTATACTAAGATAACTACTTATATATTTTTTTATATAAAAATATAATTAAAAATTATTAAATGATCTAATATTTTTTCCTAAATTGCTTGGTCATTTTATATCAAACATTGCCAATACTTAAAACCATGAGAAGATTATTATTATTATTATTATTATTATTATTATTATTATTATTATTATTATTAGGATTTAACTAATATATATCCTAAAAATATATGATAATAGAATATTTTAAATATTTTTTTAATAAATAAAAAATAAATGTATTAAAATTTTAATTTTTTTTGTATTTTTAAGACAAATTTTTTTAATTTTTCATTTTAATATGTGCCCCTAAGATACAAATTAGATAAATTCATATTATTATTATTATTATTATTATTATTATTATTATTATTATTAGGTGTGCCAATGCAAATCACTAACAATTCATACCAACAATTCTAACATATCCAAATCAATAAGAAAAAGTATAGGTAGACAATGAAAATACTAAATAATGTGAACAATAGATATATATTGAATATTCATTTTACTAGGTGTGCAAATGATTATTCTAATATTAAGATTTAGCTGGTTAATTTGGAGGTGTAGTGTATTTTGATTTAATTGGTGATTGTTTATATTGTTCAAGAAAGTTATTGATTACCTAACATAATCCAGTTAATAAACTAATTGGCTCCATTAGGTGGATAACTAAGATTGTGAACAACGTGAACAATAGGCTGCACTCTCGACTCATATAAAGGCAAAAAAAAAAAAAAACAATCCATCACAAATTATCCTCCCAAAAATCTTACTTTCACCTTTTACATTTTAACCATCCACCTTCTAACATTTTTACCACCGCATATCCCTCCCCAAACCCTCATTGCACCGCTGTCCCTCCCTCATTAGCCAGTCTCAGCGTCGTCGAGCTTCTTCTTTATCAAGAACATCGGTTTAGAAGAAAAATAATCATCCACATACCTAATAAAATAAATATCCAGCAAATTTCATTGTATCTATTTAAATCCAATCCATATGTTTATTTTTTCTGCAAACAAAATGTTTATTTTTCATACAAATGGAATGCTTGTTCTTAATGCAAATCACATCCTAAAAGGGGAAAAAAGAAGAAAAGAAGAAAAGGAGGAGAATCACGGCGGCAGAAGAAGAATGACGACGAGACAGCAGCAGTGCTGCCCAAGAATCGCGAGGCAGCAACGGCAACGCTTGTGAAACACGAGATAGCCATAGCGGCGCATGGGGAACGTGTGTGATGGCATAATAACTCGCACGGCAGCAGGACTGGTGGTCAAGGTAATGACAGCGTCAAGAGCTCGGCTGCGACGATGATGACCATTGAGGGAGAGAACAACGCCAGTGAGGAGGGCTGGTGGGGTGCAAAATGGCGACACTGAGAGGAGTTGGAAGAGAAACTGGTGCGACGGCGAGAGAGGCGCCGGTGTTCTTCTGCGTCTAAACGGCTGTCTCTGGCGACGGCGTGGGCCGCGGGATATGGTCGTGAACCTACGAGAGACTAGCATAGACATCGAAATTGTAGTGATTGTAGGATTAAAAATAACCATACGTAACGTAAATGTATTTAGATACTAATCCTAATTTTTTAAATTTTAAATTAATTAAAATTTTAAATTTTAAAATTAATTTTACCTTTTTTTTAAACCATTCTTGACGTTATTCACTATATACTTCTCCTAAACTAATATGTGTACAAGGAAGTGATGCATTAAAAGTTTAAAACAATGCACCTCTAAAGAATATAAATGAGTTTATGGATTTGTAGAAATCAAAGCAGTTATCATCCAAATAGATTACTGTAAACTAGTTTCAAACACACACATAGATTACTATGCATTCTAAAATATGCACAGTAGCAATAGTACTATATGGTATGGTATGGGTGAAAGTGAAACGTGTTTGTGTTTGTGTTTGTGTGAGGAATAAGTTACATGACAAAACATGAGATGAAATATTATATATATAAAAAAATATTAGTAATAATTAGCTAATGGGTAATGGGTCTGGGCATATCATATGTATGTTATATATGTGGTTTTCCCAAAAGAAAAAGCGACATCAGAGAGAAAGAGAATACACAAACACAATTACGCAATTGCATTGGGGGGCTCTGAATGAATGAATGAATGAATGAATTGAAGAAGCATCTTGAAAATTGTGATCCCATCTCATCTGTCATCAACACTATTTATTCCTGTGGACCCTTCTTCCCACCACCACTCTTCCCTTCTCCTTTCTCACTAATCTCAAATCCAAATCCTTAATTAACATCTTCATTATTAATAAATCTGACAACCAAAAAATAAAAGTGTGTGTGGCCTCTTTAAGTGCATCATACGTTTGGAGCAGCTCTTGACAAATTACAAAAAGAGAAAAGAAACAGAGCATAATTTTGTCCGAGACAAAAAAGAAGAAAAAAAAAGTAACAAAGAAAAAGTAATATTCATGCAGAATTACTAGAACAAGAGACAACCGAGATAAAAACAAAACTCTCAAAGATGGATATAAAGTAGTCTTAATTAAATGTGGCGTAGAAACTGGAATAAAGGTAAGGATAATAAAAGAATAAAGCGATTGCGATCAATTATTATAAACAAATAAATTAACAAAAAAGAAAAGAGGGAATCCTTTTCCAACTTCCCAGTAGAATGTGTAAATAACAGCTTTACAGAGCAGCCGTGACGTCCTGGTAACCCTTTTTTTTTACCACCATCTTTATAATAAAAATGTTATTGATGCTTATTAATTGTGGTAATATTATTGAAAATTAAAGAAGAACTAAGTAAGCATGTTTATTGTCTTTGTATGTAGCATAGCTAGCTTATAGGTGTGGTTATATTTCTCTCTCACATGTGCTAAATCTGAATGAAATTCAGTTGCTGGTTGTATTCCAAAGGGACATCATTGACATGTTGAGCAAACTATTTCTCGACACAACACCACAAGAAGCAATTGCACACAGCAACAAACAATGATTTAGTTATAGTGTTTTAATTAGTTTTCCCTTACCAGTAATGCTGGCGCGTGAAGAAAGATTCCCACTATCACCCAAAACAACCCTAGCTAATTATATCACCTCTGCTACGTGTACTAGTACTATATATATATACATGTTACTAATTTATTAGCATCTTTAATTTAACACACTGACATAGAATAAAAATATTTGATAATAAAATTAAATAAGACAAATTTTGATTTTTTTGTTTTTTTAATATTATAAAAATATAATCCATCAATTTTTTTTCACACTCAAGGATGAGCACAAATTCACTTCTTTTCAAAATAAATTCTATAAAATTATGTTCATTTAAGTTTTAGTTTAATAAACACCAATTCAAACACACACATAATGGTTATAGACATGTAACTGTACAAAATATAGGGATAGATAGAGAAATAAAGAAAAAAAAAATATGAATATGAGAAGGAGTTGTTAAAAGTATGGATTTGTAAGAAGAGAAATTTGATTTGGTTGTTAATTGAAATAGAGAAATGAAAGAGTGAAAGAGTGTGTGTGTGGTGTCCACTAGTGTCTGACACACTGACTGCTCCCCTCTAAATGGCGTAAACTTGATGGCTGATAGTGCAAGCAAAGCAACCCTTCCTCTTTTCTCTCTCTTTCTCTCTCTCTCTTTCTATAAGCTCTTGCTTTACTGCTTCACTATCAAACCAACCTCCATTTTTCAAATCCTCTTCAACTAGTGTGTATCTCATGCATCATCGCTAGTAGTTCATTCCCATGCCCTAAATTCTCATTCCTCCTCTTTAATTTCCTCTCTTCTTCTTCTTCTGCCTTAGTTAATTAACAAGCTAGCTAATTAGGGCAAAACACTGGATTATTCTACCTCTCTCTTCAGTGGATGTGTTTCTTGGCTTTGCTTTTCAAACATAGATAGTATATAGGGTTTGAAGAACAGAATGGAACTTTCGAGTCAAGAAGGAGATATACCAATCGCAGTAAACACCACCGCCAATTATGGTGGCAATGGCCATGGCGCCCACATCAACATTCACCACACCCAAAACCCTTCCAATGGCTCCTCTATGCACCCGCTCGATAATGGACCCTACAATAGCAAGCAGGAGGAGGAAGAGGAGGAGGAGGTGGTGGTGCCGCTCGTCAGGTACAGAGAGTGCCTCAAGAACCATGCCGCCGCCATGGGAGGAAATGCCACCGACGGTTGTGGCGAGTTCATGCCAAGCGGAGACCACGGCACCATGGAAGCCCTCACCTGCTCCGCCTGCCGCTGCCACAGAAACTTCCACCGAAAGGAAATCCAAGGGGAGCCCTCAGCCCCACCCCCGCCCTTGCTGGAGTACCACCACCACCACTTCAACACCGCCACCAGGCACCTCGCCGCTTCTAGAAAGTTCCTTCACAAGAACATGCACCATCATCATCATCTCGGTTACCCTACTGCTGGCGGCGGTAACATCCTTCCGTCGAGAACGGTGCCCCCGGCGCAGATGATAATGCCCTACAACATAGGCCCCATGCCGTCGTCGGAGCACTCGGACGAGCAGGACGAGCGGGTGAAGAAGAAGCGGTTCAGGACAAAGTTCAGCCAGGAGCAGAAGGAGAAGATGCTGGCTTTTGCTGAGAAGGTTGGTTGGAAGATTCAGAAGCAAGAAGACTCGGTTGTTCAGAACTTCTGCAACGAGATTGGAGTCAAACGCAGAGTCCTCAAGGTTTGGATGCATAACAATAAACACAACCTCGCTAAAAAAAACCTTCTCATCATTCCCCCATCCTCTTCTACTTAATTCTTTCTTAACCCTTCTTCTTCTCCTTCTTCTATTATAATTAACTCTATATTCTACTACTACTACTACTACTACTACTACTACGTCTCTTAAATATTATAATATTTAAAATAACATCCTTAGTTTTTCTGTTATCGTTCTCATCATGTATGTCTAGTTTAGGAATTTAATTTCTTTTACTGTTTCTGGGTGGTGTTTTAATTTGTTTATGTCCTCATCAAAGCCCCTTGTTATTAGGTGATGAAGACATACATGGAGTTAATATTATTAGAGCCTGATGGATGAGATACTGTGTGCGTTTATTAAACAAGATTTATTTATATATACAGGGCCTTTAATTAATTTGCTTATTACTACTTTACATATGTTTCACCTACCTTAGCTTATACTATCTAATGCTACTGTGTTTCTGTTAGTTATTAACTAGATATTTCACAAGTCTTTAATAATAAAGCCATGAACAAATTATTGGATAATGGATAAGTAAGCAGTAATAATTTCGTTATTTAGGTGAAGATTTTCCTCAGGATAAGCTTGCATTGTGATGATAAATATAAACTTTCCCTAGCTAATGTGTACTTGTAGAGTGTATGTAAAAACACTAAATTACACTGACATCTACTAATTAATATTTGATTGTTTTAACATACACAATTATTTGTTGTTTTCATTATTCCTATAATTACTACAAACACAAGGCAGTAGTATATAAAACATTGATATTGAGCAGCTTACATTGCGATAACTAAACCCTATATATATATATACTCTTTAATTCATCTTATTTTTTGATTATCCATTTCTTCGACTGGTATGAGCGAGCCTCTTCCAAGAGTGTGACGAGATAGACAGTAATAAGTACATCAGACACAAGTTTATTTATTTATTTATTAGTAGTACTATGTATATCAGTAGTAGTACATATGTGGAAGACTTTTATCAAAAATTAATAATAATAATTTTGTACGTGGAACGCTTTTTTCTTTCAACATAAGTCCAAACTCAAAAACACTACAAATATTTTTAATATAGGAATAGAGATGATATTTTATTTGAATATTGGTATTTGAAGTAGTGTATTATATTATTGTAGAAATTATTCAATACTTCACCTGCAGAATGTTGCCACGTGGACAACACGTCCCCACGTGTTGATTCCATGCCTATGAAATTCACTCACTCAAACTCAAATGTCTTACATGACAGTAATACAAGAATAAAATCGATAATATGGAGAATAAATACAATTTCTAAAAACACAAAACTAACTGTGGATGTATCAATACATGTATTTATCATCTTTAATTTTATAAAAAATATTTCATTTAAATTGTAAGAAAAATGATAAATAAATGTATTAATGTATTCACGGTTGATTTTGTGCCTCTAGAGTTTGTATTTATTTTCCAAATTATCGACTTTGTTCTTGTACTACACGTAGGATATTTCGTTAATTATTTAACTTTAACCTTACGTGACAAAATTACATTAAACCTAAATGAAACTCTTTTGAATTAAAATCAAAATAGAATTACATCCAAACGTAAAACACCTATTTAATACTTTATCCTTCCTAAAAAAAATGCTTTCGATCACAATTTAATAATGTATATTAAAACTTTCATTCCATAGGTACATATCCTTGTTCAAAGAAAAAAACATTTTATCTTTGAAAAAATAATTAATTATTATATCCTTGTTAAGAAAACTAACTAATTATTTTATGAGTTAGTAATGATTGTGAAGTGATGATATAAATTTCGTCTGCCATGCATCAGACTTTAGTTATGAATAATGATGTAAATGATGGACATGCAAGCATGCATTGCTTTGAAAAGGGAGAAGAGTGAAAAATACGAATGGTAATACTTGCAACGAAAAACTAATCAAGAAAAAAACAAAGGGTGAAAGGAACAAAGCTGCACCCTTTAATTTGTATCATCGGGATGCACATTCTTCCATGCAGAATGTTCTTTGGTTCAAGGGAAAGCAACACAGTTACACAGAAAGATGTTGAAACTATAGAAAAGTAACTTAAAGCAACAATACAAATTAAAATTTCATCTACACAGCCACAAAGGGCAACATTTCTGCATAATAATGCACTTTACTGTACTCCACAAATGCACTTTACGCGTGCTTCATTCTGCCTAAAAATTGCACTTGAGACTTGAGATCCATGATACTTAAATTTAACCTACTCTAGTACTCTTTTTAATCTTGATTTGATATCGTGCCTTTATATTAAGGTAAAAACGTGAAGTTGATATCTGAGAGCCGTTAGATGAAAATTTAGTCAACTCAGTCAAATCATTTAACAGTTTTCAGGTATCAACTTCACGTGAAATCGACTCCACCTAAATTTCTACCTTATATTAATATAAAATGAATTTAATTTTGATATGTGCAAACATACATATTCTTTTAGACGTAATAATTAAATGAATGTACCAAAACTAAATTCATATAAAACATAATAAAGTAAGAATTTTGAGTAAGTATGTAACTACTCACATAAAATACATAAAGATAATGATTATTAAAGAAATTTTTATAGAAAGATAACAGTTAAAAAAAATTAAATAATTTAATATATTTTATTTAATATATTTTATTTAATTATTTGATATAATATATATTTTTATTTCAAGTGATTATTTTCACATGAAGTTTACTTTAACCATCTTCACGCGTGAGGAATTACCTTTTAAATAATCAACTTAATTATACAAAATAAACGACACAAAGGTTTAATACAAATTTGAATTCATAAAGAAACATGACTGCTGAGAAGGGCACCGATTAAGATGGCAAAATATTGTAGTGTGTTGTCAGTTTTATAAACAGTAATGTAACATGTTTAGTTATTTTTGTCTCTCTTTGATTTAAGCAATAATGCACGAATGAAATAACTGCCAGGCGATGCAATGCAACGGTCTTTTTATGGACTGAAACGACTGATAAGTATCACAAATTGAAATATAAAAAATTTTAAATAGTTTATTTAATAAATATATAATAAATATATTAAAAATTTAAATTTTATATTTTTTATAATGACTTTTTAACTAATAATTTTATCATGTATCTTAAAGATACATCTTAACTAAACTTTTTAGATAATGCTACAGAAAGAAAATTTAGTATTGCAAAAACAGTTATGATTCATTAATTTTAACAGTTGAACTTAATTTTATATATATTGTAATAAAAGATAATGACTAAAATTATTAAAAACAAAATTTGAAAAATTTTCAAAAAATATATTGATCATATATAGTTTCTTTTTAAAAAAAAAAAACTAAAACATCATTAGAATTTATTATTTTTGTTTATTAATTAAATATAATTAAATATTTAAAGTATAAATTACAATATATTATTAAATTATTAAATTAAAAAAACTAAAAAAAATAATAAAAAATAATAAATTTTAATTACCTCTGTCCTTTCTCAAATCCATCATAGTTAAATGCAGTCAATGATGTTTGAAGCTACAACCACCATATGTGATGGTACGTAGATTAGTGCTACTATTCACCCCCCCCCCCCCCCCCCTACTACTACTACTGTTACTACTATACTATACTATACGGTAATAATACGGAGTAGTAGAAAAGAAGAGGGGTTGAAAATTGAAATGGCTATGCACGACACATTAAAGAGGGGGATAAATTGTAATAAATATGGAAACATGGAGTTCACAGCCATATTTAATATGGCGCCATTGCTGACAGTGAAGTGACGTACATATTAAAAAGACAAATTTGTGTTCGTAAGCAGCCTCACTAGTCACTGCCTGCACGGTAAGTAAAAGTAAAACGACAACAACAAATTCAAGTAAGTATGCCACCGCTTACAACGTAACAATAATCTCTGCTATTCACTCTCCTCCACACCACGCACACCCTTCTACATTTACAATTAGGGCGATCATAGCCTAAGATATAGACCTCCCACCTATAATTAAATTGGTCGGTCATAATTTACGCCACACCCATTTCCTTTGATTTTTTGTTCGCTATCACGTGACTAATGTATTGCTAATTAATTTATATTCCCAGGTTACCCGTTTGCTTTGATTAATTCAACAATTTCCATTATTAACTACCGGAAAAGTAAGAAGGCACATCCATACAATACCTATGTTATGTATATCTAGATAGCCAATAAAAATTGTGAGCAACGCGAACATCAAGCCGCAGATTTGGTCTAATAAGATAAAAAGACAATCTATCACTAATTATTTCATCTCACTAAAATCCTAATTTTTACTTTTTAATTTTTAACTATCTCTCTTCTTATCTTATTGATCATCGCACACCCACACTCTCAAAACTTCTCGTTGGCAGCACTCCATTCTTCATCAGCGACGGTGGTCGGCGTTATTCTCTCCCTCACAGCAAGAATCAGAGGCATTTTACTGTAACACTCAATTACACAAATTTTTACATTTAAATCGTAAAATAGAGGTAGTATGGTATTACGATATCTAAAATAATATATATATATATATATATATAGTTGAAAAGAATCTATAACAAAGAGTCTTGAAAAGAAAGTTTAAATAAAAGTCGTAAAATGAAAAGTGCAACACTCACGCAAACGAAAATCAACTTCGAGAAAAGGATAAAGAATGAAAACATAGAGAGTAGAAGATTAAAGGTATAAAATATCAAACTTCAAGCTCAACTTGCGAAGTTAAGATCGACCGAAAAATATACATACATATATACATATATACATAGCAAAATAACAAAATATAGCCTCCTCAACTTCGCTTGCATTAGAAATCTTCAGACCCTTAGTAAGGTGTCTCCCGACCTGCATCTGAAAAGTGACAACATATGTATGGGATGAGAATCGGGGGTTCTCAGCATGGTAATAGTGCCTATATACATAATATATAAAGTCCCCGAAAAAGTCAGAGGCGATCCTAGAACTCTGACACTCAAATATAAAGTTTAGAGTTAGGTTTAAAACCATAATACAAGGTGAGCTATCTAAGATTCCTAAATCTAACTTAATTCTACTTATTCCCTCAGCTTCTCGCCTTCCTCTAATCTTCCAAAATTCTGGTGCACAGACAAGCAATATAGACAAAGTAAACACAAGTAGGATACATATACAGCAGGCAGCAAATATAGCAGGTAATATAATAATCATATAGGCAAGCCCAATTAATGCGCAATCAAATAAAACACACATACATATGATGTATGCCTGTCCTATAGCTGATGAGTCTCATCTGTCGGTTATATAGCCAATCCGACATGTCCAATAGCTAATCCGGGTATCGTCCTCTTGAAAACTGGTGAGCAGTACAGTACCACGATCCTCACCTGGTGAGTGGTAAACCACCATGATCCCTACAGACGTTTTCAATTGGAAAATAGCACACACATGGACAGTAAATAACCATAATCTCCACAAAATAATTTTCTTTAAAATCTGGTGGGAAGTAAATAACCACGATTCTCACAAAACAATTTCAAATCAAATTTATTCTCATCATCACATAGTACTTTACTTCATTTAAAATTATTCATTGTCATTATCATCGTTAAATTATCTACCATTTTATCTCAAATTCATTCAACATTGTCATCATTCATATATTTCCGATATTTCCGCACTTCTCATCATAAGTCAACACTCCAAAATCTTCCTTCACTTTCAAATTACCTCTCTCTCTAGGTTCAACTCCCTCACTATGATGAAAACTAAGTTTTAGGGTCTTAGAAAGTAAAAATAGAAGTTCAAAAATTTGAAATTATGTTTAAATCACAAAACATAATATTGCTGAAAAACAGGATTCCGCGTACGCATGACATGTCGCGCGTACGCAGGGGTGTCATTTTTCTCACTTGCGTACACGACCTCTATCCGCATACGCAAGTCCCCCTGGACAGAATTGATTGCTCGCGTCGCGTGTGCACTCGCGTACGCATGCCCCTTAAATTGGTAAAAAAGCTGTTAATGCTGTAGAGTCTACTTTTACACACCAAACTTCTAATGAGCATAATTTTTTTTGTAAAATATTATTTTTGGTCCGTTCTTCGAATGGCGTAGACTTCACGAATCCAATTTTCATATAAAATAAGTTTGAGAGAAATCAAGAGTCTAGAAGCCAAGTTATGACTCAACGAAATTAGGCCAAAAATAAAATTTTCATTCAAAATTTCAAA
Source organism: Arachis stenosperma (assembly GCF_014773155.1). Taxonomy (NCBI): domain Eukaryota; kingdom Viridiplantae; phylum Streptophyta; class Magnoliopsida; order Fabales; family Fabaceae; genus Arachis; species Arachis stenosperma. The sequence goes on from NC_080377.1 coordinate 127,175,223, forward strand.
CCTCATAATTTTACAAGTTTTGATCTTCAACTCCAAGTTCCTCAACCCAAAACAACACCAAATTCTATCCACAATCACACCATACTCTTTTCATCCCTTTCTGAACATATAAATATCCAATTCTATGAATGGCAGAACAATAACTTCATAATCAACATTTATGCATAATTCAACAATATATCACTATTATCCCTCATCATCAACCATCAACCTCATCAATAATTAATAATCCATCACATTATCATAATTATCTCATCATGTACGTCAAGAATTACTAACTCATAACAAGTCCAATTTATCCTACAATCAACTAGTCTAAGTTTTGACAAGACATTATATATTATCTACGAGAAACCAAAACCATACATTGGCCGATTCTTCACTAAGCTCGGAACACCAAAATCTTCTCCACCACAAGCTCAAATTCCTCCAATTCTCAATTCAATAAGCTCAAACCCACATCACTTACCCAACTTCACCAACTTAACTTCAACCAATTACCAATTTCAATCTAATATCATATATTATTATTATAATCAATATAAAGTTCACTAAATTAAAAATTCAACAAGAAATAGGAGTTCTTTACCTTATCCACAGCTCAAATGAACAAGGCCCAACAATTTCTGCTAGCTAATTCAATCCTAAAATATCAAAATCATAAAATCTTCAATTCCAAACCCCATATATATTCGAAACTAAAGAGAGGAGATACCAAGTGTGTACAGATATTTTCTTACCACAATGTTTAATGAATTTTATAGAGAATTCTGAGAAAGCTCATTAATCAAAACTCCGGATTGAAAGTTGTGGAAGAAAGAAGATTGAGAAGGAGTTTAGGGTTCTTGATTGCACCCATTCTCCAAATTTTCAGCGCACTTTACTTGAAATTGGATGAAGGTGGCTGAAATGTTTGCTTTATATAATGGGCCTTGGACTCGGTTTTGATTCGGTCCAATCGGTTTGGTTCGTTTGACTCAATTTTGGACTAAAATCTTTGAAATTAGTGTTAAAATTTATATTTTAATTTTTTTCTACTTCATTAAACTATAAACTTTAATTTTCTAATTTTATTGATTAATAATTAATTCATTAATTAATTATTTACTAATTACCCGGAATTTACACCCACCTTCTCACCCAACCAACCATCCCCCCACCAACAAGAACAACTATTCGTTATGGATGTAAAATGAACATCCGCAAGCAAATAAAACCTCCAATATCACCGGATATCATCATCGACCCCTAGCTTCTCAGCGTCGGTGCTGCTTCTGTAACCAGCCCCTGCACAGGCGTCACTTTCTCCCTAGCCGAACATCATTGTCGCCGTCGAGGTCGTGGGTGTCGTCGCTGCTTCGCCAACCATCCCCCACCAACAAGAACACTCATCCCTTTTGTATGTAAAATGAACAACCGTATGATAAGATTGCTATTTGAAAGTGTAGAATTGTCACTGCTTAATGTGAATGGGGGATTAAAAATTCCCCCACCCATAGAGGACTTCATCCATGACTATGTGAGGGGAAGGCATGGGTTGCTATTCACGCCTGCGTCTGCACAGTCTGTGAAAGGACAGCGGCGCGCGGTCAGCCTCGGCGGTATCGGCATGGGGTGCGAGGGCATCGGCACGGACTGTGGGGGAACAGCAGCACGAGGTGAGGCTGCGGCGGCGTGCACAAGCTGTAATGTTTTGACTGCATCTAAATGTCTTTAGGGGGAACGGTGGCGTTATGATGCGTCGGAACGGCTGTCTCCGGCACCGACAACGAGTTTTGGACATGGACCAAAGATCGACGATGGTAAATTTTAGTTGTGAATCGGAGATTGAGATTATGGTAAAATTGAAAATAACTGTACCTAGTGTGAATGTGTTTAATTATTAATCCTAATTTTTTAAATTTTAAAATATAAAATTAAATAATTAATTAAGAATCTGATTTTTAATTTTTAATTTATCTTTCTTTCTAAATTCATTGTTCACAATCATTATTGTTTCCTGTACTTTCTCTACATTAATGGTTATCTCTATTAAAAATTTTGTCTAATAATTGGAGCAATTTTATATATATTTTTCTGACATAATTAATGATAATTAAAATACACTACACTCAGCTCTTAAAATTTTTGGATATCTCATGGTATTTTTTAATTCGATTGGCTAAATACTAATTTATAGCAAATTTAAACTCCATTTGGCCTAATTTATGGTAAATTTAAACTCTATTTAAAAATTTACCTAGACTAATGAATTGTTGTATGTGCAAGACTCCTTTAAAAATGTTATTAGGAAAGTTTTCACTTTCTCTTCCAAAGCTAGAAAAGTGCCCGGATTAATTCTATTGGTTGATTGTTGCCTCTTGAAAGTGGAACAAGCTTGCGCTCAGCTTAAATCAAACACCGCACATTTAGATGTACAAGAATCCAACAAATAGATTGAATTCATATTCTTATGATTTCTACAAGTATAACTAATTTTTTGAACTGGTGAAACAAACGGCTGCAAAATTGAAACTAAAACTTACACGAGTAATTCCCCATTAAGGAAAAGAATAGAGACCAAGAAAAGGAAAACAGAAACAATACGAGTGGGGAGAAAAGCGCTAAAAGAACATTTGTATATGCAACAACACGTGGTCATGCTAACAACTCATTCCTATAAACTAATTAAATCCAATCACTAAAACCATCAACCATCAGGATTCAGGAGAGTTTACTTGGCTTCTTTGAGGATAAAAGATCCCATAATTCCACTTAAGGCATTGCAAGTCATCTTTGCATGCTGGTAATTTGTAAAGCTTTTAGTTGCTCAACTCAATATTCACATCCATAGAAGCCCCAATAACTTATAACACACCCTTGCTCAGAACGAGTATATCATCTATCATCAAGTTGACACAACCTAGCTCGACCTGGATTTAAAAGAGATTCTGACATCGTCCAACCCTGCAACCAAAATAGATCATATGTGCTTGGAAATTTTCAATGATTTCATACATATGTGCAGTGACACAATTTTATTAATTTGTTTGCTATAGCCTTTAGTTTCATTGACTGCGATGGAAACAGAAAGCCATTTGCATTCCACAAACTTAGGATCTCAAGCAATAATTTCAATCAGCGCTAAAATATTCAAAGCCAGGCTCCAAAAATACTGCAGTTGTAAGCATGACCTGATGCAAAACCAAAACCAACAGACAGATATATTGCCTCGATTTTTACCTGCTCATTAGCCTTATTCTTGAAAAGCCCATAAGTATTTGTCACAATCTTGCAAGAATCAGCAATACAAGAAGCAAGGTCTGAAACTCTCTGCATCGCGTTTGAGTTAATATTCTCCCTCTGATTCTGAGATGAGACCTTACTTTCATTAGATGAATTTACGAAATTCAAAAGCACATGAGCCTGCACACAACATTATTTAAATTTTGAGTACTTTTCAAATTATGAATTCCAAAGCTATTCCAAAAAAAATTGATACAAAGACATGTATCTCACGTGGAATGCTGCTTTTAGAATGTCATCCGACTTCGCCTGATCCTTGAGTACAGCATAAACCTTACATTTTGAGGGGTTGTATGTCACAATGTACTTTTCCTTCTGTTACCATTTAGGAGAACATAAGAATTATATTACAAAATCACAGTAGACAAATTTAAGAAACAGCTGAACAATGTTATGCTCTCATAAAGGACATACATCAAACAGGGGCTCGATAGCAACATATGCACTAGGATCTTGGAATGCATCCTTGACTCTTGATCCTAAAACAATTGAAAAGAAAACATCAGCTTGACATTTTCAGAACAAAATGGCTGCAGAAAGCAAGTTAACATTTTTCAGTCCATTGATATACCGAGGACAACAGGCCTATCTTTCCATGGGAAACTGAATATGTTCTCATTCATATTGCCCTCGCACAAAGTGGGAACTCGTCCTGCAGGGAAACTTTTTAGTTAAAACATAATCAATCACAAGATGGAACAGTGTCTTAGATGTCACTTGTATGTGCAAATATGAAAATGACTATGCAAGAAAGGGTACAGCTTGATGAAATGTGTTACCTGTTTTGATGAAAGAGTCGACTGCCACACTGAATCTTGCACAGTTAAGTGTGTGCAAAACCACAGATTTTACCTATTAATGCAATAACCATTAGTGACACAATCGTCACACAGGATGTTCATCTAGATGAGAATCAATAATAGAAATGAAAAAATCAAACCTCTCTATAAGAGCTAAGGATGTATCCACACGAAAGGAGAGAAAAAGTGGTCACAAGTGATGGATTCCTTTTGGCAATCCATATGCTTAAACCAGTTCCCAACTGCAAAATTGGCAAAGAAATGTTCCAGCAATTGATTTCAACAACAGGAACAAAAGACATCAAGGGACAAGATTACTAACATTAACATGGTCAAGACTAAAGATATCACATTAGGATATATTAATGACATAAGAATGATAACATTCTGGAAGTACAAAGATATAATGTCAAAACATTTTAGTGACACATAAGTGAAGCAACAGCACACGGAGAGCATAAAGCTTAAAGATCAAACCATTTCACCATATCATTGATATTGGGAGCTACCATAGGATGCTAATTTTGTGTAACTTCATATTTCCAAACCCCAGGGCTACTTAAGTAATTTCCATATATTTGGTCATAAGCTATACATGAGTGAGGTTTTCTGTTTAGCTGGGTCTCAGTAAGTCTAATTTTGACATCCAATTTTTCTTAAGTGATTTAGTAACAATATTTAGAATCCTCAAGTCCTGCAAGTTTAGTACTTCCAATCATTGTTGAATAGCAAAATAACTAATAAATATTCTGATGCAATTGTTTCTTGAACGGAGAAAATTTTGATTTTAAACAGCAAAATTCTTTGCCTTGGTAATGTGATGCAAATATACCCTAGATCAGACTCGTCTTCTTCCTTTCATTGTTTCCTTTGGCAGACAACTTAATAAATTCATCATTCTTCCACATTTGGAATTTTTCCTAGAATACACTCTAAATTTCAGACACGGTTAGAGCGATTAATAAGGATCAACTTGACTCCTCATAGCCCCACTTCTTGGCTACAAATCACCTTTACCTTGAGACTACCACCAATTTGTTCTCCTGCCATCATACATCAAGTAGGAAAAACTCACCAGCTTGATTTTTTTACTAATTTTGTTTTTCCCTTTATTACACAGTTATTCACATAAAAATAATTTCTTGTATTCAAAGCATATCATGTTAAATACATGCGCAAACAGGTATGCATACATTCATCTAGCTGATTGAATAGATTAGCAAAGAAAAGAATCAACCAGGTTCACTAAGTTCCTGAGTTACTCTCCAGCTAACACTGACCTAGATGCACGGAGAAGTGGAAATGTAGCAAACAATTCGCCACAAAAATTATATCATTCAGCCCTTATAATAATGTCGGTTTAAGATCATAAATATACCAGGTCTGCAATATTGCCGACACATTCCCCTTTAGCAGTGACATCTCCTATGTTTTCTCCTTTAGCAAAGGCTTTGTAAATTGGCGTCCGAGTTGATGTCGACGTCACAGCAGCAACATTCTGAGAGCAGAAAGCAGAAGCACATAAGCCTGCTGAACCAACACTAAATTGAATCACCCACAACAAAAAGAAATCAAACCTTTGCTACATTAGCAGCACAAGCCAAAGGAAGAAATAGATGTGGCACTGCAGCAGTCGCCAGTTCCACTCCAGCACCCAATTCCATTAAAAGATCACCTGCAAACCGCAGCTGTAACACAATAACTTTCAGAAAGCAGATTGTATGATGCCTGCAGTTATATTATCGAACTGTCCAGAAACAGCTAGTAATTTTGCACCTGTTTCAGATCATAATCGAATTTCTTTCCTTGCCGAGCAAAAAGCATCTTTCCAACACGACCAGCGCCATCCTACACAAAAACCCAATAGCACATTAATGTGAAAAACACTGTACGACAATCCAAATGATGTTCAAGCTTTGAGCTGTTTTCAAGAACTTATGTCACAAATAGCTCTATCAGTACATCTTCATGGAAGAACTATTGAGCAGAAAGGACCATCCCATCCGGCCATCCGAATTGTTGGTTAAAGTATAAGTCTATAATCGGTTACCTTGAGAATCCAATTGATAGCTACAGCCCCAGGAGTAGCTCTATTTCTGGAAACTCCAACAGAACTCAAAAGCGTTTGAGTTGTGAAAACTCCCATTGCTCCACCAAAGAAGTGCTATGAGAAATCGAAAGAACATGTTACTACAGGCTCATTCACAATGTCAGAGTGAGTTTTCAGAGAAAGCAATAAAAAAGAGAGTACCTTGAGAGCTCTCCAGGTCATGTAAGGAACATAAGAAGGAGTAACACTGTCGGGGAACCCTTCCGGAACAACATACGATCTAACGAATGACATCAATCCCTGCAATCGAAAAACGAACTACAAATTAGTTAGTTGTCGCAAATGGAGCAGAAGAATATAAAGAGAGAGAGAGAGAGAGATGACATCTAGAGGAGCTTGAGGAGAGTGCAAAGTGAGAGCGCGAAATGAATTCTTCTTGAATCCACCTCCGGCGTCAGCGTCGGCGACATAGTTCCATCTGCGGCCATCGATCTCCTCGCAGCAGATGAATCTGACGGTGGATTGTTGAGAGGCGGGAAGGGTGAGGGCGGGCGGGGTGTCGAGGAGGGGGGAGGAGGAAGCCAAATTGGCGCTGATGCGGAGGGTCTCCCGCACCAGTATGTCCGGCGAGGATGCCGCAATGGTAGCGGTGGTGGAGTTTGCCGACTGCTTGACGTTGAGGTTTATGGGAGCCATGTCGTTCCCAAAATTGAGAATTGAAATAAAAATAGAAATGCAATGCTACTACTGCTACGCAGTATGTAGCAGTGAAGGGAACGAGAGAGAGATCATAGATTTGATCGAAAGAGTCTAATGAGAATTGGAATTGGAATTGAAAAGAAGAGGAAATGGAATGGAATGGTGGAGAATATGAGGCGCGGCACAGGTGGCTTTCATTAATCAACGGACCTACTGAGGCTGCTTGTCACAAGTCACACAACTCACAGGCCACAGCTCCAAAATGCACCCTTCCCATACGACGTCGTTTCTCTCCATACACTTGGCTGCACTCTGCTTTCTCCGTCCCACGTGCTTCCTCTTTTTCTTTCCTGGACCCTTTCACACGAAACACCAAACACCCCCTCCCCCCTTCTTTTATTCTCTTTTTCACTTTTTTCTTCATACTTTGTGCATCTCTCTTTTTTGTTCCCACCTCCTAAACTATTTTTAAAAAATATTCTGTTGATTCTAATTTTTTTAATATTAGTAATAATTTAATTAAAAAATATAAAAAAATTATTATAAATTTAATAAAATTATAAAAATAATAGAATAATTAAACATTTAAAATATAATATTATGTAATTAAGTGTATCTATTTATTGATGATTTGATGAGTGAGTATTAAATTAGACATATAATTAGAATAAAAAATTATTTTCTAAAGAATATATATGTTTAAAAAAATTTTTAAAAAATTTAATGAGAGATGTAATTAAAGAGAGAATGGATGCACTAATGGTAGTTATTTCATGGGTAAATAAGTATATAATATAGAAAAATGAAGCATTTTTACTATTTTAATCATATTTAATAGAAAAAATCTACGTTGGATCTCGTATTAAAAAGCACCTAATTGAGAAAAACAAAACTAAAATAAGTGCTTATAAAAGTGCATTTGCAAGTATACAATATATTCACTTTAGATGGTTTTTTGATTTTGTAGTTAATTAGAATTTCATAATTGATTATAGAGTTAATTATTATGCGTGAAATAAATATTTTTGGCTTAGCTTCTTCAATTCAATTAATATTGATTATAATTCATAAGTTGTCAAAATTAATTTTATTTAGTTATTTTTATGTGAAATTAATAATTGAAAACAGTTAGATAATTTGTCAGATTTTACTAATTTATTATATAACAATTTTTAACTATTAACTTTACATAAAAAATAATTACATATAAATTTTTACTATTAATTTTTTAAATAAAAACTTATCAAACATAAATCACTTTATTTAAAAAAAATCTACAAAAATAAAACAATACAGACACTAATTGTTATCTCACTCAATTATCATTAATTTAAGAAAAATATTAGGAATTATTGAAATTTATAATTTTTTGTCATTATTTAGCTATCAATTTAATTTTTTTGTCTAGTTTTTTATTTTTTTTAGAATAATAATCTAATAACATACTTTACTCCATACTTTTAAACATTAATGACTAACTGATGGTCAAAAATAATAAATTTTCATAATCCTCTATCATTCTTTTAATTTAATTTACATTACTAAATTTATTATAACATGCCATTTATTATTTGTAAAAATATTATTTGTACACTAAAAACAGTCATTAAAATTAACTATTAATGTATTTATATATAAATATATATGATTTAATTTATTTTTAATATATATTTATATTTTAATATATATTTTATACTAATAATTAATTTTAGTAGTTAATTTTAATGTATATATAATATAATTATATTATTTGTAAAATATTATTGGAAATATTTCAAGTGTACCGGAAAGTATCGATGTACCAGTTGTTTTAACCGTTGATTTCAATTAATATATATTATATATATTTTTTATAATTCATATCAACGGTTAAAATAACTGGCCACCGGTACTCTCAGTGCACTTGAAATGTTCCCAATATTATTATCACATATATAGTATTCTCTTATAACATCACCTCAAACATCAAATTCGGATTTGAGGATACGGTATAATAACTTCTAGAGCAAATTATTACATGATGTTTTTTTCCCCATATATTTTTGCAGTTTTATATTAAATGATATAATTGACATTTCTATGTTAATGTTAAATATGTTCTAGAGTTTATCTAAATCATTACGCTAATTTAATGATGATGAGTGTGTGTTTGTGTGTATATTTATGGAAGGATAGGAAAAGTCAAAGAAGATGAATTAGCAAAGCTAGCTAGCAAGTTGGGGCGGGAGGATAAAACTTAAAAGGGGTGGATAAGAACAAAGAAGATTTAATGGAAGGAGGCTGTGATTGGGAAAAGGAGAGTGGGCGTTAAATACATTAGCGTTGGAGCTAACCACCCAAACCAAACCAATCAAAATAAAACATTTTCATTATTTTATTTGATGAGGGGATAGAAGTTGATGAAGTAGGCAACTGTCCTCTCCTGTAAAATTGTATTCCAGAGTCCACCATCCAACTATTTATTTAGGCCACACTAACTTTAATTTCCTTGTGGGTTATTGTGGCCGGTTACCAATAAACTACTCTTCATTATATTAACAACTTCAGCTGCTTTCTCCATCCAAAAATCATAAATTCATTTAGTATAATACTTTGCTTTATTTGCATTTTTTATTTTTCACCTTCAATTTACTCTATTATGAGATGGAAGGTGTATATTAATATTCAGTGTGTTAAATTTAAGAGTTCTGTAAATTGAACTAATTAATCTGGTTAACATATTTCACTAGAATAACAACTTTTAATATTAGCTTTTTATGTTCATATCTTTATCTTAATACTAATAATAATAGTAATAGTAATAATAATGGTAATAATAATACAAATGGAGAGTTTTTTTATTATATGCCACTCATACATTGAGTTTAGAAATTATTTACTTAAGTATCGTTATTAGTAATTTTTAAAACTTTATTTATAAAGTATAAGTTATTTGCTTAGAATTCAGGGGCGGAGCTACATTGTAGCAAAAGGGATAATGCCTCCCTAATTTTAATTTTTTACATATAAATTATATGTAAATTTTAGTTTAGCTCTTCTCAAAATTTTATTTTAGTCTTTTTTTATTATATAAATATTTTTGATTCCCTCTAATCTTTCATCTAGTTCCGTCCCTGGCTTAGATGGTTATTTTTTAAATTTTAAATTATTTGCTTAAGTTATTTTACTTAGGTTATTATTTTTTAAATTTTAAGTTATTTACTTAAATTATTAATTTTTTAAATTTTAAATACATTTTCTTAAATTGTTAGATATTTAATTTTAATATTATTAAACTAATTTTAAAAAGTATTTATAAATTATTTGATTAAAAATTTACTTCTTAACCTTTTAAATTATAGTTATATTTTATTTTTATTATAATAATATCACTCTTTTATTTAAAGAAAAAGCTAACAAATTATCATCTGCAAAAAAACTAAGTTCACTTAATAACTAATAACAATTAACAATAACTAAGTACATGTAATTGATTGTAGTTACCTCATATTCTTTTTTATTTTTGAAAAAAAACTATAGTGTTAAATTAATTAGTTATTAGGATTTTTAATTTAAATTTATTTATTTTATCTGTAAATTTAAATCAAACTCAATTACGTTTTAAAAAATTCTAATTATAAGTCAACTATAAAATTACAATATTTTTATTGTTTAGCACAATTAATTACTTTCTTTATATATTTGTCTTATTTAAAATTTATCTACTTTTTTTAATGACAGTTGGTGTTCACAAAATTGTTGAGATAAATTTTACGATTAAGAATTTATGTGTACATATATGAGTGATAAGGTTATAGACAGTTAGACACTATCGAACTACAAAAATTATTTACTGCCATACTCAATTGAGATGATTTGCCTTGATGAAGATGTGAATTTTTTTTGTCATTCTTTTAATTAATATTGAGCTTGTATTATTGATATTTCAAATGTGTTTATTTATCATTTTTATTTGTTTTTTGATTTTTGTGTGTCAATTCTAGAAAAAAAAATGTATGCCTCAGTTAAGAGGGCTTTTGTGTCTGAATTCATGAATTTGCTAAGAGAAAGAATAGTTTTGTGAGTTTAAACCAATATATCGATGTGCGTAGACTTTTAGAATCGTCAAGTATCCCACAATATGGATGTAGCTTTGTAAGTTTTGACACTGTCAATGCTCCTGTGTTCAATTACACATATGTGGGGCATCACACCAGAAGTGAACTAAGTGACACCCTGTGTTTCTCTATTACGAATGATCTTGGAAAGTACTTAGAAGTTCTTTTACTCCACTCAAGATTTTCCAAAGACACCTACAAAGGCAAGTTGATAAGCTTAATGCAAGATTTAATAACTGAAAAGCCTCTTCTCTCTCAACTGTAGAAAGAACTACTCTAGTGAAATATGTCTTGTCTTCTATTTTTAGTTATACTATGCAGATTGCTATTTTACCTATTTCTACTTGTAATATTATTAACCGTAAATGCAAAAAACTTTTGTGGAGAGAAATTGATACTACTAAGAAAGTTCACCTTATTAGTTGAAAGAGTGTTTCTAAACCAAAAATATATGAGGATTTGGATATTAGACATACAAGAGAGCTGAACCGAGCTTTTATGATAAAAATTGACCGGAGCCTAATAAAAAAGAACAATCTTTAGACCAAGGTTCTTAGATCGAAATACAAATGTGGAGTTGATATGATGCCCACTGTAAGGAGGAAAAAGAAAGATTTAAATTTGTGGAAAGGAATATGTTCAACTTGGAATGATGTGAAAAATAACTCTATATGGTGGATAGGTAATAGAAAAAAGATCAATTTTTGGAAGAAGAGTGCTAGGGGGCCAACAGGTTCGTAGCCATTATTAGTGTTTTTAATGGTGTGAGATTACATCTTTTTTTTTTTCAGGTATCCCCCAACTCGACAGTTCAAGTACTAATCCATCGCGGATCTAAGCTCCATTTAAGGGTTTGCCACTAGCCAATGGGTTGCTACATGCACAAGGCGGGATTCGAATTCCCGACACTTACTTAAGCAGACGAGTGTACTGACCACTCAACCAACCCAAGTTGGTTGTGTGAGATTACATCTAATAGTATATAATTACTCACTTTTCTTTTGTTGGTTAAGTGCTGGTCAAATTTTAATAAAAGTGATTACCCCTAGACTTTCTCTTTTTTAAAACACAACTGGGTCCAAATCTTGGGAAACTAGATTCTCTAGTTACTCAAGTTTTAAACCCTGTTGATTATTCATCATCTCTAAGTGATTTTGTCTATTTCAGGTGATTGGGATGTCTCTAAATTAAGGGAATGGCTGTCGGATAAAACAGTTAGCAATGTTATGATTTTATGAGTCTTTCACCTTCTTCTCCATGGAAAGGTATGGACAAAATAGCTTGAGACAACTCTCCTAATGAAACTTTCAACCTGAAATCAGCTTATAAATCTTTGATGGGAAACGTGGATCCTCTCGATAAGATCTTCAAACTCGTCTGAGATTAAAAAGGGCCAGAGCAGATTCGATCCTTCATGTGATTGGTAGCAAAAGAAGCACTTCTAACCAATGAGGAAAGGAGAAAAAGGCACATGACCACCTCAGTGCATTGTCCAAGATGCAATTGGGTAGAAGAAACGTCACTACATGCCCTTCGAGAACGCATTTATGTTGTATCCATCTGGCAAGCTATTTTGTCCCATGATCGTCGGAAGAATTTTTTCCGTCTCAGAAATTGTGAGTGGCTCATTGACAACCTTTCTAAGCATAATGAATGGGAAATTTGGTTCGGTGTTACCATCCATTTTCTTTGGTATCTCTGAAATAAATTTGTCTTAGTGGGAAAGACCACCGGTATAGTGGAAGCCGTGGGTTCCGTTAATGCCCGAGTGCACAAGGTGCTAAACATCGTGAAGTAAGGAACTGGAACGAGAAAAGTGAGAATGAGAGGAGACACTCTCATCAAGTGGAACCCACCAGAAAAAAAGATTGTCAAGGTGAATGTTGATGGCTCTGTCTTCAAAAGGAACAATAACGCCACTTGTGGGGTATTCTACGAAACCATCTCAAAAGGTTTATCAAAGCCTTCTCCTTTAATCTTGAAAGTTGTTCGATCACTCAAGTAAAACACTATGGCACCTTCAATTCAAAGGGTTTCAAATAGTTGTTGCAAATGATATACAAGCAATGATAGTAGAATCAAATTTTCAAGCGGCCAGAAATCTAATAAAAGAGGGTTGTGCTACCTCTCACCCTTGCCACATGTTCTGATTAAAGATATTAGAATCATGGCAGCACGCATCCAACATTTGGAATGGTCTCATACTTATTGGGAACAAATATTGTTGCTGATGTCTTAACTAAAACAGGTCATGATCTTCCCATCGGCTTGCATATTTTTGACGCCCCATACCTTGATATTTTTCAAGTTCTTGATGCTAATGTTTTTGTTACCCTTAGAATAAGAGGAGCTAACTAGTTTCTTGTTTTTTTTATTGTTTATTTGTTTCTTGGAGTCCTTGACCCTATTTCCACCAAAAAAAATTGATAAGTTTGTTGTTTAAAAAAATTTCAATGATAAATTTATTTGATTTATTGATAACTTCGGTTGTATTTTTTTCTTAGCAAATTTGTTAACAACAAAATTTTTTTATTTTAATTTATTTTAAATATTATTGGATATCTTGTTGGAATTGAGAGTAAGAGTACTCTTAACAAGGATGCCAAGCCTACCACATACAATACTGTTGAATTAAAAGTCAATGATGGATAATCAATTTTTTTTAAATATAAATACTTACACATAATAGATGAGTAAAAAGAAATCTAGAACTTTATATTAGCTTCAACATAAATTTATTTATTTGGAATTTATTTCAAGATTTTAGGACAAGTTACCTAAATAAAATAATTGGAATTCATATTTACCATATTACAACTTTATAAAATAGCATACCCATATGCAACTTTTTTTATTTTATATAAACTGCTAAATTCAAATCTGAATTTCCAATATTGTATTGAATTAAGCCAATTTGTGTACAATGCAGTTGAAATGAATATATATATATATAATAGCTAAGCATAACCACTAACTATTGATTAGATGTAACAGACATATATATATATATATATATATATATATATATATATATATATATATATATATATATATATATATATATAATAGCTAAGCATAACCACTAACTATTGATTAGATGTAACAGACTAACAACCACTTCTCTAACTAGTGTAGCCTACATGCTCATCTATATTAGCTACTGTGGACTCACATACACTATCACGCCCCCTCAAACACAAGGTTGGTGAGACAGCAACCTTGAGTTTGTCACAGCAATCAAGAAACAGAGGGGAAGGAATGTCCTTGGTTAAAACATCAGCCAGTAGAGCAGAGCCTGGAATATGGTTAACTCGAATGGTGCCCTTGTCTATATAATTCCAAACAAAATGGAGATCCAACTCAAAATAATTGGATTTAGAATGAAGAATTGCGTTAGTCGCCAGTAACACAGCACCTTAGTTGTCACAAAAGAGTTGAGGAGTAGAAGGCAAGGGAAATGCTCAGTTAGCAGGTTCCTGACCCAAACCACATCAGCCATAGCTACTGCCATCGACCTGTATTCTGCCTCAACGCTAGAGCGCGCCACAACAGTTTGTTCCTTGGAGGACCATGAGACTAGATTGCGGCCAAGGAAGACACAAGTACCACTGGTGGACTTGCGATCATCAGGATCACTGCCCCAATCCGAGTCACAGTAAGCTAGGATAGGGAGGTGCCTTACTTTCTTCAAGTGCAAGCCATGATGCAAGGTGCCACTCAGTATCGAAGAATGCGCTTTACCACCTTCCAGTGGTCCTCAGATGGAGACTGCATAAATTGGCAAACTCGATTGACGAGGTAAGCAATTTCAGGCCTGGTCATTGTCAAATACTGTAAACTGCGAACTACACTTCTATATAGGGAAGGATTATCAAAGGGAACACCCCAAGTGGCAGTGAGTTTTAGTGTAGAAGGCAGTGGTGTGGAGTAGGGTTTGCACCCTTCTAGTCCTGCTTTCTTTAGGATGTCTTAAATGTATTTGGTTTGTAGAAGGGAGAGACCTCCATTCGCTGTCTTGACAACCTACACGCCAAGGAAGTAGTGCAAGTCCCCAAGATCCTTGAGAGCAAAGTTGAGATTTAGCTGCTGAATGACTTGATTAATTGCAGAGCTAGAGTCACCGGTGAGGATGATGTCATCAACATAGACAAGTGCATAGAGCCTGGATTGAGGGGTGATTCGTGTAAAGAATGAGGTATCTGATTTTGTGGGGGTGAACTCCAGACGCTTAAAAGCACCCAACAATTTCACATACCAGGCCCAAGGGGACTGTTTTAGGCTATAGAGCGCTTTGGTCAGCTTGCAGACCAGGGTTCCATCTCCTTATTCATAGCCCTTTGGTTGAGATA
The DNA here is from genome assembly GCF_014773155.1 of Arachis stenosperma. Taxonomy (NCBI): domain Eukaryota; kingdom Viridiplantae; phylum Streptophyta; class Magnoliopsida; order Fabales; family Fabaceae; genus Arachis; species Arachis stenosperma. The sequence goes on from NC_080377.1 coordinate 127,190,503, forward strand.
TATATACATCCTCCAATAAGTCACCATACAAAAAGGCATTCTTGACATCCAGTTGCTTGATAGGCCAGGAATTTTCAAGAGCAAGGGACAACATTATACGAATTGAAGTAGGTTTTACCACTGGACTGAATGTTTTCTTATAATCTAGCCCTAGTCTCTGATGGAAGCCCTGGGCAACCAGCCTGGCTTTGTATTTGTCAATGGTTCCATCAGCATTATATTTGATCCGAAACACCCACTTGCTACCAATGGACTCCTTATTTGGTGGCAATTTCACTAAATTCCAGGTGTGATTCTGCATGAGAACAGAGTACTCAGCATCCATGGTGGCTCGCCACTTAGAATCAGAAAGGGCATATTTGACTGAGGTAGGTTCAAGTTAAGCATGAAGAGCCCGTGGCTTAAAAATGCCCAACTTTCCTCTAGTAATCATTGGATGACAGTTTTGAGTTACAGAGGTGATAGGTAGAGGTAGGACAACTTCAAGGGACTGAAGTGGAATGGGGATGGCCTGGGCAGTAGGTGCATCTAAGAGTATAGTTGTTGGAGGTTCAGCTCCACACAGGGAGGCATTTGAGGAGGAGAGTGTCTAGGAAGATGAGGATGCAGTAGGAGGCTTATGAGCAGTATTGGTTGATAGGTTTGGAGAAAGGGAGAGGTTGGGTGTTATGGTAGAGGGCTGTTGTTGTGGCAGAGGAGGAGCAAAGGAGGGGAGACGAGGAATGGTGGGAATTGAAGGATTGTCATTAGAGGAGTTGGTGCTCTTACATGCAGGTTGAAAGGGGGAGTTGAATCTTTGAAGGGAAAATAAGCTTCATCAAAGATCACATTTCTAGTGATCACAACCTTCCCGGATGACAGTAGGCATTTATATCCCTTGTGTAGATTTCCATAGCCAAGAAACACTGCTGGTTCAGATCAAAATTGAAGCTTGTTATGGTTATACAGCCTTAAGTGAGGGTAGCACAGACAGCCAAAGACTCTTAAGGCAGCATAGGGAGGCTTCTTGCCAAACCGAACCTCCATTGGTGATTGATTTTGCAATGTGGGTGTTGGTAGGGTATTAATCAGGTAGACAGCAGTTTTGAAGGCTTCACCCCCAAAAGCTTGTCGGCATTCCAGCTTCAGCTAAGAGTGTAAGTCCCATCTCAACCATGTGGCGGTGCTTCCATTCAGCATTGCCATTCTGTTAAGGAGTATGCGGGCAGGAAAACCTGTGAATCACTCCACAAGACTGCAAAGACTTTGACAAGTTAACATATTCAGGTGCATTATCACTTTGAAGCATTTTAAGTTTAGTATCTAATTGCAATTCTACCATTTGTTGAAAATGATTAAACACAGATTTGAGTTGAGATCGAGCTATTAATAGGTAAATCCATATGTATTTAGAGAATGCATCAATAAAGTTTACAAAGTATACATTTCTATTAGAGTCGGGGAGGGAGCTGGTCCCCAAATATCCGAATAGACCAGTTGTAATGGGATAGTGTACACTATTTTGGAACCAAGAAAGGGTAATTGGTGTGATTTTCCTAAACAACAAGAAGAACAAACATATTTAGGAAGTGGAATTGACTTGTTACAATTTTGTAAAACTATAGAGAGAACTTTATTTGAGGGGTGGCCTAAATGAGCATGCCACAACAAGGAATCATTAGCTGGTTCACTATTTGTAAGGAATGCAGCTACTGCTTCAGCACTGCTTTGAGTGTTTTTAATGTTGAAATTGAGAAACTGGTAAAGACCTTTATCAACAACTCCTTTGAGAACAACTTCTCTAGTTTCCTGTGATTTGACACAACAACTGTCATGATGAAATTCAAAGTAAACATGGTTATCACAACAAAATTTATAAACACTCATGAGATTATTGGTGATATCCGGAACATGTAAAAGTTTTTGTAATAACAGTTTCTTGCAACTCAAATCAGTTTTAATGAATGCATTTCCAACAAGATTGATATGCAAACTTGTACCATCCCCAATTATGACTCGCTCATGACCTGCATTATCTGCTTGATCAGTCAAATTTCTTGCATCATACTTCATGTGATGAGTGGCTCCGAAATCACGATACCAGTCTTGATCTTGAAAGGGTGCTGAATTCGGTAAAACATTGCTTAGGTTGGCTCTTGGAGCTATATTCTCTTGAGAGGCAGATTTAGCATTATCTTCCCCATCATATCTATACCAGCAGCGGACTGTAGTATGGCCAGGTTTGCTGCAGAGCTGGCATTGAGTTCTTGAGGACTGCCTCTACTTTCTTCATATCCTCTTCCTTGCCTTGCATCAAAATCAGCATACTGTCCTCTAATTCCTTCATTGAATTCAACATAGTTTCGTTCATAACTTATGTTTTCACCATAGCCTTGACCAAAACCCCCTCTCATTGTTCTACCACCATACTTGCCTCTTGAATCTCTGAACACACCTCTGAATTGCCCTCTAGCACTTCCTCTGCCATTGTGATAGGCCAAATTTGCTTGTATAAATTGCTCAGGCTTCTTATATCTTTCTAACATGCTTTCATGTGAGAGTAATACTGCTTCTAGCTCAGGAACCGTGATTCCTCCAGGTCTTGTTACAATTGATGTAATTAAAGGCACAAATTCTTCAGTTAAGCCGTGCAAAATAGCATTTACATGATCATCATCTTTTACCTGTTCACCAACCGAGATTAGTAGTGCATCAACTGTGATTTTTATCTCCAGCAAATACTCACTCACCGAACCAAATATCTTGATCGAGCTGAGTCTGTTCTTGAACTGCATCACTTTTGCCTTAATGTGAGAAGAAAAATAAGCTTCTAATCGCTTCCAAACTTGATGCGTGAACATACACCCAACCATTCTTGTTGTGAATGGTTTGGTCATGGATGCAAGCAACCAAGATTTTAATAGTGCATCTTATCTTTTTCACCGCGTATACTCAGGATTGATGGATTCAGAATCAGCAAGATACATCGTTGGAATGTTCTTACCGGTGAGATGGTCAAGGAGCTCGTTTCCTTCAATTGTTGATTCGGCTTGATCCTTCTATTGCAAGAAGTTGTTGTCATCGAGTTTCATTGAAATTGGTACTCCTGTAAAGGTGTTTGATTGTGCAGCAAAAGCCATGGTTTTCAGATTGCAGCTCTGATACCATAAACGGTATCAGATCTGAATCCGATCCACAGGTTCATAGAAAAAGAGAGAGTCGAGAGAGAAGAAGTGGGATCTTGAATTGTATTGAATCAAGTCAATTTGTGTACAATACAGTTGAGATGAATATATATAAAATAACTAAGCATAACCACTAGCTATTGATTAGCTGTAACAGACTAACAACCACTTCTCTAACTAGTGTAGCCTACATGCTCATCTATATTAGTTATTATGGACTCACATACACTATCAACAGCTAGTAACAGTTTCTAAACTTAACGTAATCCACTAGATGCACCCGCGATTTATGTGAAAAAACGAGTTCTACAGAAACCGCTAGAGGTTATAACGGTTTCTAAAAGAGATGCCAAACTACATAAACTACTACTGGCTATAGCAGTTTATGAGGAAACAATGGGTAGCGTAATCCTTGGCACCTTGTAGCGGATTATGTATACATGGAAATTATCTCTATTTCTATAACAATTATGCATGGAATGAAATAAATAATAGGATGAGATTGAATAATGAAATGAATAATAGAATGAAAATGAATAAAAATTTAAGATTTTTTACTATCATTCAATTAAACTTATCCATTTTTTTAGACGAGTATATACAATTGATCATAGTTATAAACTTCTTTTATCTTCACAGAACATAAAAGTTGAATTCTTTCCTCAAACACTCTCAAAAGGTAACAAAAATAATTTATGATATTCTAAAAAAACAACTTTAAGTATGTTTTTTATGTATATTTATTGTTACTTCTAGTATAAAAATAAAATTTTTAAAATTTACCACAATAATTTTTTGCAAGAATAAATTATTTGGATAAATTAAATTTTAAAATTTTAAAATAACATATTTTTAAAGATAATTTTTAAAAATGAATTAAACTTTTTTAAAACAAACGGTTGAATATTATACTCTTATCATTGTCTAGAATAAAAGAGTATTGTACTTTCTATGTTTTAAGTAAATAAAGGTAATTGCTATTGATCTATTATTCTTAAAAACACTTACACATATTAGATGAGTAAAATAAAATTTAGAAATTTTAATATTAACTTCAATGTAAATTTATTGATTTGGATTTGTTTCAAGATTTTATTCTATAAATTCAAATTTATTTGTTTTAGTATTTTCTATCAAGATTGTTATTTCAACTTTATTTTGTTATAAATATTTTTGTAATATTAAATTTTTTTGTGTCTGAAAGATTTTAATTTGTTGAAAAAAGTTATTTTTGGCAAATAAATATTTTTTCTATCTTTTTATTTAAAATGTTATTATTAGTATGTTAATATTAAAAATATAAAAGATAAGCATACTTAAAAAAAACGTATTTTACATGGTTTGATCTTTATCAAATTAAAATAATTAATGAATTAATTGTTTTTTTAAACTGTAACCTTTTTTGAATAAAAAATCATTTATAACTTGTGTTTATAATTTTATGAGATTGTTAATTTTAAAATTTTAAAATATAAATATGTATATGATTTGGTATAATTTTATTGGTCGTTAGTTTTTAAGTTATAATTAATTTTTTTAAATTATAATTTTAAGTCTTATGTATCTAATTGTTAATTAGAAAGTATATTTAACATTAAATTTTATATTTGACATAGAAAAATAATAGAGTATGTATTTTTTGGCAATTATGCATAAAAGTTATGTCCTTTTTTAGATTATGGCAATAAAGATGGAACTGTTGTCGTCTTATAATTTATTAGAGTGAAGTTATTTAACAATAATATTTTATCCACAATTTTTTAAAATATGTTCTTTTTATGTGATTTTTTATTTATTGTGTATTAAATTACATTTTTTAGAAAATATTTTTTATAAAATTTCATGTATGGCACAAAGATATTTTTTAATCTTGAAGACAAAAATATTGTTCAATTTAAAAATAGGCATATATATATATATATATATATATATATATATATATATATATATATATATATATATATATATATATATATATATATTTTAATTCTTTAGTTTAGGACTATGTGTCTGTTATCTAATGAATTTTTTTTATTTGTTTATTTAGCTTTGCAAGATATATCTAAAGGACCTAAGAATAATATCGACAGAATTTTAAATGAGGCTGCATTCTTAAAAGTTATGAAGGCAAAATTATTGAACAGTTAAAGAAATTAGATACAGTAATATTCATAACTGAAAAAAAAAATTAAAAAAAAAGATAATTTCAATTCGTTGCACATAAATTATTTTTATTTATCTTATTTATTTAAGGTTTTTTTTAGATTTAAAAATCCACCAAATTAAGAAGTTTGTTTGTTTTTTATATTTAAGTAAAACTAAAATTTGTTTTTTAAATTCAAATTGTACTTAAATTAAATGTTGATAAGTTAATGAAATTTAAGTATAAAATATCTTTTGCAACCATAACAAATTGTAATTCCAATATCTATTTTCTCCAAAAAAAAATTAATTAATGTTTTAAAGTTTTAAAACTTAAATTAAAATAAAATTTGATATCAACAAATGATTGTAAAACAATTAAGTAACTATGACATTTTGAAAGATGGTTAATTATTAATATGGAGTTAATTTTTTAATTTTATTTGATATAATAAAATTTAAATTTTAAATTCTATCTATATTTTGGCAAAAATTAAAGAATGTTTTTTACAAAAATTTTCAAGTATTCAAGTTGTGGTTATTTCTTTTGAAAGATTTTTTTGTTTTTTTTTTCTTAAAGTTAAAGTCCAATTTTATTCAAAAAATATTATTTAGTTAAGATAAAATGTGAGAAAGATGTCTTTTATTTAACGTAGTATTTTGTATGGAATTTATTACTTAAATTCTCCAATAAGATTGCAGACAATGATGAATCTGAAGTGTTGAAAAATGTTATTACACAAATCAAGCGACTATCCTTGAAGTTCGAAAATTCGGCGGTAGAAGGAGATACTTCAACTTGCAAGATAATCAAGATTGAGAATAAAAATTGTGAATTTGAATACACATGTTTTAGAATTTTCTTTTTAAGTCTATCTAATAGAATAATACCAAACATATATATGTTTCTCTATACTTAATTTTTTTATATGTTCCTAAAAAATTGAATAAATTTAGTAGTTCAAAAAAAATGGAGAGTTTTTTTTATTGATGTGATGCTCATACATTGAGTTTGAAAATTGTATGCTTAAGTGTTGTTATTAAAAATTTTTAAAATTTTATTTATAAGTTATAAGTTATTTGTTTAGAGAGTTATTTTTTATATTTTAAGTTATTTGTTTAAGTTATTATTTTTTAAATTTTAAGTTATTTGTTTAAATTGTTAGTTTTTAAATTTTTAAATACACTTTTTTAAGTTATTAGTTTTAGATATTTACATAATTTATACGGTTATTAATTTTTAAATTATAATTAATTTTTTTTATGGACAAATAATAGAATAAATATAATTTATGATGAAATTAAAAATATCATTTTTAATTTATATTTTTTTATTAGATTAAATGAGTTTTATATTTTAAAATAATATTTAATTTTAATTTTCTCATGCCATTATTTTAAAAGGAGCATAAAATAAAAATATTAATTAATTAAATTTTAGATAAGATCATGAATGATATATACAATGATTAAAATTTAAGATATAGTTGTTAGGAGTGAAATTCGTACTTTCAAAATAGGTAAATGTGTCATCTTAGTTATTCACGTCTTTCACTAGTGGCATAAAATACATGTTTAATCATTGTCAAGATGTTCTTACACTTTGTAAGAAATATATGGATATCTAGATCTCTTTATCACAATCACATGTAACTCGAGTTGGCAAGAGATTAGTAGAGTTAATAATCCAAGGAACATAAAGGTTGAAGACCGACCAAATATATCATATAAAGTGTTCAAAATTAAGTTTAACAGAATAATTTTCTGATTTTAAGCAAGAAATTTTATTTAGAGTGCTAGATGTAGGTATTGCTCATCATCTAACCTTATTTTTTAGGAAAATTTTCTTTTAAATTATTTGCATAATTATATATTTATCAAAGCACATATATAAAATAAATAGTTTATTTATAATATTTTTTGTCTTTTTATTATAAAGGATATACATGGTAGAATTTCAAAAGAGAGGTCTGTCACACACTTATATTCTTTTGTAGTTGAGTGGCGACTACAAGACAACAACCACAATTTAAATTGACCGGTTAATATCATTAGAGTTGTCCAATCCTATTCAATACCCAAAATTATTTAGAGCTATATCTACATATATAATTTATGGATCATGTGGTAGAGAGCTTTCTCAAAATCTCCCTACATAAAAGATGGTACTGCACCTAGGAGTGGAAACAGACTAGGGTAGGCAAGGCTTTACTCTTAACAGGTCAGACCTGTAATAAAGTATATTGGGCTAAGTCTGGCCGATATAGGCTTTTTAATGAGTACTGAACTTGGTCTATTGTTAAATCTGGCTTGACCTGAAGCCTGTGAATAGGTCTGTTTTTTTTAATAAATAATTAAATTTAAGATATAATTTAATTTTTAAAATTACAAAATATAAAATAATAAATTTATAGACAATATTGATATAAAATATGGATAAATAACTATTATTGATTAAAAAAAGACAATGTATATGAATATAGTCTCACTTGACTACTTCTAAAATATGTAACATATCAAAATAGAAAACTTCATTAATATTGAAAGTTGTAATAAACTAACTAAACATAACATCAAATAAAAGTTAATAACTACTTAATCAAAACAAAGTAAAGGGAATGTTGGACAATTAATCGATTAACCTTCCAAGCCTAAAAGTGATTTAATCTTTTTGTTCCAACACCTTCAAAAAATAAAAAGCACACATACACATATCATTAGATTTTTAAATAATGTAAACGCAACAAATACTTTTTTTTTCTTAGTACAAAAGAGAATGTTCAAAATAAAATTGTGGTCATAATCTTAGTATAAATTATATGATACCTCATTTATATATCATGAAAATTAAACTTTATTATTCTAACTACTCACATCATACCAATATCAATGTTCACACTTAAAAAGAGAAATATTTCCTATAACATGGATACTTAGTCAAAAAGAGAAATATTAGAAAGTTGATTTTTACCTTTAGTTTTTTGTTCAAACCGTACTTATTGCGAAGCCAATCTTCTCCATAAATAAAAGCTTCAATGGACTCTTGATTTAGTCGAGAATGATATTCATCAATAACTCTTCCTCCAACGCTAAATGAAGATTCTAAAGCCACTGTTGAGACAAATATGGCTAATATGTCTGTTGCTATTTTAGATAAAACCTTGAGTTTCAGGCTATTATTTTTCCACCACTCCAAAGCACTAAAAGACTTAGAATGACTTCAAGAATGTAAGCACTCTCATCAAGATAAACCTATAATTCTGATTTTATTGGATGAATGACTTCTTTTTTGCAAACCATATTCAACATTTCATCAATTTTACTTATTTCAAAACCAACCACATTAGAAAAAGCAACTAGACCATTAGTGTTAACTCCACTTATTGTTGTCTCACCATGACACTTTTTCAGCATATTTATCATACATTTCTTACAATGTATTTTTTACTTTGTCAACATTTTTCAGCAGCCACATGCTCAGGTTTGTAAATTAAATAAAAACAGAATTTAATAATATGTAATTTACACCTAGGATCCAAAACACAAGCTAGAGACATTACCACATTGCACTCTCCTCAATACTTGTCAAACTTTTCTTTCATTGAGGTTTTCATTTCTCTCGTGAAGGAATCTCTATCCTCAATAGCATCATTAGTTACTTGTTTCACTCTCCAAACTTTAGGAAAGTACAAATTGATAATCACTACTAGAAATGGCATGAGTAGCAAGATTAAAAACTTTTAGAAGTTGGTAAATCTTTTCAATTTTTCTCCAATCCTCTGATAACAGTTCGTAACTGTAGTGGAGTTCTCTTTCTCTATATACAGAAAACACTGATTTAAACTTCAAAGCCACAGATAACATGTTGGAAGTAGAATTCTATTTTGTGGGACAATCAATGATGAATTTTTTCTCCTTCAAATGTTTGTTCTCAGCCATTTCAACATATGTTTTAAATCTTGAATCATTAAAATTGACATATTTGACACTTTCACAAACTTTGAGAATAATACCTTTAATTTTACTTAGACCATCTTGTACCAACAAATTCAAAATGATAATAAGTTGTTATCTGAAATAGTATCCTTAAGAGCCCTTAGACATGAATCATAAGAAGCATTGTCAACAAATACTGAGAAAACTTTGTTTTCAATTCTCCAAGTCTTCAAACACTTGAAAATAGCATCTGCAACATCATGCCATGTCTAGGAGCAGGTACTTGGACAAAACTCAAAATTCTTTTTTGAAGATTCCACCCTGCATCAATAAAGTGATATGTGATAACCATATATTCAACAATTTCATAGCTTGTTCTCCACATGTCAGTTGTCAAACTTATCTTCCTAATATCTTGTAACAAAGCCTTTAATTGTTTCTTTTCTGCCTCATATATTGCCAAGCAATCACTTCGAGCAATTTTGTGGGAAACTTTATGAAATTCAGAATTAACATATTGGAAATCCCATATCCAAACTTCATCCTCAACAATACTGAAAGGATGCTCATGAACCATAATTACTGTAGTAATCATTTGTCTCATCTTCTCTTGAGAATATCTTGCACCTGGTGTTACAAAGGGATTAACACTTGAATTGGAAGATTGAAATGGAATCAATGGTTGCTTTTTTTGTGCAATGACATGTAATCTCCTTTATAAGCAACTACCAAAATGCTTCCATAAATGTGAAGTACTAGCTCCTTTTCTAGCATAACAAAACAAAGATTTGTAATACTTGCAAATAGCTTTTGTACCTTCAAAACTTTCAACTTGATCAAAATCGTCCCAAATTGGTGAAGTCTTCTTCCTTTTTTGTAATAACGGTTTCATTACCACTATTTTCATCAGTAACTTGTTGATTTGTAATAATTGTTGTCTGCGTTGGTGATGATGTAGTCACTGGTGTTTGTAATGGTGCAATTCCATCTCTGTTGTTGGAGTTATTGGTACCGACAGATTAATTTTTTTGCTAGTTAAAGAAATAGACTTGGCCAATAGATCACTTGGAGTTACAGATTCAGCCATTTCTAAAGCCTATTGCAATGCCATAAAGTAAGAACCTTTTAATGAAAAAAAATGATAAATTTTTATGTTTGAAAAAGTAGAAATAATATCACAACACAAACAAAAATGAAACAAAAAAAAGGATCTTTGACAGAATAAAATTCTAACTGATGAAAAAATAATTAACATTATAACAACAAATATAAAAAATAAAAAACAATGACATGAGAAAGAAGAAGCACATGCCAACGAGAAGAGTCAAAAGAAGAGAAGATGAAGAGGATGGTAGAAAAGCAGGTAGAGTGAAAAATAAAAGAGAAAATGTTGTGGGAATATGTTGAATATGTGTATGTTTGTCTCTTTATTAATATGGAGGAAAAGTTTATAGAATTATTTTATTCAATTGACTTTTGATATTCCAATATAAAAGATTAAAAATATTAAGAAAATAAAAATACACACATATAATTAAAGAGACAAATGGTTTAATGGATATAGGTTTTTTAATATTATAGAAACTCCAAGTTCAAATCCTTCCAACTGCATTTTTACTAGTGTAATAAAACTCTACATATATCTTTGTAGGCTCAGGCTTTTAAAGGTCCAGACAAGGTGATGTGTCACTTTGGTTTATGATATTCATATTATGAAGATATGTAAACATTACTTGGTTAAGAAGTTACTTGGTTAAGAAGAAAAGTAAAGACATAGGTACATAAAGAGCAGAATATTCAAAATACAGAATATCAAACTCCAAACCAAACTCGACCCGCAAAGCTAAGGTTGGCCGGAGAATATCATATATATATACACACCAAAATACATAAAGTAACACCTAGTTCTCTAAAAAGTCTCTAAGAGGATTAAACATAAGTTAATTATACATAAGAGAGTCTATAAATATAAATACATAATCGACAGCCCAAAATAAAAAGCTTCTAAGAGAATTAAACATAAGTTAATTATACATAGAAGAGTCTATAAATATAAATACATAACCGACAACCCAAAATAGAACATCCTAACTTGCAGTTACAGCAGATAAAACATATAGCAATTAAGCAGAGATTATCAAATAGGCAAATCCAAGTAAGGCACATCCAAACAAAACAAACAAATGCATATTATGTATGCCTGCCCTATGGCTAATGAGCTCATTTGTCGGTTATATAGCCAATCCGACATGTCCGGTAGCTAACCCGGGCATTGTCTATCTGTTGTACACAAATATCTCAGTACATCGGCTGTCCATTAGAGGGAGAGTGCCCTGTCACCATTAGAGGAAATATGTGTCATGTCACCATTAGAGGGAATAGGTGCCATGTCACCCATACAAATCAAAGAGAAAACACAAACATACTCATCATCAATCATCCTCAATCATGCCTCGTTTATCATATTCATTCAATTTCATAATCAAACACTATTCTCATCATTCTTCTTCCTCATCTCTTTTCCGAAACAAGTGGACAATGACATTGCCTCTTATCCGGGGTCACATATATCTTATCCAATTACAAATCATTCATTACTTCCATTATTCTCATTAATCTCCTCTCATTCACCGTTATCCATGCCTCATTAATTTAGTTAATACTTCGCAAAACCCTTCCAAGTATCCTCCTCAATTTATTTAACACACTCATCCTCATTCTAAGGCCTAAAAGCTCACTAACGAACCTTAAACAAGTGTAACAGAGGTTTGAAAAGTTAGAGAATTGGTTAAACATTCAAAATTCTTATTTTTGGCTAAAACAGGGGGCTCGCGTATGCGGGACTATGTTCGCATACGCGAGATTGCAAAACAGGGAAGGGTGCATCACGTGCGTACGCAAGCTTTCAAAATTGGGTTCCGCATACGCAGGCCTTGCCCCGCATACAGTGAGCATAGCTCGCGTTGCGCGTGCAGGTCACGTATGCAACAGTCCCTTTTCCTCAAAAGCTGTTAAGTTTGCAGAAAACTAGATTTTCGCACCAAACTTCGCACGCGAATAACTTTCTCATTTTAAATTATTTTTCATCCGTTCTTTGAACGACATAAATTTCACGGACCTAAATTTTATTTGAACAAGTTTCACATAAATTGGGGATCCGGAAGCCGAGTTATGACTCGCCAAAGTTGGTAAAAAAATCATTTTTACCAAAAACACCAAAACTTCTATTCTTTCCAAATTTTCAATTTCAAAAAATTCTTATAATAAAAACAACACCAAAACAGCCCCAAAATCATATCCACCCATTTTCACACACTTTCCCTCATTAATACTTATAATCTCAACAATACATTCAACAATTTTCAATCAAATACAATTATTATGTAACCAATGTCATCATCATCTCTTATTATCATCATCAATCTTCACAGTCATCAATAATCATTCACCAACTCTCATTAACAACATTAATTACCATATCTTTATAGCAAACACAACAACTTAACAAATAGTACTAAGCTTTAACGATTCCGTCTAATTTAACTTAACCTATGGTCACCTAGCCTAAGTTTTCACATGACATTATATATTATCTATGAAAAACCAAAATTATACCTTAGCCGATTTCTTCCTAATGCTGAAACACCTCAAATATCTCTGTTCTTCAAGTGTCCAAAGCCCTTAATCCTCATCGAACAAAAACCCAACCTCCACGGTTCGCTTTCTAGTCACCGATATTACCAAATTTATCTCCAAAACATATATCTCACTCTAATTCCACATAAATACTACAAAATCAAAATAGAGTTCCTAGTCATAAATGATTTACAAAAGTTAGCGGTTCTTCACCTTACCGACGGAGATTTGGGACAAGACCTGACAAGTCCACAAGGTTAACTTGATCCTAAACACCAAAATTACATAATCTCTCAAAATCCAAATCTCAAATTTTCGAAATTAGGGATAGAGTGGCTGAGCAAGAATAGCGAGGTACTTACCAAATTGTTTAGTGGACTTTGTAGAGGTCGACGCGCTGATCGCTTGGCCGCAAACGATACAGCAATCGGAGCTCGGATTCGAAAGATAAGTGGACAAGAGTGTGGAGTTAGGGTTTGAGGATCCTCCTCTCCCTTTCAACGTGCTTCCATGGAAAAATGAAGGAAGAGATATTGTTTTGGGTTTTTTATATGTTGGGTCATGGACCCAGTTTTTGGTCAAAACCTTTAAATTTAGAGTTAAAATTCAATTTTAATTATTTCTACTTCATTAAACTATAAGACATTATTCAAGAAAAAAAAGTAGGAAAAAAAAAACTGCAACTATATAAGTTCTCATAAAATAAAAGTTATGTTTCTATTGAATGCTTGATGTGTATTTCAGGTTCAAGGAACAAAAAGAATCATTAAATGAACCAGCTCCTGTGCTAGAAGCAATAATAGGTAGTAATCCTCAAGAAAAAGTAATTATTATTCAGAAAGAGACTCATTCTCAATCATAACCACTCGACATGTGAGTTTTGCAACCTATTTTTAATCTTTTATTCTTTGAGTTAATCATTTCTACCTAAATATTTACTCAATATTAACTTTTTATTTTTGTCTTCATTAGACTTCCACTTCAAATATTTGCACCTCCATAAGAAACAACAGCCTCAAGCCCTCTGCAAAATCAACCAACTGCTGCAAAATCTCCCAACGAGGAATATATAGAAGAAACTATTAATGCGTGAAGAATAATACTTTCGGTGTATTTGGTTTGTCTTTGAGTGTATTTGTGCATGGTTTAATGAGTTACATGTCTTTTTAAATAGCGGCATATTTGGTTCTTATTTCAGTGTATTTCGTGTAAATTGAGGTGCAATTGCTTTGTTTTTTTTTTTTAATTTAATTCCTTTTCTATAATTCTGTAGTACTCCACAACCTCGTGAACCTGATGAAAACACACCAACAGAAGAACATACTGAAGAACAACCTCAACAACCTCAACAAGAATCTAATGAGACAGTAGCTCCTTCTAAAGTGTAAGTTCTACACAATATAATTCTCTTTCAATATTTTCTGTGTATTCTTATACTATTTTATATGTCATCATGCATTCATCTACCCTCTTAAGCCAATGTTGGATTAATGATGTTGCCAATGTAGCATCATTTCTAAAGCATGACATTCCAGCACCATCATTCAGCCTTGGCTTTTCTGAATTGAATGAAGAAGATACACTTACTCAGGAGGTTGAACCAGCAGTTGAAAAGAAAAAATCTCAAGAGAGCACGATATTGGTTGAAGAATTAGAAGAGTTAGTGGAGTAGGTCATAAATACTGGTATTGCAGCAGCATTAAATTTTGCTGAGATAAAAGTCTTCAATGCCAAAAGGTACAGCCTACCATGAGCTTTGTTGATTTCAAAACTTCTGTGAGGCGAAACAAAATAACGGGACCTTAAAGAAAAATGCTTTCTCTGGGTCACAATTGTAAAGACCTATGACAATACACGTACTAATGAGTGAGACACAATATTTATCCTGAATCATGAATATCCGTTGAAAATAACTAGAGGGGACTTTGGATCCTTAAAAGCTAATACATATGTCGAAAATCTGGTAATCTTAGAATAACATTAATGATTTTCTTATGAGTTATTGTGCCATATATGTAATAATTTTGGATTTTTTATTTTCCTAGGTTGTCTTTGCAATGTGTCATATTCTAAACAAAAAAAGAATTAAAAGATTTGAAGAATAAATATACTATTTTCCTTTAATATTATGGTAAGGTGTAGTAAGTTTAAATTTGGATGTATTTTTTAAATGTATTGTTTGTTATAACTGTTTCTTTCGGTCTTATTCAAATTTTGCAAAATTTAGCCTTGGGTAATCATAAGGGCAAGTACAAACAACAAAAAACTAACAAGCTCTTCAATATTCAAGAATATAAGGACTTCATCCCATATTTAGACTAGAAAAAGTTTGCATCCCATCCTTTTATATGTTTTCATTTATAAAGTTTCTTAAACAATTCTTTCATTAGGTGTCAATTAAACTAAAAAATTATTCTCTCTGATCAAACTTCAAATATTTGCCCCCAATTTGCTACACAGAACATTGGTGGATATAAATGGCGGATATTAAAAAGAAGAAATTTTATGTCCTTGACCCATTTCACAAAAAACTCCTTCGAAAGAAAGAACAACACTTAATAAATTTGTTTTAAGTTGTTTCTATCTTCTTTATAAATTCTTTGGTTTCTATTTTTTTGTTAGCAATATAAATTAGCTGTAGTTCTATTTGAAATAAGGTGGACTATTGGTTCATTTCTGTCTAATTTGGTATTAAATATAGTCTTTCTTTTATTTTGTTTTTTTTTTTGTTTTTAGGGCTTCATGATTTCTAGAATAAAGGTATTTGCCGGAGGACAACCTTTGACAGACAAAAATGATGAAATTGAAGTACCATACGTTAACATCGTCAGGCAACATAACAAGTATAAATCTTTCTAGTTGAGAAATTTTGTATTTTCTCTTATTGTCCTATTTTATTTTGCTAATTTATTTTTATTTTTAGCTTCGATTGTGTAATTTATGTGATTAAATAGCTCGAGATAATTGAACTAAAAAACATCAAAATGGGCAAATATGTATAGAAGAATTGGACACAGTTAACTATCTTTAAAAATAGATAACTCTATATTACTAAATTAACGGAGTTTAATAAAAGAAATTTTGTTAAACTGTAGGAAGAAGTGGATCATCTCAGAGTTGAATATGTTTCAGTCATTCTATTTGATAAATTAAATCGACTCAAAGATAAAGACATTAAAAAATGTGAAGCCATCATACTATCCAATCCATCTGCAATATTATTAAGTCCTTATTGTGAATTGCATTCAGAAGATATTGATAGTAAATAGTTTGAATGTTGTATACTGTTAAAAATTGTGTACTAAATTGTCTATTTGAGCACATATTTTCTATCTTTGTAGATATTTGATCCAAGTTTTTTATAATTTTTTTTTACAAAAATAAACTTCTATAAAACTGTTTGTACAGTGTTGAAATGCTGTTAATCTGAATGAATCCAGGTTCAAAAAAAATCTAGGAAAACAAGACTAAATTGTCTAATACACCGAATTTGTTTATGAATACACCGTAAACTATTCAAAATACACTGAAAAAATGTGCATACATATTTGTCTATAAATTATAACCAGGAGATATGAAAATTCTATAATTTGAATTGTTACTCTGCTTAAGTATTGAATTGTCTATGTATTGTATGTTTAAAACAAACAAATTCCTTTAGATAGTTAAAGACAATAACTTCCAATCAAACAGCAACATATCAAAATAGAACAAAACAAGAAAATATAAAAAATAAGAGCATGCAGAATACACCGAAATAATGTCACACTACACCAGAAAAACTATTCTATGCTACTGAATCTCTGAACTGATAATTCATAACATATCCATGATAATGGCTGAAATTTGATTGCACCACTAAACCACTATAAGAAAGGTTCAACTACAAAAAGTAAATCATATATTACCACAACTATTAACATGCATAAATTCAATTTTTCATATTTAAAGAACATCACTTTTACCTCGGTTAGATCTTTCTTTTTCTTTGAAGCATGTGCAATCTGTTTTCAGTGTTTGCCCCAATCTATTATTCGGACGTCCTCTTACTATAATCCGTGGAGGGCTTTGAAGCTCGTTAATATCTTCCAACGAAGCATCATGGTGAGATAATGAATATTTTTCTTTGCTTTTGGCTTCGTATTCTTGCATCTCAACCATAGCATTATCGTAAGCACGGTGTAAAATTGCAGTCAACTCCTCAGATTCTGATGCAAATTCACAAATATTTTGTGATCGAAACACCAAATCATCAAATCTT
Organism: Arachis stenosperma; assembly: GCF_014773155.1. Lineage (NCBI taxonomy): Eukaryota > Viridiplantae > Streptophyta > Magnoliopsida > Fabales > Fabaceae > Arachis > Arachis stenosperma. The sequence goes on from NC_080377.1 coordinate 127,207,642, forward strand.
CTGCTTCTTGGCTCCAATAGAGGCTCGTCGTGACTGCTCTTGATATGTGTGTGCCTCCTCTTTACATTCTTGCTCCATTGTTCCAATATATATCTTGGTGATATTTTATTTACTTGCTGAAAGCTTAACACGCTCAGAAAATGACGACACAATATCCCTCTTGACTCAAATAATAAGCACTGCCATTTAACTTGAATTGATATTGTGTCATATATAACTACAAACTTGTTGAATGTTGATTTTGAAACATGTTCTACAACTTCATATACCATTTAACCTAGAGCAGACTAAGTTGTTCTTGTGATTCAATTCACCTTTCCTCTAAATTGTGCTTGGACTTTTCTGAACTTCGCGTGAGTATACACGTGCTGAAATTGAGCTTCTATTGAGAATTTTGTTGCACATGGTATGACAGTATGAAAATCTGCAGCATCCGATTATCTCTCTTTATGCTCTCTACTTTTTAGGCAATTATCATACTATTTGACGAATTGTATAAGTGAGCTATTGCGTGTAATAAATATGTTAAAAAAAGAATGCATGCTCTCGCTCCTTTGTGTGCTTCTCATCCCGACCCATAAGTGGTGATCGAGATAAATTGGAATTCATAAATGACGATCTTCGTAAAGCTCTGAAAAATTCATAAAAATACTAATTCAAAACAAAAAATACATCGAAAGACATACAGATTGACACCTCTATTGGACACCATTACATTGAAACACATAAAAATATTAGTTAATCCTAATAAAGATACCATTACCGAAAATCACTTGTTGTCCCCGTCACCGAACTTCATCAGAAAATCATTTTAATTCCTATTAAATGCTTTTTTTGTAAGAGATTTCCGTACAACATGACTCATCTCAGGTACAATTTCTTCGTGTCGCTTGTAGCCATTTAATTTACTTGGGACCTTCTTCATGATATGCCAAATATACCATCGGTGAATAGTTGTGAGCAACTGAGCATACAAGCCTCAATAGCACTTTGCACCGATACTCATTGATTGGTAAGAATTCCTTTAGGACATTGCCTCCCATGCAACGAAGCCAACATTCAAATAAAAATTTGAATGATTGAACATCCTCGTTTTTTTTATCAAAATACATCCTAAAAGTGTTGAATGAACGTGGTAATTTACCTCAACAAAAGAACCAAAAACCAAATTATACCTAAATACAACGACACAGAAAAAAATCATATATACACCGAAAGTAGTTCAAAAAAATACATAAACCAGAATAACAAACTACCTGTTTCTATTGTCAATTATATCAAATGAAATAACATCTCCAAAATACTCACAGGCAGTCGTGCTTCTTGCATCAACCCAAAAAGCAATCTTAATTGACTGAGCAACCTCATGTTCAAGCTCGAAAAAGAAATTTGGATTCTTCTCTTTCATTCTTAATAAATATTTCCCAAATTCTTTTGCATATTCAAGTTCCAAAACATTTCGCACTTCTCTCGTGATATAATTTCTCACATCTTTTCTAATAAAACTTAATTCACGATGACCTCCTACTGCTGCAACAAATGATTGATATGTTTTGCTTGGTTTGATCACGGCTTCTTCGTTATTCTGAATTGTATGTCGTACATACATATTTAGTTCCCTATGTTGTTTAAGCATCTCTTCTTGATTTAGATAGCACGGATGTGAATGATGCAACACAACCTTTGAAATGATCCAAACACCAACATCCTTCAATATATGTATATAAATTCTTGCAGGACAATTTGATTCAGCAGAGGAATTTGTCTTCTCAGTTGGAGAGATGTTTGATTTTTGTAACACCCTAACTTTTAGCACGTCATGATCGTGCCAAAAGTAAGGCATTACTAACCTGTTTTCCTTATTAACTATTTAATATCGAGCCTTTAGTTCGATATCGTGTTTCAGTTTTTAAGAAAATTTCAAAAAATTGATTTTAGTAATTAAAATCACATAACAAAAGATTTTCAAATAATAATAATCACATAATTATTAATAATAATAGATGCTATACAATTAAATTCAATATAAAACTCAAATACAATACCTATCCCTTTGGATAAAATAAAAACCCTGAAGTAACAAGGGCGAGGGAACTCTATAAAAACAACATGAATCACAAATAAATCTACTAATCGTCTGCAGTTTCTTACTGAATCTCCGAACCTGTGTCAGTGAAAGGGTGGAAGATTCGGGGTGAGAACAAACCACACATTCTCAGTAGGGAATGGAAATGCCGTAAAAGTAATAAAATAAAGTGCAAATAATTAACTTTACTCAATAAAAATATATTTTTATCAAACCCTTTGAAAATACTCTTGGTTCTACTTTAGATAACTAATTACCTCTTTTTAAATTCTCTTAACTCAAAACAAATCTTAAATATAAAACTAGTCACATTTTCTGTCTCTTAGCCACATAGTTAATCCTTAGTCAAATGTCAACTCGTAATCACTTTAATACATTCACAAATAAATAGTGCAAGCAATAGATTCAATTCAATGTACAAGCAAGTCACAACAAGACAAACAGTACAATCACAAAGAAATAAGACAAGCAAGCGCAATCAAATGCAAATGTGCAAACAACATGATGCATGTCTATCCCTAACGCAGGCCATGAGCTCATGTGTCGGTTGCCTACCCACTCCCAACATTACCCAGGCACAAGTCCCATGTATGGCTTTCCAGATGCATACAGTGTGCTTATAAGTCGTACGGCCAGGCCGTATACAGTGTGACTTTAAGTCGTACGGCTAGGCCGCATACAGTGTGACTTTCCAAATCAATAAGCGTACATCTGGAAAACAGTTCTCGGTGTGTGGCCGTCCCCACTTTACATTTGGCACTAAGGCCCAAACAATGTCACATCTGCTCTCCTGTGGCAGACAATCTCTTTAAGTTAATATATTCTTTAAATCCTTGTTCTCTACTCTCCTGTGGCAGAGATTCCTGTAATTATCTTTCTTTCCTTTACTTTTCGTTCTTCTTCTTTTCTTTCTTATAAAACTGAATTCCAAACATAACATAAAGCAAAATTCCTTCTCAAAAGACTGAGTTTAAAACATTAATCTTTTCATAATAAATCGAAATCAAACAATATTCTCAAATCAGATTTGCTTTTAAATAACACTTTAAATAAAGTCTTAGTTTATAAAAATTCGACAGCATTTCCTCTAAAATTCGGACTATGCCACCCTTCTAGGTCCCTACCAAATCATTTTCAATTCTCCATTCATTACCAATAAATCACCCAACGCTTTCTCAAACTCTTTCCAACAGTTTTAAATCCAAGTATTCCTTACTTTAGAAATATAAATCAAACCTTTTAATATAAAACTTTTTTTTGTATATGTGTAAATATATAAACCTATTATTTTCTCAACATAGAAACATTTCTCAAAATAAGCTTATAAGTCAAATTTTCAAATCAAAATCACCTTTTTGTATATCTTTATAAAAATTTGAACAGAACCTCCCTTAATATTCGAATTCACCACTCTTACGGGCTCTTTCATTCTCTCAATAATTTCCAAATCATTGCAACAGTGCTTACTATTATTAAACAAATCTCAATCATCAATCAAGCTAAGAAATTAACATGACTAGAAATTCTTGCAACATTTACAGCTTCAATCCAAAATCAATTCATATCTCAGTTTAACAAACAACACAAATTAAACACCATTCACAACCACAATTCAACAAATTCACATCAATTAATAATATTAGATTCTCGTAAATTATTTGCAATTATTTAATAAGCTTTATAGGCATTCTTAAATTAAAAATTTAACTTTAAAAACAAACCCCTTACCTTCATATGAAATTAAAATTATCAAAAGCTCCGGAGAAGTTTTTTGACTGAGCTGCTGAATGAGAAAGTATAAAAAATTGTCTGTGCTTCCTAGAATTCCAGTTAGCCAAACTTAAAGGAAAGAAGAACTACGTCATCGTCAACTTCTACTGGACAAAAATAATGTCAATGTATAGAGAATAAGAATACAAATACTTTTATCGAATTAAATTTTTTATTAGAGTTACGGATCGCAAAAAATCGAAACCAAAAATTTTACGGTGTCAGTTTCTCTCATTCTCTCTCACGGTTTTCTTTCTCTCTGGGTGCTTTCTTTTTTTTTTTTCTTTCTTCAAAAAAAAAAAGAAACATGCATGGCTGATTGGTAATAAATGAAGAGTAAATAAAGATAGTTAATAGTGATTATAATTTATTATTAGTTAGGAGATGTACGTGTCATAATTATATATATGTATATATGCATGAGGCCACGTTTGATTTCTTTCCTTTTCCTCAAATGGCTTCAACTCACTAAATCAAATGGATCAAGACCATTTAAATCAAATGGAACACAATTATGATTGAAGTTATTGGTGATCCTAGGCTAGGTGTTATGCTTTATATATATATACATATATCTTTACATAGCCAAGTCTCTGGTGGCTATGTCTATGGTAATTAGTGGTGGCTAAAGCTACACTTTTAACTTAAAAGTGTAGCTCTTTACAAAGAAAAGCGTCACCTAATGGAAAAAAGTAAATTAGAAGATCTAAGAGAAGAAATAATTAAGTTATCAAAATTAATAGATCAAAAATTAATGATTTTAACTAATGTTAACTGTAATGATACTGAATTCTTAAAATCAATACAAAATGATTTTTCTCAAAATCTTTATTTTACTATAAGTTTTATTGAAGGACTTCAAAAACCTGAAAAAACTTATTTTTCACACGAAATTTCTAAAAAATGTTACCATGAAAATGATTCTCCACATCTATATCATACTTTTAACCCACAATTAAATTCTATAGTAGATATGCTTGAAGAAATATTAACATCCATAAAATTTCAAAGAAATAAGGAAAAAGAGAATCCCAAGGAAGAAAAATTTCAAAACATAATTAACATAACAGATCTAAAAGTAAAACCACCACTAAAATTATGAATATTGAAGAAAAATTAGAAGAAGTTACAATGCTTTTTAAACAATTAAAAATGGCTCAAGAAAATAATATTATGGAACAGGAATTTCAAATAGAAGAAGAATTAGTAAATTCTGAAAATATAGAAAATGAAGAACATATCTTAGATTATTCAAGTGACGAAGAACCAGCAATTCCAATACAAGTTAAAAATGAAGCTAGAACATCTAAGGATAATCAATCTCAATTTAAATGGGAAACAGGTTTTGATAATTATGCTTTTAAAAAAGGGTTTATAAATAAAGATTCAAAATATACAAAAATACCATCAAAATATGTCCCTAAAATCCAGGAAATGGAAGGAGAAAGAATGCTTGACTTAGACTGTAAAAAGAATGAAAAAGAAATTTTTGAAAATTGGTTGAATTCCTTTTTATTAGAAGCTTTTACTAATCCAAAGCTTAGTGAATTGTCTGGAAGAGATATTTGGAACTACATAGGGTTTCATACTAAAGGAACTATAAGAGATTATATGACATCAATAGAAAACCAAATAATAGAAGAATTAGCAACAAAAGCAACAGCTTATGATAAGATATTATATATAATGATGATTCTATATAAAGAATTTTTTGGAAAAAATATTATAGATCATAAACAAGAAGTCTATAATAAAGAATATCAAGAAGCAAAAAACCATTTAGCTAATATTCAGATATATAATCTATGTAATGTGGAATCTTATATATGCGAATATAGAATACATTATTACAAATTAAAAGAAGAAGATAAAAATCATTATCTTAGTATGTATATAACAAAACTTCCATATCCTGCTAATGAATTTATAATGGGAAGATTTATAAGAGAAATAAATAGAGGACCAATTGAAAATAATTTTGGTGGAGCAACCTCTGCAATAAGAGAGGAAATAAAAGAACGTTGTATGCAAGAAGCAACTCAAAAAAGATTTGCAAATATAATCAGAATTTGCTGTCAGGATAATGAAGAGATACCTCAAAAATATGGTCTTAATAAAAATTTTCAAAGAAAAAGAAAATATCAATTTAGAAAAAGAAAATACTATCCAAACTGGAGAAAAAAGAGATATTTTAGAAAAGAAAATAACAATAAAAACAAAAGACAAAGAAATAACTATTGCCCGAATAAAAAAGAAAATTGTAAATGTTGGTATTGCCAAGAAGAAGGACACTACGCAAATGAATGCCCGAAAAAGAAGGATAAAAAAGATCTTACTAAACAAATAGAAATTGCTAAGTCTTGTTTCATGGAACCATTAGAAGAATCTGATGATAACTTAGACTATATTTTTGAATATGTCTCGGAAACAGACTCAGAGACTGAGTAATAATGCTACATTTATTACTATAAAAATAACAGAAAAATTTATAAATGCTTTCATAGATTCTGGGGCAACACAATGTTTTGCTAGTTCAAATATAAAACTTGATTGGAAAAAATTAAAGAAACCATTAAGAGTTAGAATAGCTGACAAATCAATACATAAAATTGACCAAAAAGCAGAGATGGTTGAAATTTTTATTCAAAATTATAGGTTCATTGTTCCATCTATATATATGTTAGATTCTGGAATGGATTTTATCATAGGGAATAACTTTTTAAAGCTATATCATCCATTCATTCAAGAATTAACATATATAGTTTTAAAAGCCCCACATGATTCTTCAATAAATCAAAAATCAAACCGTATAAAAATACCAACTACTACTATAGATAAGATCTTAAAATTTAAAATATTTTCCATATTAGAAACATGTTATTTAAATTTATACTTCCAGATAAATATTCCAAAAAATAATCTTGAAATAAAGATAGAAGAATTTTTGGATGAAATTTGCGCTGAAAATCCTTTAGATATTAAAAATACAAATAACGAATTAGTAAGCATTAAATTAAAAGATCCCACAAAAGAGATAAATGTTCCAAATAAAATTCCTTATTCCGCAAGAGATAGAGAAGAGTTCTCATTAGAATGTAAAGATCTTTTGGAAAAAGGAATTATAAGATTAAGTAAAAGTCCTCATGCGGCTCCAGCTTTTTACGTTGAAAACAATAATGAAATTAAAAGGGGAAAACGAAGAATGGTAATAAACTATAAGAAAATGAATGAAGCAACTATTGGTGATGCTCATAAACTTCCAAGAAAAGATTCTATTTTAGAAAAAATCAAGGGAGCAACTTGGTTTTCATCTCTTGATGCAAAATCAGGATATTGGCAACTTCGTTTAGACGAAGAAACAAAGAAATTAACTGCTTTTACTTGCCCAACAAAAGAATCAACAAGTGTGTTGCTTTATGAATGGAATGTATTACCATTCGGATTAAAGCAAGCCCCAGGTATTTATCAAATATTTATGGAAGAAAATCTAAAAGAATTAAATGAATTTGTTTTAGTATACATTGATGATATATTAATTTTTACAAAACAGGATAAAGAATATATCTTCAAAAATTATTAATAGTTTTAGAAAGATGTAAACAGAAAGGATTAGTTCTTAGCAAAAAGAAAGCAAGAATAGCAAAACAAGAAATAGAGTTTCTTGGATTAATTTTATCCTCTCAAGGAAAGCTAAAACTTCAGCCAAACGTCCTAGAAAAGGTAAATTTATTTTCTAATAAAATAGAAGATAGTAAACAATTACAAAGATTTCTAGGGTGTATAAATTATATTTCCGATCAAGGATTTTTAAAGAATATAACAGAATACACTAAAAGCTTATTTCCAAAAATAAGTACTAAAAAAGAATGGAAATGGGATGAAAAAGATAGTATGCAAATTCAAAAGATTAAAGAACTTTGTGAAAAACTTCCAGAACTTTATATTCCAAAAGAAAATGACTACTTAATAGTAGAAACAGATGCTTCAGACATAACCTGGTCAGGATCCTAAAAGCTAAGAAAGCTATAAAAAGTTTGGAACAAGAAAAAGAATCACTAGATTCTAAATATTCTCCAAAGGAATTACTTTACAGATATATTTCAGGGACTTTTACTCCAACAGAACAGAGATATACCACTTATGAAAAGGAAACTCTAGCAGCAATTAAATCTCTTAAGAAATAAAAAATTGATTTACTACCCAGAGATTTTACATCAAGGACAGATTCAAGTTACCTAACAGGTTTCATACGATATAATTTAAAAGTTGATTATAATCATGGACGATTGGTAAGATGTCAATTATTTTTGTTACAATATCCAATAAAAATTGAATATATTAAGGGTGACAAAAATGTTATTGCAGATACATTAACAAGAGAATGGAGTTCGTCTACAACGCATTAGATCAAGAAATCCAGAAGTACGAACAAGAACTCGAAAAATGCAAGCATTGTCAGCAAATAAGAACACATATCCAATCCCTCAAGAAGGCTATCGAAGCAATGAAATCAACACAACAGCCAAAACCATCAGAGTTCAGCCAGCTAAGCGTCGTGGACAAATCAGGTGAAGAAAAAATTCCAGAAAATAAAACAATTGCTGAAATTATCAAAAAATCCACCCAAGATAAAAAATATTATGTAATTTATAATGACCCCATGAAAGGAGTATATGATGCCTGGGAAAAAGCAGCACCATTTACACATCAATCAAGGATAATTCATAAAGGAGAGTTTTTAACACTAGAAGAAGCAAAGGAATCTTTCAGAGAATATGAAGCTCTTCATCCAGTGCAAACAAAAAGAGCAGATAAAGCTCCAACTCAAACCCAGAGAACAGGAATAATAAGAAACATTCCTACAAGGGCTGAAATCAAGGAAAAGAAAAGGGTCTGTAGATCAAATCTCAGAGAAACCCTTAACATAGTCCTGAATTGGACTGAAGAAAAAAAGGGCAATCTTGGGATATTATCCTATTGCCAAAGAACAGCTAACAAAGCTGGTTATATTTCCAGATGCTTCCCCATCTGACACCTATCAGTTTTTCCAGTATGGATTAATTGATACAATTCTAATTTTTAATGATTTAAAAATTATTAGTGAGTTTCCTGCAGGGTTCATTGATGTAGTAAAGAGATTTAAAAATATGATTGACAACGTAAATCCAAGGGATATATCCCTAAAATTTACGAATAGTCAACCTATTTTTAATGAAGAAGGAGAATGCTTGGTTCCAGCACATCAAGTAATCTTCATGTCCATCTTCCCAGGAAATTTTCAACCAATTGATCAAGTTCAAGATTTAACAATCTACAGTCATGAAGGAAGACTAGCTAGCACACTAGCAAGGGTCTTCGAAAGAACTCAAAAGATAACAAGGGAATCTCACACAAGAATCAATTATAAAAGCAGAAATACTTTGCTTGTGTCCAGTAAAAGGAATGAAATTGAAGAAAGATAGATGAGACTCTTAGTGGAATTTGAATCAGCATTCTACAACTTATCTGGACTCTTAGAAAAGCTCCCCGAAGGGATAAAGAGGAATCTCTGCTATTTGATAAAAGACAGAGAAGACCACAAGTGCCAGCTATGTGTCTCAGAGTTATCTGAAGAAAGCAATAATGAAACGGAATCAACCCACATAATAAAGGAAGGAGACAACGCATCTGAAGGCCACATAATGAAAGAGGAGGACAGCACATCTGAAGCATCTCTCAACATTATTGCATAATGACGTAAGCGCTTAGGTCATAGAGCACCAACAATGTAGCTGGTGCAAGATAATAAACAATGACGTAAGCAATGACGTCATAAGAAGGGTAAGGATGGGAATTATCCATCAGACCCAACCATTATAAATAGGTTGCTTAGGCAATTATAGAAATCATCAAACCATAGAAAGCAGGAGGCTAAGAGTACTCATATGCTAGGAGAGCAAGGAGGAAGCTGTCGAGGCGATTCTATAGTTTGAAGAAGAATTCCCTTAGGAAAAACCAATTATAAACTCCCCTCTGGAGTTAGTATCTACAATCTCCCCTCTGGAGATAAAAACATCTTATGTAAAATATACTAAATAAAGGAAGTTTTTCTCCAGAAAGGTACGCCTTTATCCTAATCTCTTAGTTATGAATTATTTAGAAAGTTTAGAATTAACGGAAGAATCTGATTATTGTAGATTATCTGCTTTATTAGATAATGAAAAACAGGCTGTTCTAAAAACAGAATTAAATCTCAAATCAAATGAAAATTTTAATAAACAAAATCTTTTAAAAGAAGTTTTTAATAAAAAAATATAATATACTATGGAAAAATTCAACTTGAAGCCCCTATAAAAATAAAATCCGCCAATGGAGAACTTGAAATAGCTTTGATAAATGATGAAGAATTGAGTAAACAAATTGAGAAAATTAAGGATCAACAAAAAAGATCTAAAATTGGATGGATCCATATTAGTACTATACAAGTCTTAATCAAATCTACATATATGAAAGGAATTAATTCACCAATAAGCTTAGCAATCTGTGATAAAAGAATTACTGATGACCCAATAGATCAAATAATTGGAATTGTTCATGGAAACTTGGCAAACGTAAATGTTAAATTCAATGCCCATCTTGGATACGCTATACCTTTATCAACTGAAAATCTTGGAAGATCTATAAGCTTAGCTTATAAATTTCACAGAAAGAATCTAATGGAACAAGATGATGAACCATTTTCAATTACATATGCAATAAATTATGCTTTAACAAATAGCCATCATAGTATAATATTTAAAAACAGAGAAAGAATTTATGTTGATGAATTATTTCAGAAAATTGTAAAAACATAAATACCAAAATATAAAGCTATTGAAAACCCAGTTCTATTATTAAAAGAACCATCAGGAAAATTAGTTTCATCGAATTTTCAAATAAGAGAATCTAAAATTAATAGCCCTTTAAGTTTATCTAAGTTAAAAGTCAAAGAAGAAAATTCTGAAATAAAAGAACTAACAAACAAGGTCAAAAAATTAAATGAAACCCTAAACACTAAATTATGACAGTAAATAAAGAAGAAATATATGTAACTTATCAAGACAAGAAACAAGAGCTATTTGAAAGAAAAAATCGGTTGAATTATTTACAGTTTTCTGAAATAAATCAAAGAGCATTTAAAGCCCTAAAAATAATCTATGATAAGTTGAAAAGGGAAGTTGAAGAGCTAGAGAAATTAATAGAATCTCTAGAAAATAGTGATGAATCAATGATAGAGTTTGCAGAAATTTTAAAATAAATAATGAAGCATAAAAAGATTGAAAAACCAGAAAATAAAATTAAAAGAAATAGGACGAGAAAATTAAAAGGTAAAATAAAGGAGTATAAAAGGGAATTAAACAATCTTCAGATTAAAATTAATGATCTTATAATAAAAAGGATAGAAATAAGAATAAATATAAACAAGTTGGAATTAAACTTAAAAAAGTTATAAATGCCTGGAAAACCATATTATGACCTAAAAGAATTAAAGCTGTTAAAAGAAAAAATGGAGAATGAAATTGAAAAATTAAACAGATATTTAGAAACAGGAGAAAGTGTAGAAATAAAAGAAGTTATTGAGGATTTGAGAAGTTATATTAAAGAAAAAGACAAACAGATAAAATATTTTATATACAATAATCCATGCAAAAAAGAATATTATAAACTAAAACAAGATTGAAAAATTATAAATCAAAATTGGTAGAAATGGTCAATACTTTTTATAAAGCACCTATAAAAATTATAAACTTATTCAAAGAATATGAAGAGCTAATAGAAATCTCGAAAAAGAAATTAAAAGAAAAATCGAAATTAAAAATTTGGTATCAGAGCCAAGTTAACGATTAAGGGTAACATTTTCTCTTTAAGCAACATTTTTAGTGATACGCTTAAAAAAAAAAAAACTAATTACCAGATGTCCACAATTAATTGGTAAACTTCTTTGTAGTCACCATAGGTACAATAAAACAATAGGTACCACAGAAGGCACCTCTTTACATGCATTGGCTTTCCTTAACTTTACTTTCTTAATGGCTTCGGTCATTAAACATTAATATATAATAATAATAATAATAATAATAATAATAATAATAATAATAATTTTTTATAATAATAATAATAATAATAATAATAATAATAATAATTTATCTTTTTTTTTGAATATCTCATATTAATAAAAATTATTTAAAAATTTTAATAGATTTTAAACTTAAAGTATTATAAAATTTATTTAATTACTTTTAGAAAAATAATTTTCTTTAAATACAATAATAAATTATGAATAACTAATTATTTAATTTTTCAAAAATTTGGGGTGTTATAATTTTCATTTCCTCTCTTTGGTACATGTAATCAAGTGGTTCTTAATTTCATTTTTCTTTTTATTTGTGTTTCGAATCTTCGTAGAAAAATCCAACAAGTTTAGAATAATCTTTGTGGAATTTTCCAGCTTCCTCAAGCGTCTTGAAAGACATACAAACCTTTGGAATATGCTGCTCATCAACATCTCACAGAAATTGCATAATACAATGAAATAGTTTTAAAATAAACCATGTTGCAAATTAAAATATACCGAAACTTAGACTGAAACAATTTCATCAAAATAATAAATCATAAACTAGTGACAAACCGTATCAACTAGATTCAAACCATACCTCACCACTTTATTCGATAAAAAACAAAAATACAATTCGCTGTGGTTCAATTTAAAGTCTGAAACTAAAATATACCGAAAGAATTCCAAAGTACACTAGGTTTTTATTTAAATACATCAAATTTGAAACCGAACTGATTCATCACAATACAATAATAATTCAGACTCAAAACTCCTACATTACATTTAATAATTCAAACCATCAACAATGATAAACTAGTTACATTATTCACGTACTGAATGATAAAACCATACCTCAGCCACTTGATTCGATTCAAAATAATAATTCACTTCACTTTGGTTCAATTAACAGTCTGAATTTGAATCATTCATTATCTTCCACAACGGAAAAATAAATTTGTGAACAAGTCCAGCAACAAAAAAAAGTCAACAGTCCGGGTATAATTAGGTATATTTGTTTTTATTGAAATAATTAAATTATTAATTAAATATACTCATATATATATATATATAGGAATGAATTATTATAAATATTATTTATGATTATTTTAAAAAAGTACTATATTTAGTAAAATTATTGTCCCTTAAATATTATTGTGTAATATTATTAGATTAATTTTATATTATATAGATACTATTTTATCATACCAACATAGAAAATGGTGTTATTAGATTAAATACGTGCGTAGAGTGTAGTAAAATTATTTTTATACGCGCATGACTTAATTTGATAATATTATTTTTTTAAATTAATTTTGTAGTGCTCATAAATAATTAGTACAACAATACAAGTAGATTTATTTTTATTAAATTAAATTAAATTATTAATTTAAATTATAATCATCTAAATTTTAAATAAAATATTTTTATCACACAATAAAAATGAATGACTGTATCTGAGCCATCCATTTTTGCATTGTGCATATTTCATCTACTAAATCTATATTCTATTTTTTGCATCTATCTCGAATACTTCTCACACATATTGTGAGCACATGAGATTTGATCAATTTTTGGAACCCTTAGTATTCAAGATGTGGCCAATTATATATTTATAAAATTATGTTATATTTTATGTATTGTTGTAAATTTTATATTTATTTCATTTAAACAAAAAAATCCTAATTTAATTTTGGAAAAAAAATAATCACAAATTTTTAAATTATAAAATTTAAAATTTAAATGATTATAAATCAATTCAACTTCAATAATAATAGTTTGAAACAGATTAAACTGAAAATAAATTAAAATCAACAAAATAAAAATTATAATATTTTGAATAAAATTAAAAAATAGAAATTATAATAAATTATATTAATTTTTTTCACATGATTTTATCTTTCAAATATATCAAAATTATACTACAAACATTTTATTTTAGTTGTCCAATATTCTTATCTTATCTAGAAATATATCTATAGCGTTCAATTTTCTTTTTATCATTATCCAATACATCTATCTTATTTACCATGATTACTTGACAACGAAATAAATAAATAATACATAATAAAAGTATAAATATTTATATATATATATATATATATATATATATATATATATATATATATATATATATATATATATATATATATATATATATGTATGTGTGAATTTTGTTTTCTTAAATTAAACTCCTCTAAAATACAAAATAGAATTGATAAAATAATAAAATAAAAAATTAATTATTTGTAAGTAAAAATAATAATTTTATATATTGTAAAAGTTATGAATTTACTAATGATTAATATAACTTTATTACTTTACTAATTGTGGTTTTCTAGAGGATTTAATTTTTTTTTGTTGATTGTATGAAATTTAATTAATCTATTTAAAAAATGTTTATAAAATAAATTAGTGTTCGTTTAGATATTATTATTTTAATAAAAAAATGTTTAATAAAAAATATTTTTTTTTATTTTTAATATATTTAATAAATTTTTATTAGTAAAAATAAAAGTACTAAAAAAATAAAAAAATATATTTTTTAAAAAATTATAATTTATATTTTTTTAAAAGATTTTTTTTAACAAAAGATATTTTTTACATAATAAATAAATAAATATTTTTATATTATTATATTTAAATATAATTAATAAAAAATATTTTTATATAAAATATTTAAATATAAAACTATTTCTATTTTTTTATAAAATTTAAAAAAAATAAAAAAATTTATTTTTTAAAAAACTCATCCAAACAAATTCCTAATAGTTAGTCTATTTAAAAAAAAGGTAGTAATATATAAAAAATGAAATGAATAGGGTTTAAAGGTAGAAGAGTGTGGTGTGAGTGAGAGCTGGGTAGCGAGGAGTGTTGAGTGCAGCCCAATCGGAGTGAAACAAGACCTGAATCCAATCCGTTTCCCATTCTGATCCATCGCAATCGCATCGCCTTTTTCTCCATTCTCTCTGCCTCGCCGGTGCCGGATTCTCAGCTCGCACTTTCCTTGCTTTGCTTTGTTTAGGGTTTCATCCCTTTTCTGCTTTTCAGGTTCTGTTCTCTTTCTCTATCTCTCTACCAAAATCTCTTTGTTCTTCGCTCGCTATGGCCTCTGCTCACTCCTGCATCCCACCCCTGTCGTTAGCATTTAAGCATTCCATGTTCTTTAGAATTTAGGAGAATCGTTCCTTTATGCTTTCAACTTATTGTCACACTCATCCGACGTATTTCTAAATCAAGTTTTCGCACCTTCTCAGATTGCAGCTGTTTTGTGAGACTTGGCATTACACATTCACAGTGTTGGCAACATGGCTAATTTAACTCTAACTGGCATACTAGAGAAGGTACATAGTTTTCTGTTCTTTTTGGAATGAGCTTGAGAGTATGGGTGCCATTATATATAGTTATTTATGTTAATTGATTCTTTTTCGGTTTTTTCTGAATTGTTTCTTGTAGATGACTGGAAAGGATAAGGACTATAGATATATGGCCACGTCTGACTTGCTTAATGAGTTGCAGAAATCATCATTTAAGGCTGATACTGATCTAGAGATGAAGTTGACAAATATCATCATACAACAGCTTGATGATGCAGCTGGTGATGTTTCTGGGCTGGCTGTCAAATGGTACAGCAATTCTCTATGCTCACTTGTATATTTTAGTTTTGCTTTGCATGTATGTTTCAAATAGTGTTATTTCGTCTTCTACCGTCAGTTATGGATTTATGCCGCTGTTTTCAAAGGTTAGTTAAGTATAATTTAAAAGATTTTGTAGGATTTTTTTGCTCATTCTGCTATTCTCTTTTTCTGTATTATTATTATTATTATTATTATTATTATTATTATTATTACAGAAGCTAAAATCATGCCTACAGTTTTAAGAACTTATAATGAAAAGTCAGCTTGTTAATCCCCGTTGTTTTTACAAACACAAGTGTTGCAGAAAATGATTTGTTCAAGGGTCTTCGTTGTAGGGAGCTCAAGTTACAATGAGAAAATAAAAAATAAATGATAGTTTGATACTTTTCAGAAATCTATTAAATATTATATTTATGAATCTAACTTGATAAAAGATTTGCAGTCTTGCTCCATTAGTGAGGAAGGTGAGCGAGGCAAGGGTTGTGGAAATGACCGAAAAACTCTGTGATAAATTGCTAAATGGGAAGGATCAGCATCGTGATATTGCCAGCATAGCTTTGAAAACAATTGTTGCTGAAGTTTCTACTCAGTCTCTTGCCCAGTCTATTCTTCATTCTCTCTCACCACAACTGATAAAAGGAATTACTGGCTCAGTATGTTCTTAGTTATACTTAAAACCTCTGTTCCTTTAATTTTAATAATAACTCATCTGTACCCGTGAGGCCAATGGCACATTCATTAAGTTCCACCTTTTTTTGGTCTTCAGGCCTCTCTGAGTTGATATTTTCTACTTGTAGATGATTTTATGTTTATATTATCAGTTTCTTCTGATCTGATCTGATATGTACCTGTTAGGCAATAGTTGTTTAAGACATAAAAGATATTTAAATATATTTTATTTGATTTCGTACTTATGAAGGAGCCATTTCATTTTTTAATATTTAGACGTAAGTGTTTCAATCGATATTTATTTGCACATCCTTAATACTGTGGCTAAGTAACACTCCGTTTTTCTTTGCTTCTATTTATGATGTCAGAAATTTTATTTCTCATAGATTCATTTTATTTTTGAAAAATGTCATGTGATTTTTTTCCTCCTCCCTTATTATTATATATAGCTACGGGCACTTTGGGTTGTTTTTTCAGTTTATATTATTAGCCCTGCAACTTCCAAGGTTTATGGTGTAACATGAACTATATGCATAAATGTGAAACTGCTAATTGTGATTTATGAACTCTTTAATTAGTGTTTTTCCAAGTAACATGCCTTTTTGAAATCTCCACTTTATTTCTGCAGATGGGCACAGAGATTAAATGTGAATGCTTGGATATTTTATGTGATGTCCTTCATAAATTTGGGAATCTAATGGCATCTGATCATGAGCTGTTATTAAGTTCCCTGCTTTCTCAGTTGGGTTCCAATCAAGCTAGTGTTCGCAAGAAGACTGTGGCATGCATTGGTAAGACTAACCTGAAATTTTGGCTTTTTATTTTTCATCGAAAATTTAGTGGAATTTCGATGTTGCTTTTTCTTGCAAGCGCACTCACTTCTCCTTTTTTCTTTAAAAAAAAATTGCTTTTTTTTTTGTCATTAGACTTGCATAATTTAAGATGGTAATATTGAAGCAAATGTTCCCTAAACCCTAAAACTATCAAGCTAGAAAAAGTAGCTCAAAAAGCTTTTGATGTTTGAACAAACACATCCATACCATGTTGTGTTTTGTTGCAAACTGGCTTTTGTTTCAATTTGGACATCAAAATTGATTTGGTTTTAAAAATCTGACAAAGGGCCTTCGGCCTGGATGATATTTTGGTAAGCAAACACCGAGAGCGTTTATCTATCCATGAGCGTTAGTTTTGGTAAGGAAAATTAAAATATAAGTAAATGATTGCTCACATCCAACATTATGATAAAAAAAGGACGCGAGAAGAAAACTAATGATGATCTCCAGAAAAGTTCTTAATTTCTCTTGACTGAAATGGTGTTCTTTCCCCTTCCTTTCTTGAATGGACCACTAATTTTATGGATCTAATAAATGTAATTACCTTGGACCACTGCTACTATTTGATTATTTAATATTGTCATTGAAATTAAAGTCTGTTATACTTAACAATTTAATTTTCTTCTCTTCAGCATCTCTTTCTTCAAGCTTGTCAGATGATTTACTAGCGAAAGCAACAATTGAAGTTGTTACTAACTTGAAAAGTAAAGTTGCTAAGTCTGAAATGACCCGTACAAATATACAGATGATTGGTGCTTTGAGGTGGGCAATAACTTTCATCTTCCCTCATTTCTGCTTCAGTTCTCTTTTCTGTTAAAATGAAATCACTTTCTCCTTGTTTCAGTCGTGCTGTTGGCTACCGTTTTGGGTCCCATCTTGGAGACACAGTTCCAGTTCTTATTAATTACTGTATTAATGCATCAGAAAATGACGAAGAGCTTCGTGAGTATAGCTTGCAGGTGCTATGTTTGTTATCAGAAGCTTTACAATGATGAAGAGCTTTGTGTGTAACATATTTGTTGTTTTTATACTGTAAGATATTTGCTTTGTGCTCAATAATAAAATGTTACTGCAGGCATTAGAAAGCTTTCTCTTAAGGTGCCCAAGGGATATTTCCTTGTATTGTGATGAAATTCTACGTTTGACGCTAGAATATCTAAGCTATGATCCAAACTTCACTGACAATATGGAGGAGGATACTGACGATGAAGGTCATGAAGAGGAGGAGGATGAGTATGTGACTTTTGTTTTTTGTTCTCTTGGCTGCTTGTATGGACAGGAGTTCATGGTTGCATGTTGTTCTTGTATATTATGTTGAATATATTGTTTCTTTTGCAGTGAGAGTGCAAATGAATATACAGATGATGAAGATGTTAGCTGGAAAGTTCGAAGAGCAGCAGCCAAATGCCTAGCAGCATTGATTGTTTCTCGCCCTGAAATGCTTTCAAAGCTATATGATGAGGTAAAGTTGCTATCAGTTTCTAGTTCATATATTATTGGTTCTTCTCAATATTTGAGAATGCAATAATGATGTTCATATATTACCTTTATGAGATATATGCTTTTATCGTTATTTCCTTCCAATAACATTTAATATTTTCATTAAAAAAGGGGGTGGGGGGAGAGAGAAAAATTATGTTTACATGCTTTTGTGTACATAACTTTTACCCACCTTTTATAATATCTTATCACTTGAATGGTTGCCTAATTTTAGACTCTTCTGTTCTACAGGCTTGTCCCAAATTGATCGACAGATTTAAAGAGAGAGAAGAAAATGTCAAGGTTGGTCTCAAATTGAGTATTATTATTACTTATTATTTAACGAAACCAAGTTGCTTATATGACATGGATATGTTGCAGATGGATGTATTTAATACTTTCATTGAGCTCTTGCGTCAAACTGGCAATGTAACTAAAGGGCAGATTGATGCAAATGAAACAAGGCAAGTCAAGCTTATGATTTTTATTCCAAATAACTCTGTCTAGTTACCTTTTTATTTCTTTGGATGGTGGAAACTTGATTCAGTGAATTGCCAGTAATTCATTCAGAATGTTTGATTCTGATTTCTGCATGAATTAGTTGTGCACTTCGAGACATTTTTAGAAAATATTTTCTCGAATGATGTTCTATCAATATTCTTAACTGCTGCTTTTACTGAAATGGGAATTCTACAAGATTTGTATCTGAAAACAGCTGTCTGATAATAAAATACACGGTAATCTTCCTGGTTTTTCTATATCCACATGATCTGATTGTGCACATGCATTGTGTTGTTTAGTTTTATGATTTTGTCACAATTTTAATATGGGTTGATATGCTTTATCAGCAGCACTATCTTCATCCACTATCATTCTAGCTTTTCCTGTTGTTAAGTGATAAGCCAGTTTTTGCATTTACCTCATATGGTGTCACATTTATTGAATTGTTCTTGCCTGAAATGCAGTCCTAGATGGTTGTTGAAGCAAGAAGTTTCAAAGATCGTCAAATCTATAAATAGGCAGTTGCGTGAGAAATCTATCAAGACAAAGGTAATAGTAATTAAAAGTTGATATATGATTAAAACACTCACTAGATTTTAAGCGTAGTTTACTTGTGTATGTAGGTTGGTGCATTTTCTGTTCTGAAAGAACTGGTGGTTGTCTTGCCAGACTGTCTTGCAGACCACATTGGGTCACTCATTCCAGGAATCGAAAAAGCATTAAATGTACATCATATTGCCTTTGGTTGTAATTATTTTAATCTAATGTGTTTTTATTGAGATTGAAAGTCTATGCTTCATACATAGCTCTTCTTTCGATTGCTTTAGCTCTTGTATATAGTTTTTCTCTTGTCATTTGGTCCTTTAAACTCTCTTTCTCTTATTTTATTTTTATTTTTTGCATTCCAGGACAAATCATCTACATCAAATTTGAAGATTGAAGCTCTTGTATTTACAAGATTGGTATTATCTTCACACTCTCCTGATGTTTTCCACCCATATATCAAGGTAACAGCAAGTTTTTTTTTTGTTCAGTTTATGCTTTTCTCTGGGTTTGATTGCTGCATCAGTGCTGGTGTATGATAAATTTGCTAATGATTATCTTTAAAACACTATTGTTGTATTTCCCTCTTATATGAGTTTTACTGATACATACATACATACATACATATATATATATATATATATATATATATTGGTTTTAACTTACTGTTTATAGTTAACTATTTTTCTGCTTTATATAGAAAAAATTGTTTCCATTGACTAAAGTTATAATTTTGCCATTTCTCGGATTGTACTTATAGATTGATCCTCAAGCATTTTGGTCGAAACATTTCCTTCATGTCATAATTTAGGTATCCATGTTGCCTAGGAGTGGGTTATTGGCATTCTTTCCTATAACTGATTTGGCCATGTTTATGTTGTCAGTAGCATTTGTGATTTAAGTCTTTCTCCGTATTTGACCACCGTGGGTTTCATACAAGGATTGTGTCAACTATGAAATCCGTTTTTTGGTTATCAACATCCGAAGCTTTTATATAGCTGTTCCTTACACACTTCTATTGTTTTTTACTTTGCCTGTCGAAATATTTCACTAAAGGGAAGTAACGTGAATGTTATGTTAATGTCTATGACTCTACGCATGACAAATGGCAGCATACATGCTTTATTAAATTTCTGTTCCTGTTACTAGGCTCTTTCTGCTCCTGTTCTATCAGCTGTTGGTGAGCGATATTATAAGGTCACTGCTGAGGCCTTGAGGGTATGCGGAGAACTCGTCCGTGTTGTCCGCCCAAGCATTGAGGTATTTGTGTGTAGCATCTTTGGGCTGAGAAATAGTGTCAGACCTATTCCTAATTGAAATGAAATTGTGGTGTAGGGATCTGGATTTGATTTCAGACCGTACGTCCATCCCATTTATAATGCCATTATGTCGCGCTTAATAAACCAAGATCAGGATCAGGTTAGTATGATAATTTGTTGAAGATTTCTTTTAAATTTTTGTCATGCTTGACTCTCTGTCTCTCTCTCTCCTCAGGAGGTTAAGGAGTGTGCTATCTCCTGCATTGGCCTCATTGTGTCAACATTTGGTGATCATCTAAATGAAGAACTACCAGCGTGCCTTCCTGTACTTGTTGATCGAATGGGAAATGAGATAACTCGTCTTACAGCTGTCAAGGTTGGTCAGTTGAATTTTGAGCTTTAAAATTCAAGGAATTTTTATGACTTGCAAGTTGTGATATAGATAAAACTTTAAATAGTATGGTAATAAGGGAATTCCTTCACAAGGGAAGTGGAAAGGTCAATGAAATCATTATGATTACTTGTATGTAGCATACCTGATGTGCTAAATATTCAACGTTATATAACCTTTGGGCGGAGCTCTTTCCCAGACCTTACATAACACAAGATGCTTGGGCAATGGCTGCCCTTTATATTTTGTAATTAAGTTTCGGGAATCTTTGTATTCTACCCCCATTTCTCTGTAACAATTAATTGCTTTGCTTAAAATTGCCATTCTGAAGCTTCTTGAAATTTTCTTTATGTAAAGTGAACAGTTAACTCTCAGTGGACTGATATGGGTAGTAGACCCGAATCAAATTGGGGACTTGGTGACCCTAACCAACTATAGTAGCAGGGGGTTGTATGTAACTTCAGATGGCTATATTCCTTTTCTGCTCATAGATGTTCTGCTGTAAACATGATAGAAATCAAATATTTTTCTTCTTGCTGATTTATTTTTAATATATTTTTATAATGTCATGGTTTATTGAGCAGGCATTTGCTGTCATTGCTGCTTCTCCACTTCGGGTGGATCTGTCATGTGTTCTGGAGCATGTAATAGCAGAGTTGACTGCATTTCTACGGAAAGTATGTAATTCTCACCATAATGATCTGTATTATTATTTATTACCTTGAGTAGTGTTTACTTGGAATTTTTTGTGGTGGTATGTAAAGCTTATTTTTTGTTGTTACTTATTCCTGCTAGAAAGGGTCCAATATAATATAATAATCTTTGATTTGCTGGTTTGCAAAACAGGCTAATCGAGCACTAAGGCAGGCAACCTTAGGAACCTTAAATTCACTTATAGTTGCATATGGTGATAAGATTGGTTCTTCTGCATATGAAGTTATTATTGTAGAACTCTCGGGACTAATTAGGTTTGTCTACTGATCTACCCTTATGTTAATTGGCAGTGATGATCAGGATTGATTGACCCAGTAATTTTTCCTGCCTGAACTTTTGTTGCCTGTGTTACAGTGATTCTGATTTACATATGACAGCTCTTGCCCTTGAACTCTGCTGCACGTTAATGAGTGACAAGAGGTCCAGTCCTAGTGTTGGTCTGGCTGTCAGAAACAAAGTTCTTCCTCAAGCTCTGACATTAATTAAAAGCTCCTTGCTGCAGGGGCAAGCCCTTTTGGTATTCTACATTGATTGGTTGATATGGTTAATGTTTTACCCATTTTTAATATCATAAAATCTATGCATGCTTATGTTTTCTTGTTCTTAATGCTCCAGGCTTTACAGAATTTTTTTGCTGCTTTAGTCTATTCTGCAAACACTAGCTTTGATTCTCTGCTGGAGTCACTACTTGCCAGCGCCAAGCCTTCACCACAGTCAGGTGGCATTGCCAAACAAGCGTTGCATTCAATAGCTCAATGTGTGGCTGTTCTGTGCCTTGCTGCTGGGGATCAAAAGTGTTCGTCCACAGTGAAAATGCTGACAGACATTCTCAAGGATGACAGCAGTTCTAACTCTGTATGTTCTCCAGTTTTTCGGCTGCATAGCAAATGTTTTGCTGATAATCTGTCTCCCTGTCTCCTTACTTTTGCAGCCTTCCCCAATTAAATCTTGTTTAAAATATGGATGATGGACTGCTGAATCTTTATTGCTGTTTTTTGTATTTTATTTATTTAAATTTTTTCGTGGCTAGTCTGATAGGATATCCTTAAAATTTGTAGTAGTATTTTAGGCTATCCCTGGAATTTAATAGATACCATAACTTCAGGATATCTTTTCAATATATTGTGGAATGAATTTGTCCCAACACTTCCCATTATACATCCTCATGACTTACTTTCAGATTGTTTCAGCACTTCCTTGTGTACTAATCATATTTTCATTTTCCATTTTAAAGGCTAAACAGCACCTTGCCCTTCTATGTTTGGGAGAGATTGGTAGGAGGAAGGATCTTGGTGCACATGCTCATATAGAAAATATTGTCATTGAATCCTTCCAATCTCCTTTCGAAGAGATAAAGTCTGCTGCCTCTTATGCTCTTGGTAATATCGCTGTTGGCAACCTTCCAAAATACTTGCCGTTTATCTTGGATCAGATTGATAATCAGCAGAAGAAACAGTATCTCTTGCTTCATTCTTTGAAGGAGGTGTGTTTCCTTGAACAAATCTTTTCCCCTTGATTGTGATTTTGTGCAGATATTTATGGAAGATACAATTCTATTGCCCTTTCTTACCCAGGTAATTGTGAGACAATCTGTTGATAAAGCAGAGTTTCAAGAGTCGAGTGTTGAGAAAATACTTAATTTACTCTTCAACCACTGTGAAAGTGAGGAAGAAGGGGTGCGCAATGTGGTGGCTGAGTGTTTGGGAAAAATTGCACTTATTGAACCTGCAAAACTTGTTCCTGCACTCAAGGTAGCTGAATTTTCTGTTGGTATGCTGTATTCATGCGTTTGACTTGCAAGTTATATATGATGGATATCTTTGTGTTTTGAAATTTCTTTAGGTAAGAACAACCAGCCCAGCTGCTTTTATCCGAGCTACTGTTGTCATTGCTGTAAAGTACTCTATAGTGGAACGTCCTGAGAAGATAGATGAGATCATATACCCCGAGATATCATCATTTCTGATGCTTATCAAGGATAATGACAGAGTGAGTTTAACACCACTCCCCTCTGGTTTACTGGCAGCTTATTAGATTTAAATCTTGTCACACTGATTGTTCTTATGACCATGCAGCATGTTAGACGAGCTGCTGTCCTGGCTTTAAGCACATTTGCACACAATAAGCCGAACCTCATCAAAGGTCTTCTTCCTGATCTGTTGCCTCTTCTCTATGATCAGACAATTGTTAAGGTAACCTGATTTGTTTTTCGTCACACGAGAGTTTTTAGAATTCAGCATGACATTATGATATGCACCTGCATTCATCTTTCCCGTGATGGGTTATTTACAGTAATTTTCATATAATTTGTAATGACATTTGAATTTCATAGCCTACTTTTAACAACGTAGAATCTCATATTAGTGAAGTTGGTCTTATTTTTATAATGTATGTTTCACAGCAAGAGCTAATACGGACAGTTGATCTTGGCCCTTTCAAGCATATTGTGGACGATGGACTTGAATTGAGGAAGGCAGCGTTCGAATGCGTGGACACATTATTGGATAGTTGTCTTGATCAAGTGAACCCCTCATCATTCATTGTTCCTTATCTGAAATCTGGGTTGGATGGTGAGATTTTGTTATAACCTTTCGTCATGCATGCGAGTTAGATGATTCTGATACAACGATCTAATATTTAGATTCTCAACATTTTTATTTCATGTTGACACTTTCCTTTATATTAGCTTTAAGATATTTAACTATCCCCTTAATCCATTTTTCCTAGTATGTTTGCACAAATTAAATGTCAATGTACTAGAGCATGATTTTCATTGATGTACCAGAGGACTAGATTTGTATGTTTCTTACTAAAGCTTAGGCAATGTTAACCATGGTAAATTTTTTTCATAGCTATTATTAAATCTGATGAACTATGTAATACTTTAGGGGTTGAGGATCCTGCCTCCCTTTATTCTTTTTCAATACTTATTAATATATCTGTAATTTGAAGGATAACAATCTTGTATTTTTCAGATCATTATGATGTTAAAATGCCTTGCCATCTCATACTCTCAAAGCTAGCTGATAAGTGTCCTTCTGCAGTCTTGGCAGGTTCTTAACAGTCTCTGTTTAAGTATTAAGAATTTTCCGTATTGAAGTTCGTTTTCTAATTTTGATGTCACCTTTCAGTGTTAGATTCATTGGTGGATCCTCTTCAGAAGACCATTAATTTTAAGCCTAAACAAGATGCTGTCAAGCAAGAAGTTGATCGTAATGAAGACATGATTCGAAGCGCGCTTCGAGCCATTGCTTCGTTGAATCGTATTAGGTTTGTATTTGATCTGTCTTTCCATATGATGCCGCTTTCAGATATGGTTCGATTCTGTTAGTGATGCAACCGTAAGATTAATAAATGGATGCACATAATATTCTGCCTTGGTTGCGTTAGGTGCTCTCCCATGATTAGTTCGTAGAACAATGCAAATTTAGTCTGTTTTCATAGCTGCACTTTTTTTTAAAAAAAAAAATTATATTTTGTCGAGTCTGTTTATTTGTAAGTTTTTCTTCCTCCTTTCCTGTCTGTGAGAGTTAATATCTTTTTGTTTTTACAGTGGGGGAGACTGCAGTGTCAAGTTCAAGAACCTTATGAATGAAATATCGAAATCACAAACTCTCTGGGAGAAGTACTATTCGATCCGCAATGAATGATTGGCTTACACCCTTTTCTGTTGCCCTTTATCATAATAGATAAGAAGTGGTGAACTATTATATGCCATGGGTTTTCGGCTGGTCCACAACTTATTTACCTTGAGGGGGGAAAAAGTGATAGGTCGTTTTGACACGGATTAATGCAACGGCTGTGGAGAGTGAACTAAATTATTGTACCATACGAGAGAATGATATTCACGCTATAGTGCTGATTTCTTGTATAGACAAAAAGGTTTCTTGCCTTCGGTATTTTTGAGATAATACTCAATTTGTTCTCTCAACTTGCACGAATTAGTTCCTAAAATTTTAATTGTCTCTATTTATTTCTTAAACTTTGCAAATGTGATTCATGTTAGTTCTTAGAATAATTTTCGACGCACAAATATTAACGGAATGTTAACGTGGACAGTTGGATGTTATATTGGATTTTGTAAAATGACGTCATTTTTTTTAGCACTTAAATAGCTCAAAAAAACATCTTAAGTGATATTTATTGAAATTTTACTTTCTAAAGCAAGTGATTCGACGTCGTTTTTGGGTACTTGAGCGTCAAAATCAAAACGGTGTTGTATTACAAGTTTTGTTTTTGGGTACTTGAGCGTCAAAATCAAAACGGCGTTGTTTATGACATTGCTTCATTAATGTATTTGTGCCAAAAATCGTTTCACGACTAATGTGAGTTACCTTTACAATGTGAGTCACTTTTATAAAGTTCAGGACCTAAAAAGCAATTAAAATTTTAGAAATCAAATTGAGTATTAACTCTTCTAACTTTATGTGAAATTTCAGACTATTTTTTTTCTTTATTCATATGTTGTTGGAAATGGTTTAAAAATAAGAGGTGTGGACTATAAATTCAATTTATTATTTGAAATTCATTATGTATTTTGAATAGAAAGCACTGAAAGTTGATCATTCATAAATTAATATGAATAAAAATATCAAAATGTAAACTTTTTTTCTTATTCAATTAATTTTAAGTTAAAAACTTAAAATGTTGAATTTAAAGAGAAAAAAAAAATTACTAAAAAAATGAGAATAGCATACAGACATCATCACAGAGGACTGAGGAAGACAATGGTGGTGGTGATAGAGCAGCAAGATACTTTAGATCAAAACGCAAATACCCTCCAACAACACCGCCTCCGACAATTTTGAAACTGTGAGTGATACCAACCTTGGCAGCGATGCCGGAGGCAACCATGAAGAGGATCTTAGAAATTTTTACTTATGCCGTCAAAATTCTAAAAGCAATTTAAAAATTTGATATACTATGTGGATTCTAAAAGTGTTATATAAAATATTTGCATACAAGAATCTACTTGCCTAAACTAGTGGGTATAGTATACCCAAACAAGGTGAATTAACTGAAATTTTTTAGTAAGTAAATTCTGAAGTACATAGGTACCACAATATGTTTGCCACTGAATCAAGTGGGCGGGCACTTCACAACTAGTAACATTCAATTGACAAAATTAACTCATCATGCTAATAAATTTTGTAAAGTAAATTTATTTCCTAAGTACTAAATTGAAATCTAAAAAGTTTATACATAAATGTTAACTGAAAATGAAAAAGAGACATGATAAGTTGTGATGCTAACTTATCTCAAAATTAAATCATGACAACCAATCAAGAGCATGGCGCAGAAGTAAAATCTAGAATATTGGTGAGTTTAGTTTAGAGAGCCCATCGTGGAGTCAAATTAATAGAATATTGGTGAGTTTGGTTTTATTGTTATCATTTTGAGCACTTGGTTGAAAAGGAATGACCGAATTTTTAGGAATAAAATCAGGTGTTACAGAAGTAGTTAACAGGTCGATTAAGAGTTACAAAGAGTGGAATAATATTTGATCTTTTGAGTTGTTGATGGCTTTTGTCGAAAATGATTAGGAATTAGTTTATTTTACCAGTTTAGTACTTTTCTGTTGAAATGTTGATGCTCCACCTTGTTGTGTTGAGCTTTTTATTTCAAAAAAAAAAACAATGATTTGTTAATTCAAGTAGGATGATCACTTATTTATATTAACAACATAAAATGAAACCCATGATATCTCAAAAAGCATAAGCAAGATGTCATCACTTATTTTTGTCATCACTTAATCTGAAGAGGAGTGTTCTGAAGAGGAGTGTTAAGGGGCTAAGAGGAGTGCTAGGAATTAACAACTTTTGTATTTTGTAACCATCAATTGGTCATTAATAATATTTTTAATGGTGTGAAATTACATTCAATGGTGGAAGATTACTCACTTTTCTTTTGATGGTTAAATGCTGGTCACAAAACACAAGAGTTGCTGACCCCTAGATTCTTCTTATTCTTAATTCACTGAGACGAGTGAATGCTGGCAGCGATAGCGCAAATATCTCAAAAAGCACAAGTAATTTTAAGCTAAAGAGAATATAAACATAATTTAAGCAAGATCATAATCCTCAAAACACTAATATTTAATTTATTGTTCATTCATGATCCTATTAAAAACGACAAATGACGATAAAAAGCCATAGAAAATAACAAGAAATGTTATCAAGGAAAGTACCAGAAGTCAATGGAATATTTGTTCTATGATTAAACCTTCCACCCTTAGTAAGTGGCCAAACAAAGGCGTGGATATAATAAGATGCTTTCCAGTTCTTCATGGTATGGGCACACTTCCGATGGACAGTCACTTCTAAGAAATCTCGCTCCATGGGAGGAGCACCACTGTCAAGTTGCAGTGCAGTAAAGTCCTTCGACACGGACAGCGTGAAAACTGAGAAGCAGAGCGCCCCTGATTCGGGTTCGGAATCCAATTCCCAATAATAGAGTATTGCACACAGCTTCCCGTTGCCAAGGTCAACAAGATTGAATCTGGCCCCGTAATTAATCCTGGGTTGAATACCCTCTAAACACACATCAAGGTATTGATATAATGCGACACGGCCATTCTGGTGGTTAACCAGAATGGCAAACACCCTCTCCAAAGGTGTCTTGAGAGGAGGTACCTCACACTCATGCGTAAGGCAAACCGTGTAGTTGGTGTAGTTGTTGCTGCTGCCGAGACTCAGAAGGGGCACAGAAATTTGTGGGGGAAAAGTAGTACGATAGGGGTCAATTTCAGGACTGAACCTACCATCTATGAAGTTCGAAAGATTGTTATCACTTATCAGCGTCGGGCTCAACCGTCCAAAGTGGGCCAAACAGGGTGTTGTGGAGGACGAACATTGACAAAGTCTTCACCTAGCTGGCTGTAGTTCGGAGGAGGGTTTAACTCTTTCCAAACTCTAGAATCAGAACAAAGAACGTAAAATCCAGAATTTTTATAGACGTAAACATCGCCCGAGCCTGGCGTGTTTGCGATGAATGACTTGTAAAGAGGGGCGGGGTACACCATCCAGTGATTCCGGAGGCAGAATACTGCGCTCCTCAAATTTAAATTCGTAGATTGGCCTGGAGCCGGATTTTGACCTGGACACCGCCATATAGATCTTGGAGTTGAACTCGAAAGGACACAAATCACGCTTTGGAAGTGGCAAAGAGAACTCGAACATTGGTGGAGGCAAACAAGTCCAATCTTTGATATCATCTTCTTGTTTCTTTAAATTGCTTAGTTTGATCACGAACAACTCTTTCTCAGTAACAAGGCAAAGGCACGCTTCCTCTACCATTTCAACCTGCTCCGTTTTTTGTTTTTTGGCTCAGCAGCATCCAATCCCGCCATTACACTCTCTGATCGTACAACGAGATCACCACTGTGTAAGTGTTTTAAAATTAAAATTTATTTTTTGTATTTTAGTAGTATTTTTTTTAAACAATATTTATTAATCATAAAAAATATTACTTTAATTTTAACAATATTTTTTTAAATACTATAGTAATTATATTACCATAATAAATGACTTAAAATATAATTGCATGCCAAGAAAATTCTTTTTGTTCATTTGGATCTTTATTGGGTCATGACTCTTTTTGTTAACATTTTTTATATATTGTTAAAATATTAATATATTCGGTATAAATGCAAGGTGATATGAATTTAATTTTAATATACTATCAGTAGATATATTTAATTACGTAATATTATATTATTAAAATAACAATTATTTTTATTGACTACGTGAATAATTATTTAAAATAATAAATATAATTATATGACTGTATAAAACTATTTTGTCTGAATTTTGCTTTTTCAATTTTGATAAGAGGCATCAATTAAACTTGTATCAAACTTTTAATTTAAGGAGTAAATACAACTCTTTTTTTAGATTGTTCTTAAGATTTAGAAATTGTGCCCAATAAAAATGTAAACAAAAAAGTAATTATAGAAAATAAGAAGTGAGAAATAAAAAATAACAAGTGTAAAAAATAATAAAAATTATAAGATTTGTACTAAAATATGTAAAAATTGAGAAGTGTTTGAATAAAAATGACCAAAATTTAAATAATAAAAAAAATAAAATTAAAAATGACCGAAAGAAAAATGGAATCTCTTATTTACATGGATTTGTGATTCTTGTTTTCGTGCATGACTAGAAATTTTTAGAGTGAGTAAGTGTGTAAATGAATAAAAGTTCTCCTAATTTATTGAAATTAATACTAATTATACAGAAAAAATCTTAAACTAATTGATATAATTTTAGACTTTTTGAACTTCAAGTAAACTTAGATTTTAAGTAATCTTAAATCTCAAGTAATTTTGGACCTCAAACAAACTTGAACACCAAATATAAAATAACTTGACCATCGAATCTAACTCATTCTTATTTTCTTCAACGATAATATGTTTTATGCATATATGATCTTCACTTTAATTATTGAAATTTTTCTAATGTCGATTATTTGTGTTAAATTTTTTCACAACAAAAATATTTTAGATTGTAATTACATCAAAATTAAATTGGGGTTATATATCCTAGTTTAACATAATAAATTAAATTTGTATTAAGAATATATGTTATAATAATGAGATAAATATTATGTTTTTGGGTAAAAATTGAAACGCAGTGGGTGCACAAACAGTCTCTGTTGTCCCAACAACTTGAGAGGTTCTAAAAGGAACAAAGACAAGATGGACAACTCTTCATCCGTCATAAGGCAAAGGCATGCTTCCCCCGACAATTAAACCTGCTCCATTTTTTTTTTTTTTACTCAACCGCATAGTGGTGCGGCAGCAAAGTAGAATTTGGATAACTAAGGTTAAAAATGGTGATGATATAGTAATAATTTTTAAAAAGTTTCGCAAATTAGTATTTTATTTGAGGGAACTAGTATATCTAGTGTTTTGTTATGAAAAGTTTTATAAAATTAATTAAATTTAAAGTTTAACTATTTTTAATATTAAAATAATAATTTTTATTTGTTTTTAAAGTATAACAATCATTTATTAATAATATTTATATAGTTTGTGATTAAATTAAAAATATTTATATTAAAATTATATATTTTTTTACTTTTAAACAACATTAACAGTTAAAATTGTAGACATTTTTTTATAGTTCATGACTATAAAGCACGGATATTTCGTTGAGTTGCTATGTCTGCGTGTCGGATACATTTTGGACACGATACTCATTGACACTCGTTCGACACGATACTCATTGACACTCGTTCGACACGCGTGTCTGTTGTGTCAAATCGTGTCATAATAAAAAATAAAAAAAATTCTCTGGACACGCTTGAACACATCTAAATACCATCACGTGTCAACGTGTCCAGCCTTATTCTTAACATGTATTTTTAAAATAAATTTAGAAATACTATATATTATTATTTATTAAAACAAAAAATATTTTAAATACTTTATATAATTAAAATAAAATATTAAAAATAATTAAAAAATTAATTTATCTTTTAATATCAATAAAATATCAAAATATCATTACAATTTATCTAAAAAATACTTTATATTTTATCTATATGCGTGTCCTCGTGTTTTATAAAATTTTAAAATTCGTATGTCGACGTGTCCCATATCGTGTCGTGTCCCGTGTTTGTATTAGTGTCCGTGCATCTTAGTTATTATGAGTAAAAGTGTAAAACTTTTAAACTCTCTTATTCTTATGTTAAAATCAATTTGAGCAAGTACCGTTGAATATGAGATCAAATTTGTCATTGAATTACCTTATTTATTATCATAGGAAAAAGAATAAAACTATTATGGAGATATTTTTATTAAAATTTATCTAGAACTAATTTATATTCAAGTATCATATTTATTCTTTTGAATAAGAGTAATATGACAAAATATTTTATTATGTTAAAACTTATTAATATATTTTGTCTATTTTTGAGTTGAAGTAGTTATGTTTATACCTAAAAATAATTTTATGTTTTTTTTGTTAGTTCAAACACTGGTCAAAACTACTAAAAAGATAAGATAAATGCACAATTGAATGCACATTATCTTGTTACAACGATGACTAGCTTATTGATTTAAACTAATTTATAATATTATTTATTTCAAGATAAATCATAAAAATTTTATTAAGAAAAATGATACAATTTATATTTATCTTTTATACATAAACATCATTATATATAATTATTTCTTATCCTTACAAAAAGATGCATAAACATTAGAAAGACTCAATATGTGAATAGTTATTATAAATTAATTTGTAAGAGATAAAAATGATAAAATTTTTAATAAAAATTTATAAAAACTTAAATAAATAGAAATAAAATAAAAAAAATTGAAGAGATATAATACAATAACAAATAGTACAATAACAAATAATAATATTTTATAGTTTATTAAAAAATCAAAGAATAAAAAAGATGCATCATAGCAGAAAAAAAATATTAGGGAATAAAAAAATAATCGGTAAAACAATGAGATTCTCTTTTAGCATATATGACTTTTCTAGTGAATAAATCATGAAATATAGAAAAATATAACAAAAAAAGGAATAAAATTATTTTTTTTAATAAATTGAATAAATATTTACAATCATATAATTGATGGTGTGCATATAATTATTAAACAATAAATTGTAAAAAAATATTAATAGTGATAAAACTATGAAAGAATAAGAAAAAAAAAGATGAAAGATGTATTTTGTATTTTTTGATTTGATTGTTAATTGATTGAATTATAAATTATGAAGGTAAAATTAAATATATATATATATATATAATATATATATATATATATATATATATATATATATATAGAGTATTAATTTATGAAAGATAAAAGTAATTAAAGATAAGATAAGAACAAATAAAGATAAGATAAAGATAAGATAAGATAAAATGATAAATACTAAAATTGTAACTGAATTTATGTATTCTGTTGAGATGAATTTGTGAGCCGCGAAATTTTTTTATTGTTGTCATGGACTAAGGTGGAAGAGTGGTTTAATAAATAAAAGTATTAGATTTGATATTAAAATAAAAAATATAAACAATGAATAAAAATTTAAAATTTAAAATAAAATATTTAAGATTAAGAAAAAAAATAAAAAATAATTTTTGATAAACAACTACTCAAACATTAACATCACGATAATTGAATCAAATAACATATATTTTAATTAATTAAATTAAATAATTGATATAATAAATTAACTATAATTGTTTGGCTCAATAAAGTAAGTTAAATAAATAAAAAATATTTTATAAATATACGATATAAGAATTATAATATTTTTAAAAATAATTAATCAAAATACATAAGACAAAAAAATTAATTCAAATTAAAATAAAATTAATTTATTTATTTCAGTCAAATCAAATAATTAATATAGTCAATTAGTTATAATTGATGTGATTAAATAAAATAAAATAATTAATTAATCATAACATTCTTAAAAACCATTAATCAAAATATATAAGACAAAAAATTAACGTAAACTAAAATAAAATTAATTTATTTATTTTAATCAAACTAAATAATTAATATAATCAAATAAAATATTAAATAATTTAATATTTATTTTAATTATAAAATCAAATAAATAAATAATTAATTAACGTCTTTAAAGAAATCAAATAAAACAAACCAAGAAATATATTCGTTCCGGCCCGACGAGCGCGTAACGCTCGAACCGTGAAGATTACTCGGACACCTCCTCTCCTCCAGCAAGGCACACGATAGTTGGGATGAGAAATTTTTTGGAAGGTAGGTCTGCTCCTGTGAGACCCGCCCTAGGCATAGAATATATAAGGAGAGGGCCTTACCCCTCCCCCACGGTACGTCACTATTTCCTCACTTTTACTGCCACCTTGTACGGATTCTGACTTAGACGTCATAGTCCCTTTTGCAGCTGGCTCCCCCTCATCGCTCCAACAACCCGGGAGGTCGTGAAGCCCCAGTCCTCATGCACCAACACCAGCTCGGAAGATCCATTCATGCATCAGCGATCAAGATCCAAGTCCTTTTCTACCATCATATACTCATAGTATCTCCAACCCGTCTGGGAAGCGACTTTTCGAACATTGGCACCGTCTGTGAGGACTTGCTCTGGCTTGAATGAATTTCCTATTGGGACTAGTGGAAGGACATGAGGGTGGCGAGCCGCGCGTAGAGGAGAAACCCCACCGAACAAGGAGGGAGGCCTCTTTGGCATCTTCCCGCGGACGGACGAGATCCCCCTCCCGTGGGGATGAACTTCACTCTCGTTTCCG
Source organism: Arachis stenosperma (assembly GCF_014773155.1). Classification (NCBI taxonomy): domain Eukaryota; kingdom Viridiplantae; phylum Streptophyta; class Magnoliopsida; order Fabales; family Fabaceae; genus Arachis; species Arachis stenosperma. The sequence goes on from NC_080377.1 coordinate 127,241,851, forward strand.
GAAAAGACGCCCTTTTGGAGGAACAGGAAGCGACAGCGTTAGGATAATGCAGGAGTTGCGCCACAGGGTGCAAAACCTCGAGAGAGAGTTAGCGACCATGGACCGCTACCAGCCCGGCCCAAGTCAACCCCGTCCCTGGTCTCCTCAAAGGAGAGGGGAAGCGCGGGGAAGAAGCCCGCACAGGAACCACGCCAGGCATACCCCGGACTCCCGATCTCCGCCGCCCCGTGCGTAGTCGGAAGACGAAGGGGAGAGTAGGGAGATACCGAGGAGATGACAAAACCCCATAATCTACACTCGACCCTTGGCAAGGCGCACTGAGGATGAAGACCAAGAAGAGAGCAAGGAGAGACCGAGAAGGCGACAAATCCCCATCATCATGGGAGCAACCCCTTTCCACCACTCCATTCTCGAGGCCCGGTTGCCAAAACACTCTGACAAGGCAACGGACATGAGATACGACGGAACCCAAGACCCCAGGAACACCTAATGGCCTTTAAGGCTAGGATGAACTTGGAGAGTGTGGGTGATGAGGTGAGATGTCGCGCTTTCCTCGTGACCCTGGTGGGACCGGCAATCCGGTGGTTCAACGCGCTCCCCCAGGGGTCCGTGAGGACTTTTGCGGACATAACCCGAGACTTTCTAGCACAGTTTACCACACGTATTGCCAAGGCCAAGCACCCGATCAACCTTCTAGGGGCGACACAGAGAAGCGGCGAACTGACCAGGAAGTATCTAGACAGGTTCAACGACAAATGCCTAGAGATGGACGGTCTGACCGACTCGGTGGCCAGCCTTTGCTTGACAAACGGGCTGTTGAATGAAGACTTCAGAAAATACCTCACCACCAAATCGGTGTGGACAATGTAGGAAATCCAGAATGTGTGAGAGAGTACATCAACGACGAGGAGGTCAGCCAGGTGGTGGCAGCCCGCCTATCATCCTACTCGTCAGCCCGGGAGCGGGGAAAGGCCTACGGAGCACTCTAAGGACGGAGGGCCAACTAAACCCTTCAAGTCATTCGCCCGGGTAGAAAAGTTCACTAGCTAGACCCCTGTGACGGCCCCGATCGCTAAGGTATATCAACAGATAGCCGACAAAGACATCTTGTCGAAGCCTTGCCAGCTCAAGGACAAAACCGGAGGAAACAAGAACCTTTACTGTGACTACCATAAGGGTTTTGGCCATAAAACTCAAGATTGCTTCGACTTGAAGGACGCTCTGGAACAGACGATCCGCGAAGGCAAGCTAGCGGAGTTCTTGCAATTCATAAGAGAACCCAGGAGGCGAGAGCGCGACCAATCCAACCACGACAGAAGTCGTGCCGTGAAGCCAAGGCAAGAGCCCGAAGAGGACAACGACCGCGGTCTCACCATCGTGAATGTCGTAGTTGGGAGGGACGCTGGGTCGAGATCTAAGTCCGCAACAAGGAAAGACGCTAAGGGCCTGGTCGTGTCATCAGCTAGTCAGGAGCCCTCTCCCAGGAGAGTCCTGACGATATCGTTCGGACCGGAGGACCAAAGGTTCCACAATGTACCGAAAAACCCTCCCATGGTAATCACAGCAAGAGTGGGAACTATTTTGGTCAAGCGAATCCTCGTTAACACCGGAGCCAACTCAAACATTATGTTCCGAAACGTGTTTGACGCCTTGGACCTACGAGAAGCCGACTTAAAAACTCACCAGCATGGAGTGGTCGTCTTAGGGGATCATTTTATCAAGACTAATGGAATAATCTCCCTCCCGGTCTCCATAAGAGGAGGTCAAGCAAAGAGGTCGTTAATGGTGGAGTTTGTCGTTCTGAGGGACTCCACGGCTTATAACCTTATCTTGGGGAGGAAAACAATTAACGAGTTCGGAAACGGCAGTAGAATCTGTCAGGGGAGATCTGGAAATGGCAGTCGCCTGTGATAATGCTAGCCTTTCCATAAGGAAGAAGTCGAATGAGGTATCTGGGGTTTTCTTAGCCGATCTGGACGCTAGGATTGACGACAAACCAAGATCAGAGTCTGAGGGAGACCTGGAAAATTTTAGGGCGGTGACTCGGAGAACAAGTTCACCTTTGTGAACAGAAACCTCCCCCACAACTTGAAAGAGCCTTTGATGGAGATGATTCGAGCAAATGGCGATTTGTTCGCCTGGACACCAGCTGACATGCCGGGTATCGACCCTCAGTTCATGTCACACCACCTGGCCGTGAAGGCAGAGGCCAAGCCCGTAGACCGAAGACGAAGGAAGATGTCTCAAGAGAGAGCCGACGAGGTGGCCAAACAAACGGCCAGCTTGTTAGAAGCAGGGTTCATCTGTGAACTAGACTACTTGACCTAGTTGTTGAACGTAGTCCTGGTTAAGGCCAACGGGAAGTGGAGGATATGCGTAGATCACTACTTCAACCTCAATAAGGCATGCCCTAAAGACTTAAAAGTAATAAATGTCAATAATCTATACAGATACTAAATCGAATCAAGTTGATTCGATTTACTATATATGTGTTGTGCAATAGTAAATCGAATCAACAGTGTCATAATAATTAATTTGAATTATATGAATTCGATTTATGTTTAAAAATAGTGCTTTATGTAATTCGATACAAAATAATTCGGCTTACTGCTAAAACGCGTAAATTGAATTTAGATTTACACAGAAATATACGTCAAGACATTCAAATAACAATTTTTTGTTTTGGGCGAGTCATTAATATTAGGATTTTTTATTTTTATAAATTAAACAAATGTAATAATTACCGAAATAAATATTGTTTAATTTATAAAAATAAAAAATTCTTAATATTGAATTGTTGTTGGTTTATATAGGTGTACCATAAAAAAAAAATAAAAAACCCTAATTTCCTAACGGCACCCCATCCCGAACCTGATGTCAGTCCCTCCCAAGTCCAAACTGAGTACAGCTACACTCACTCTCAAGTCTCACCTCTCTACCTCACTCCGCCGTGTCGTGTGCTTCGACTGCGTCTCTGTCGTCCGTCGTGGCTCCCCTGCGTCTGTCTCCTCTCTTCTACGGCCAACTCTCCTCGCCGGTGGCCTGCCTCTGCAACGGTGCTGTAACCCTAAGTCCCCAGCCCGTCCCTGTCTGCTTCTGCAGTGAGTGTAGGTGAGCTTTCAATTCTTTTCACTAAACGAAATCATTTTCAGTTCTCTGATAGTTTAAGAAATGTTTTAAATCATGTTTTTTTAAGGATATAAATTTTTAATATCATATTGAATCCTCCTTTCGGACCCGAAGTTTTGTCTTACTTGATTCAAGAATATCACTTACTTAGGCGTGGCATTTGTTCAGTTTTAATGTAGGTTTGGATAATGGCGTTTAGGGGTTTTATGGCTTAAAGACAAGTTGAGACTAAACTAGGAAGTGAGGGTTGACAGTTGGGAAAAAACTGAGACAGAGGAGAAGAAGAAGAGAGAAATGCTGTATATAATCGGATTAGGATTGGGAGATGAGAGAGACATAACGATGAGGGGTTTGGAAGCAGTGAAGAGCTGCGAAAAGGTTTACATGGAAGCCTACACTTCCCTCCTCTCATTTGGGCTCGACTCTCATGGCCTCTCCAACCTGGAAAAGCTGTATGGGAAATCGATAACTCTAGCAGACAGAGAGATGGTGGAAGAGAAAGCCCATCACATCCTTGAAGAAGCTCGCCACTCCCATGTTGCCTTCCTCGTTGTTGGGGACCCTTTTGGGGCTACGACCCACACTGACCTTGTTGTTAGAGCTAAGAAGATGGGGATTCATGTCCAGATTGTGCACAATGCCTCCGTCTTGAATGCTATTGGCTTCTGCGGTCTCCAACTCTATCGCTATGGCCAAACTGTTTCCATTCCGTTCTTCACCGACTCTTGGAGGCCTGATAGCTTCTACGAAAAGATTCACAGTAATCGAACCATGGGACTCCACACACTTTGCTTGTTAGGTCTCACTCACCTACTCTCTTACTTTCTCTGCTATTTCTTTGTGTTGACAAATTCTAATTTGATGGGTTCACTGCAGATATTTGTGTGAAGGAGCCCACCCTCGAATCTCTGGCAAGGTTTGGTTTGGTTTGCTCAACTTCTTCCTCTTGGTTTTATTCATTGTTGATGCATTTTTTTTTTGTTCAGAGGAAGAAAAACCTATGAACCCCCCAGATATATGACCATAAACACAGCTATTGAGCAGCTATTGGAGGTTGTGCAAGAGCACCAACAACCTGGTCAGTTCAATATTCTCCCTCAATCATAAATGCTATGCTTCTTCATTGGACTATAATGAATTCTTTGGCATGGTAAAATGTTTTTATTGATTTTTGATATGTTGTTACGTGCTGGTTAAGAACCGATCTTCTTTACTAACAGAGTTGTAGAATTCCCTTTGATATCGTCATAAGAAATATTATTAACAAGCTAAATACAACTTTTCCTTCCCTTTGGCATGCAGCCTACACTGAAGATACCCAGTGTGTTGGGTTTGCTCGGTTAGGAAGTGACGATCAGACGATTGTAGCGGGAACAATGAGGCAGCTGCAGATGGTTGATTTTGGAGCACCTTTACACTGCCTTGTCATAACAGGCAATACCCATCCATTAGAGGAAGAAATGCTCGAGTTTTACAGATGTAGGACCTAGTTACAACTTACAAGGTTGCAGGAACATTTGAATTTTGCAAATTTGAATTTTTGTTAGTGTAGAGTTTCTACAGTCGAAGTTTATGTGGAATTTGAATTCATTACAGGCTAAAGAATTAGACACTTGGATTTTTGTTTTTTCTCAGTTTTGGCTTCTAAATGAACTCATGGATACAATGGGAGATGGTTGGTTCAATTGTTTTTTAAGTCCAGGGTTTAAAAGCTAAATTGACTTAAGGTTTTAATACATTTTTATATGGGTCATTCGATATGACTATACTACGGTGGGTCAATGGCTACGATAGCTATAATGTTTAAAAAAGTATTGTTAAAGTTGAAGTAACATCTTTTTATTAAGCGCTTTTAGAAAATGTTGCTTAAAAAAGTGCCATAAAAAATGTAAAAAAAAAAAATTGACTTCAATTTCAATAGCATTTGCATAGCCATTACAGTCATGGTCACATATTCATATTAGAATTCATCTTTTTATATAGCATAGATCTCATATCAATACTGAGAGATTGAAACTTTGTCAATTTCACCCCTAAGTTTCCAATTACACCATTTTGGTCCTTGAGATTGAACTCTGGGCACCATAAAAGTCCCCAAGCCTATTTCCGGCCTGAGTCAGCAAATCGGAGTACTGATTTGACACGCAGCTGTCACAGTGGATGTGAAAACGGCTATGTGACATGAACATTTGGTGAATTTTCTCCAATATAGTCCCTACTTCCATTTATAAACCCTAAACCCAATGTAAACCTATCTTCTTCATCTTCTTCTTCCACTTCTGTCTTCTTTCTTCTTCTTCTTCTTGTGACAAATGATGGGTGGTGCTAGTCTCGCAATAGGGAGTTCGAACCGCTCCTCTTCAATCAGGAACTGGACAAAAACATCAAGTGCAGAGTCTTTTTCCCAAATCAACATGGTTTGTAGGATGACCATGCACCTCGAATTTCTTATAACCATTATCACCAGCCAAAATTGGATGCCAATTTTTAGACTCCTTTCTAACCTTCTCAAGCCTACTTTTGATAACTGGTAGTAGTATTTTCACGTGATTTTTCAGCTTCACCTTATTCTTAGCCATTGTGCACATTACAAACATTTTGACTTCCTCGAACAGTGTGGTGATTGGCTTTCCTCGTGCTTCTTTTATCTGAGTTAAATACTTCACATGCATTCTTGTAGATAGAGTCCAACTTCAGCTTGTGACTGAACTTTAACCTTGTCCATGAATCTCCTGACTATTTTTCTAAATATGCCCAAGCATCCTTGTTAAAGCCTCTTAATCTTATCCATTAACTCCTTAAACTCCTGGTACGTAGTGGCCCGTGCACAATCCCACAACAATTCCTATAGCTCCAAGTCTTTCCATTGTTTGTTGAAATTACGTCACAAATGCCACATACAGAAACGATAATCCACATTAGGCATCACTTCCCTCATGGCTGGAATCAGACCCTGCAACAGAAATTGAGATAGCATAGCCATGTTGAGTGAGAACACATAATGATTTACCATAACAGTCCCTAACTTTTACCCCATGCACCATAATAGACCCTGACTTTTAAAAAATACACCTAACAGCCCCTAACTTTCACACTGATTCACCATAACAGACCTTAACATTTACATCGTGCAAACAACATAGTCCCATTCCAATTTTGTAGAATTAGTTCATATTCAGCCCAAATAAAATTCACCAAACTGATTTCAAGAACAACTCATAAACGCTTGCTTATGCTATTATGCAGACTTCCTGATTTCAAGAATCAATAATCAATATATCATCATCATTAACCAATGTTAGTCACACACGTACAAAATCAAATAAATAATCATTATTTCAATAATCATTAAGCTTTTTGGTGAACAAGCCACCAACATTCCTTCATCTTGTCATACCCAAGCTCTTTATGGTAATTCCTAATATAGAAAACATCTAATGTATCTTCATCAATATCAGCCAAACAACTTTTCTTATCAGGAGAATAAACCATCTTTCCTTCTTCATTTTTTTCAAAGCTACCCCATGATGGAACATAATGTCAATTAGATTTTTCATCTGCATCAGAAATAAAAATTGTACACATTAACTCAATGACCATGGTCACAACCCAAAAATCAACAGATTGCATTTCATGGATAGTAAAAAAAAATTTTTCCTATTTCATTAGGCAAAAACAGAGCATGTTTAAAACCCATATCCTAACAGAACAATATATGAAATTCTAAACCTTTATCAACGATGAAAACACCCCACCACAAACAAACAGAAAGCCAACTAAACCTTTGAAAATCCAGCTATGATTGTCGAAAAAAAAGTAAAGGCACTGTGTACTCAGCTCAATAACAACAACAATGGTGCTTCCTCAATAATGGCACTGTGAACTCCACAGCGACACTAGCAGTCTCGCAAAACTATTGAACTCGCAAACCCTAAACCACCACATTAAGCCTTCACCATTGTCAGAGGAAGAGGGAGTCTAAGTGTTTCGGTATTGGAGAAAGGAAGGAGAAGATTGTGAGTGATCAAAACTCATATGGCTCTAACGTTTTGTTTTCTTCATTCATGTAAAACGGTGACGTTTTACTCTCCTTAGGCGCCAAAACCCTAAACGACACCGTATGGAACATCCACCGTGGCAGCCACTTGCCAGATCAGCACTCCGATTTGCTGACTCAAGCCGGAAATATGCTTCGGGACTTTTATGGTACCCGGAGTTCAATCTCGATGATCAAAATGGTGCAATTGAAAACTCAGGGGTGAAATTAGTGCAAGGACCCAATCTGAAGGACCATTTTGGGAATTTAGTCATTAATTTCCTATTAAAAAAAAGTTCAAATAGTTATTTCAATTTTTCTATCTTTAGAACGCATTAGAATTGAAATTCATTTGAAACAAAAATGATTGCAAATCTCGTTTGTTTATTGAAATGTTTAAACCCATATAAATTCAAGCTAAAATTAATCGAGTACTGATCACACTTCAAAGCTCAAGGCCTCAAGCATTAGTTTATAAGCAAATGTAAGTATGTAACACTACATTGGTAAGAATAATAATAATGGAATGATATCCACAAGATATGGACAATGTTAGTATGCTTAAATACAAATAAAGCTGGCCTAAATCTAAAGGAAGGCACTCTTACCACACTTCCCTTGTAACCATGTCAGACGTATCTTATCGCATTTTAAAGAAATGAAGGTCTCCCTTAAATTAGGGTCTTCAAAAAGGTCCAATGCAGAAAAGTAGAGAAGTTGATCAATGCCTTGTATCTCATCCAAAGCCCCAATACAGTTAGTTATGGAGAATCTATCATCATTTTCAGTTGGAACAATTGTCCTTAACCTTGAAGCAGCAACCATCTCTAGCAAGGCTTCCGCCATAGCATCACAGCTGTCTTGATCAGGACTAGGAATTAGCATCTCAGATGGACGTTTCTTCTTCCTATCTAATGAATTCTTAGTTATTTTCTCTTCAGTTGATGTGTTACCTTGTAATGACTTCATTGACAATGGGTTCTGATATGTGAAACCCTAGCTTCCGGATATGAAATTGAGCCGGCAGCATCAATCCCAACATACTTGTTGAACTCTTCGTAGTGACTAGATTGGGCATATTTCCCATCTACAGCTGAATCTGTGAATATTGTGCAGAGTTTCTCGCATATTGGATAATCTTTCACTTTAACTGTTTCAGGACTAGGTTGTACCTATAGACAAAACCTATCAAAATTTCATAATGAAAGAGACAAATAACACGAATGCTATTTTTAATAGACTATTTTACCCCCGTGTCATCCCACAGTTCAAGGCCTATGCAACAGGAATCATCTATCACATAGTCATTATTTTGATCATATGCAGATTTCAAATGGTAGAAGCGTGTTCGAAGAACATCTAGATGCTTCCTCAAATGATTATTGTTGAAGTTGATATCTGTTTGCTTATTAAATTCATCACGAATATGATTCCATGTTTTCTTGTCAAAAACGTTGTTTGGTCTGTTCCCTAGTTGAATCTGCTTGACAACCAAATCTACAAATATCTTTGTCAAGGGATGCAGTCCATCTTGTCCTTGAACGGTCTTGCTTGGGTTGATTACCAACTTCAACGCCCATCTACACCTATTGAAATGTTCATAAACCAACACTTAGTTTAATAAAATTCTTATGGAAAACACGCTTTCTTGAAAGCTTGCCCAAGTTGCACCATACCTTACCCGTTGTGGATCAGGTTGGCAATCCTACCCGACTGAGTGAAGTCGGGTTAGGTACTCGCGGGTAGGGTGCATGTTGCCACCCCTACCCAGCTACCCCCTCCTCTAAGGTTTTACATGGTTAAGTTAACCAAAACACCAAATCTGTTTTTGGTTAACCAAAAATTTAGTTTAGGTATATTAACTAAATTGGTTTACTTGATCAAATTAGTTATTAACCGGTTATAAAATTAAAAATCAATTTTTAATTGATTATAAAGATAAACTAATTATAAAAAATAATCTGTTTTTGCAAAGAAAAATTGGTTTTTTCACAAAAAAAAAAACTGGTTTTTGCAGAAAACTTGTTTTTTCACAAAAAATCTGGTTTTTAAGCAAAAAAAATAATTTTCTATAGAAAAACCTTTTTTTTTTCAAATTGATTTTTCTTTTTAAAAAACTAGATTTTTTTTTAAAACCGAATTATGCAAAATAACAAAGATTCAAACAGTAAATAGAAATAGTAATTAAATGCAGAACAAACATATCAGTCAAGGCATAGAGTAAATTAAGGAGATCATAAGAAAATACAAAACAGAAGCATCTCAAAATTAAGGCATCAATGTAATCAATTATTAAGCACCAATACAAAGGATAAGCTTTTAAGTCTTAAGGTTATTTAGTAACAATTGCATTGCATACAACGTCTTAACCCTGCTTGTCACAACTCACAAACAGGGATATACTTTGCTGGTGTTAAGCAAAATAAATATATAGAAATTAGGCAGCAATCATATATATAGAAAAAAGTGTCAATAATTCATAAATGAACCTAGACGTTATTAGAAAGCAAAATAATTGAAAAATGTTGTTACTCCTAATTATAACAATTAACAAATTTCCTAATCACTCGATACAATACAGATTGAGGAACTTAAAACAGAGATGAAACAACATGACTTCAAATTAAAAGTGAAAACAAAAGTAGTAATAAGCAGTAAGCCACAACTTGATAAAGGAAAATCTCAGCTTCTTTTCTGTTTTAAGCAACACAACAAACTTAAATTCTGTGATAAAGGCTTCTTGTTGAGAAAATCCCAGCTTATTTCCAACCATTTTCAATCTCGCAACATTTGAACAAATTAAACAAGATGCTAAGTGTGTGTGATTTGTTTAAAACATCAATACAATCAGCATGTGTGTGATTTAACAATAACATGAATTCATAACAGGCTTAGCATCATTAACAAAACTTGCAGTAAATTCCAAAACTTTTCAACAAACAACTGAGGCCCATGAGTTAGAAATAAGAATCAAGGAAAAGGAATAAAAGTCAAACAATATGATCATATTAGCATAAAATATTTCTTAAAAGAAGCGGTATAAATAATCATCTAACCCAATAATCTAAACAGATTCACAGTCACATAACCTACTATCTAATATGTAAATCTAATCATCGATTTATCTAATTAGCATCAGCTTAACATAAACAACTTATCTATATCTAAATTAAAACTAATAAACTAAGCATAAAAATCAATAAATAATAACTGGGAAAAAAAAAACTCACCTACAGAAGCAGCAGAGTAAGCGACGAAGCAGCTTCGGAGCTTCAGCCTGAAGTGGAGGGGAAGCACGAGCACAGCCTGCAGCGGAGCGGAAACAAACGATGCATTTGGAGGATGCAGAGTGGGCGGAGCACACAGCACGGAGGAGCAAAGACGGAGGAAGGAGAGCAAAGACTGGTGGCGCGGAGGAAGGAAAGGCAAGTCAGCGATGAGCTCCAGCTAGCACATAAGAGAATGGAAAAACCATGGAGAACCAACGAATACGGCGTGTTTGACTCTGAGGAGAGTGAAGTAAAAATGGCAAAGGTTCTCAAAATCGGACCAACCGTCCTAGTTATTAATTCATTAGTTTATTGGTCTAATGATTTTATTATGATTCAACTTAAATAACTGTTTTATAATAATAATAAATAAAATATAAATAAGCACACTAAAATATAATTATAATCTAATACAAACCTTAAAATGTCATCTAAATTTAAAATACTACGTCAATCAAAGTCTTGTGAACGTACAAACTCAATTCAATGAATTAACATAATAATTTCATTCTATCTTTAGATTTTTATTAATGTTTATATTAAAATAATATTTTTTATTTATTTTTATTCTCATTCTATTTTTTGTAGAAGTTTTTTTTTTGTGTTACAGCTAAAACCTAGCCATAGTGAGGCTTGGAGACTGCTTCCGAGAATCCCAGTTAACTCTAATTTATTTGAATTAAAAAAAAAAAGAGATTTGCCCCTCTTTTAATTAATTAGTTGGGTTGGTCCCCTTACAACACACGAACGCTCTAATTTATAGAAACCGTATGTTTCTATATATATAGACCCTGTCTCCACTTCAGCAAAAGATCTAATCATGTGTAATAATAGCATTGTAGTAGCAGTGGGTATAGTTTAATAGTAAATGTGCGATTTGTTCTACGGATCCCTTAAAAGTTAAGGAATTCTACCCTCCTTCGATTTATATCTCGATAAAAAATTTTATGTCTTACTTAAAGGGATTTTGAATCCATTATTCCTCTCAATAAAAAATTCAAATAATTTAAATTACCGTAATTTGTATTTAAGAAGAATCAATTTTCAATTGACAAATTAAATTCTAACATTACGAAACATAAGTTTTTAAAACTGGATTGTTATGCTTTTCTTTATCGAATACTGGTGAGTTGACGAAGAGCCGCAGACGATGGGAAGCTGACTACGAACACGACGGACGGACGATGGGCAACAGGACCTGGAGACGTTGGCGTGGGCAAATGAGGGGAGGGCCTTTGACTCGAGTACAACGAACTAGGAGGATTAGCAAATGACCACAATGAACGAGGCCACAACTGTGAGACGAACAGCGGCACCATAGAGGCTAGGTTTTCAAGGAAGAGTTGAGATGGAAGAGCTTTGAGTCTGCATGAGTGAAAAGGAAGAAAGAGAGAGACTGGTAGTGGTTTCTGTGTTTCTGAATTCAGAAACCTCTTTTTTTTAATGTAACTGCAAAACGGTACCATTTAAAATAAACTGGCCGGATTCCGGTCCCGTTCAATCAAATGATTTAACAATTTTAAAACAATTTTTTCACCAACGATTTTTCTCCTATGATCGAACCAGTACTGTCATTGATTTTTTGCCGAAGCGTAATCCTTAAATATTCTATAACCTATATGACAAACTCCTATCAACCCTGCGGCAACTCAGTTCAAGGTAAGTTTCAAGAATTTTCGGTCAAATGTAGATGGTCATTCGCAGGGTATTAATGTTCGTTCATCACCATATGATTGTGCTGATCACCTTAAGTGCTGAATCAAATGGGAGAATTTGTGATATATGTTGTGGTTGGTGTCTGTTGACTCTTAGTTCTCAAATTAGTATCTCCCGAAACTATTAGGTAAGGTAGCAATGGGTAGGGTAGGATAGAGTTTGAAACCAATCCTAACCCTACCCGCGGGTTGAGAATATCTCAACTCTAACCCTACCCGCTCTTAACCCGACCCTACCCGCAAATTACAAAATAGATGCAACATTATTATATAACTTGATAATTTAAAATAGAACTGACTTTTATGTTAAAAAAATATATTAAATTATCAATTAATGATCTTCTTTTAATGATTAAGGATCTTTTGTATTTAGTAAGAAGTTTTTGGTTCAATATCCACTTGAAACATATTTTTATATAAGTATATTTATATAGGATGTGGGATGGTCGGGTAGGGTTGAAGCTCAACCCGCACCCTACCCAACCCGCACGAGAACTCTACACGCACCCTACCCGACCGGGTGGAGTCGGGTTAAATACCCGCGGTAGGGTACATGTCCAACCCTACTATTAGGAGCAAAAGATTGAAAGCTTACCAATGAAAAATAATAAGCATTAGAGATATGACAAACCATCGAAGGACTAGTGGTGGATCATAGCTCGCGATCTTGTTTCTAATACATATTATTATCAATTTGCTAGATGTTGTAATGATCTTTTAAATTTTACGCATTCTCAAATAGTTACCATGACTACGAAATTAAGTTAAAGTTGAACTCTAATAACTTACATAGTTCAAGTATATACTCGATTAACTTATATTGGAAAAGCAAATACGAATATTCAAGTTGCCGAAATCATCTCAACCTAGCCTAGAATGATGGACAGAGCGACCAGGCAAGTTTCCAATGGCCAAACAGAACCATTTTGTGCCACGAGTCAGGTCACTCCACACATTAAGATCCAACTAATTAAGTATAACATTGTACTTGAGACAACTTAGGTTAACCAGATAACCGAGTCAACTAAACCAAAAGGCAATTCACCTCCATTTCCCCAAATAGACCAATCGAGCAAGTGGTTCACACATCAATACACATGTATCTAAGATCAGCTAACCAACGTCAAGCTAGACAATGAAATTAGCATCAAGATAGATTAACGTTGACGATAAGGAAATGATCTTAGAACAGTTTCAAAGCAGAGTGGATTTACTTGATAAAATGAGTCTAATTGGGGTTGTGGCATCGATGACTTCCTCTGGGAATGGTTTGAACATTCTACATACAGTTGCAAGCCAATGGCTGCATAACCTATTCATCGCTCTCAACTGTCCCATCCTTGAGATGAAAATGTTTCTCTCTCTTCTGGAACTCGGTCAAACCTTTCCCGCTACCAGTCACACCAACCTTTCCGTGAGGATCATCAGGAGACTTGAAAATACTCTCCCGTTTTCTTCCAGAGAAGAAACCAATCTGTAAGCAACGCCAAGAAAACAATTCATGCAAGCATTCAGAACAACAAAAGTAAATTCAATATAAAGATGATTTGACCATACAATTAAAATGAGAACATGTCAGTGGAGAATTTTAACTTGCAATGGACCTTCTAACCTCAGCCAATTCAAGCTGCTCTCTCTCTCTAGTCTCTCCCCTCCCCCACGCTCTTTTTTTTCCTTCTTTATATAAAAGAGCTAACCTAGTAATATGAGCAAAAGCTAACATCCTCAAAAGCATTGATGATTTTTTTTCTTTTTTGGTAGCAAACATTTAGGTTATTGGGTTTGCAATTGAAGGGACAACTTTCTAGTTTCTAGCGAACATTTATGATATTGCTATTAGGTTTTTAGTTTGCTAGAGTAAAACAATGCATAGGACAAGAGTTTGTCATATCAAGCAGGCTAATCTTATCCAATAAACCACATTAGTAATGTCAGCTCCGCGGTTCATTTTTTAACAACAATAAAAATATTGGTTATATTCCTTTAAATGAAAGCTATCAATATAGGCACAAGAATACAACACCATCTAAAGCCATGAAATAATAATAATAATAATAATAATAATAATAATAATAATAATAATAATTAAGATACAAATTAACAAAATTGAGTAGTACCTTCTTTGCCTTTCCTTTGGTTGACTGAAACTGCTGCCAAGCATTTTGGCGCTTATTTTGTGTGACTTCAAGTTGCTCCATCCGCATCTTTGACTTAAAGGCATGTATTTTCTTGCGTTTGGAAGCTTTCTGTTATATTTAAGTCAGCATTCAGCAAAGGCATAATCAAAAGCACTCTAGCTAATTGAGCAGACAAACTTAGATAAAATAACATGACTTCAGAGACACTCCAAAGTGTCTTTGTCATCCAGAAAATAATTATCAGAAGTGGCAGAGAGAGCAAGAGACAAACTCAAGACTATCTAGACAGCAAAAGCGGTTTAGTCAAACACTCCCATTAATACTGGCAACAAGCATTCTATGTATAGAAACTAATAAATTTTATAGATAAGGGGGAAACATTAGGAAATGATAACCTTATTTAATAACTCACCACATCCTCAGGGTCATCCGGTTCTATACGAAGCTTTGCCGGTAAACTTCGTGACTGGACATCGATAGTTGCCGCCTGTGCAATTTTCCGTTTGATAGCCTGCTTTGTAGCTTCAGCAACTCGCTCAGCTTCTAACAAAGCATCGACAGTACCCTCTTGAATTGGCCTTATATTCGCAGGATCCACCTGCACAGAAGCAACTGCCATCAACACAAGATACCTAGCTTGAGAATGAATAAGTTGAAAACAATATTTTAGAATGTAATTATAAAGGGCAAATAGAAAAGGAATCTCTATAAACAAGAATACAGTTAGTGAAATCTAATATTGGGATCATTTATGTAACAAAGTACTTTAGAAACACACCTCTTCTTTGTTTCCCCAGTTGTCATAGGAAACAAAATAACCATTTGGTGTATATGCCTCTATTGTTGCATCATACCTGACCAATTATTTTACAAAATATTAAAATAAATAAAAACAATAGATAAATGAAATGGAAAGTAAAATGCATATAAATAAATGGACAAACAGAAAGAAATTAATTGCTGAATATACCATTCCCCGTCTTCACTCCAAACAGCCTGAACTTTACTGCCAATAGGATATTTATCTTGATGATCATAACTGATCTCCCGCTCCTAAGAGTGAAATAACAAAAGCAGTTAATTATAATCATGAGAAAAATATTGCATTTAAATAATTTCAATCATTTGAAATGAGCACTTGCTCATATAATCTAAATTCACCAAGGGGCTGTTAAGTACAGCTGTGAAAGCAAAGTAGCTTAAGCTTTAAAGACAATATACAATATGCTACACCATTCAGATTCACAGTTTCACTGACAGTCAGGATAGCAAATAAGACATACCACTTCATTATCCTTAGGTTTTGACAAAGTAGAAGGTGCACTAGCATTTGGACCAGCATTTGAACCACATATTTCATTTTGCTTAGCAGTTGCAAGGAGTTCTTCCGTCAAAGCAATCACCTGTGTCACACAATTTTAGGCCACTGTCCAATTCAGTAAACCAAATACTTTTCAGAAATTTGGTGCATCATAAGCCAAATTAATGTCAAAATTCTAACTTAGAATCTCAGTGTGAACATCTCATATCAGGTGAGAGGGGGAAATCATGCTGGACATCACGACACAGAGCACACCTGCAAAGAACCAAGATAGAAGTGATGTGTATTTTGATGAGGTTCACATTTGCTTTTGGTAGATAGATCTAATTTCCTTTTGTTTTTTGTTTTTAAATTTCCCATGCTCCTCAAGATCTGCAATTTTAACTAAACTATAACAGTACTTCACTTTGAAACAGAACACTATCTCACCTTTTTAAACTAACAAAGGAGGACAAATCTGAACAAAGGCCACTAGAGTTTCATTGGTTGAAAACTTAAAAAAAAATGAGATGCAAAGAAAGCTTAGCTGTCCATACATCCGTCTCTCTTGCCTTTATGGCAGCTAGGTAAGAAGGTAGAGATCTGCTTTCTTAAGAAACAATCATTTATTAATTCAGATTTTTTCCCCCTAAAGGAGGATGAGCAATAAGAATATCAGGTCGACACAATATCTCCAGATGAATCAATGATTCAATGAATAACAAGGGAAAAAAAAAGGAAGGGCCGGGGGGGGGGGGGGGGGGGGGGTAGAGGAGGGAATGCACAGCTCACAGATATGAAAAGACAGAAGTAAAACATATGATAAAGCCATACCTCATTAAGCTCCCTTTCCATGTCCACATACTCAGAATTTCCAGGCTCATCTTTTAAAAGTTGTCTAACCTGATCCACAAATGAAGGAGAAAAGCTAATAAACAAGTTGATTTTCATATCAGGGAATGCTGAGATTTAATGAGGGAACAAACTGTGTTCATGACATTGATACTGTAAGGGGCAATAATGGCAGTCATAAACTACTTTCCTTTGAAAGGCAATGAAAGTAATAATGTCTTTTTCTTGACAGGAATACAAGTGATAATTTTACATAGATACAAAAACCACATAGGGCATATTCAACAAGAAGAAAAAATATTTTCTCAATAGGCAGGGTCAACTGCATAGATAAAATGATGTCATCATATCCTATTGTAGACGAGCCATTTTCTAGAACCCAAGATTTTAACTATAATTTTCCTTGGTCTACCTCTACTTCAAGGTTCCAACTATTGAGAATTTGAGATGCCCTCCATTTAATATACTATTCTTTATTGAGTCCGAGACTTTTACAAGTCCCATTTGCATATAACCAAACATATAGATAAATTTATGTAGCCTCATATTTGAAGTTGCGTATCCAAGTGGAAACAAGCAGCAATGAAAGGACCTTACCATTCATTATTATTTTTTTTAAGAAAACAAATAATAATAATGGAATTTTGGAAGTTGAGTCAGAAACTGTACTTGGTGCTGTTATAGCAGCTGAGCTGAAAAGAGCAAAAGAATTGGGTTTACCGGCACATGCAGAAGAATTGGGCATATTATTGCATACGAAATCCAAAAGAAACCCCTCTTATTGGATAGTGAAAAATTAATTCACACGCGAATATGCAAAATTGATTGTTACAGTAACGACAAAAGGCTAGGTCATCGCAGTGTTTAGGTATTAATCGGAATTGAAGCGAGAAAGTAAAAATGATGGAAAGAACAAATTGGTAAGAGAAAACCCTAAGTTGGTTTGGGGTTGGAGGGTGGAGCAGTTACCTGGTGGAGTTGATCCTTGTAGGTGGAAAGATTGGAGGCTAACTCCTCTATGCTTACTTCCTCACCGCCTTGCATCGCGCTCTCTTTCTCTGCCACTACCACTTTCTTGAGTTTCTTCCGACTCCAACAATCACCGCACCCAGGAACGGAACAATTAATCAATTCACAAATACCAATCTAACGACTAAACCCTCTATTTTTATTTTTTATTTTTTTTGTTCTGGTCTTGAAATTCAAACCCACTTATATTGGGCTTTTATCAGCCCAACTCAAATCATGACTAGCCTTCTCCCACTATCTATATGGGCACATACAGGGTGTCCGCTCATGACAAAAGAAAAAAAAAAGCGCTATCGGATAAATATTGGGAATTGTGCATGACAACGAATTTGTCTTTAATCTGCCCGACTAAAAAATAGAAAACAAAAAAAAAAAAAATAAATAATTTATCCCCTCTTTACTAGGTAAAGAATGTTGTACTTATTCTCAATTAAATAAATCTTAATTTTTTATTGATTATATTTTGTATCAATAGATTATTTTAGAAGTTAGAATTTAAAAATTAGAGTTAAGGGTATTTTATTTTTTATACATAATATTTTTTCACTAAAATTGGTCTCTAAAAATTTTACATAAATTTTTATTCTCTAAAAATATCTGAAAATTAATCTCATTACATAGATTAGTCGTTGTGTTAAAAATTTTGTTAAAACCAAAGTGCTTTATCTAAATTTTGCTGAAATCAATTTACACTATAAGAAAAACGCTGAATGCTGTCAAATTTATTGTCAGATTTAGTGTTGGAGATTAGCGGCGGATTTAGCAATAAATTTATCAGATAAAAAAGTTACCGTCGGATTTGGTTTTCCAACAGTAAATTCGTCGGTAATAATTAGAAAAAAAAATGGTGCGATTATTACTGTTAGATTTAGGAGAAAAATAATCCGACGGTAAGGTAATTAAATGAAATGAGTCGTTTTGATCACAGGCCGTGCGTTATTAGTGGATTTATCTGACAGTAAATCTGCCGGTAAAATTGACTCTAAATTTGAATTTGAATCCTACCCTTCCATTTCTGCAACATCATCAACCTCATTTCTCTCCTTTTTCTCTTTCTCTCTTATCGTCAGCCCTCATTACCACCATTTGTTGTCGTTTCGCCCCCATTGACCGCTTCCCATGTCTCCAACCATCGTCGCCGTCGAAAAGCGTCCACCTGGAGTTTGTTCTGCCATGGAAGATCTTGTTTCTCCCCTGCGAGTTGCTGCCTTCGTTGTTCGTCGCCACCACCGCTTGCCTTCGTCAGGTGCAATGCTGGTATAATCTTCTCCATGCTCTTCTATTGCTGGTTCCAGTTTAGGTTCGTAGTAGATCTATTAAGAGTGAAGTGCTTTGAATACTAGAGTTTCTGTTCTTTTTTTTTTTTGCGTTTTGTGCTGTTAAAGTTGATTAATTTGCAAAATTCTCATTCTTACTGTGTGGACTTGAGTGTGCACTACTTTAGGATGTTGACTTTAGTTTTAGTTAATTTTAGTTTAGGTAGATTTAGCGGAGTAACCTTTTACGTATGATAATTTTAAAATGCTTGAAAGTAAAATGCTCATGCTATATAGAAATATAGGAAAATGGACTTGAATATTCCATGCACTTGTTGATAACTGTGTGTTATCTGTCAATTTTGTCGATCTAATATTTGAATTACGTAACATTTTGAATTGGGGTGTGCATGATCCGACCTGACCCGAAGACTCGGTCCAATCTCAAACATTTTAGGAGCTAATTTGATGTGATTTTATTGGGTCTCAAAAATAAACTCGGTCATTATTTCGGGTCAAGGTGAATCCGGCTTTACCCGACCCATGTGCACCATAAGGAAACTAAAAAAGATATATATGTTTTAAATAATTTCAATATTATGTTATATTAATTATAAGTTTATTGTTTTATTTTTAATCACACTTGTTGAATTAGAAAATAGATCAAAGAAGTATTAAATTAGGATTTATAGACAAATTTAAGTTCAAATATGGATATCAATTTTTTTATAACAAGTTTTTTCTTTATAAATAAGTGCATTATAAATAAGTTTCTTTATAAATTATTGTTAAAGCTTTAAAGATTCGGTTTTCACCCGATTTAGACCCGGTATAATTGTAGCCTAAAAATATTTAGATTTCATCGAGTTTATAGCCGAGTTATGATCTAAAAAATAAACTCGGTATATTTTTAAGATCGAATCTAAATCAGTACAAATCCGGTTACATCCATCCCATAAACACTCCTACTTTTGAAGCATAGATATTCAATAATTATTTTAGTTTGATGTATTGTACGTTATAAATTAAAACAATATGTTTGATTTCTAATGTTGCAGAAGAGGTTGGTGCGTTTGATGATGAAATTGATAATATTGTCGAAGTTGATGATGCATCGAACAAGGTAGTTAATTTTATGTTACTCTGCTTGTTTTGCTTATTCTAGAAAGATGACTGCCTTCTAATATGTTTCCCCTTGTTTTAATGCTATTATCATAGTTGACCGTGTTTGCACTCTTTTTATGCTTGCTTATGATATTTTAAATTTTTGCTCTTGCAATGGCTTCATGAAAGGAATTGGGTCCATTGTTCTTATCAAACGTGCAATTCAAATGAGTGGCTTTTAAATTAATAAAAGTAAATAATTGTTAATGATATTCATTTGCTAAGAGCTGATAACAAATCTGGGTTTTTGAATAAATATTAGAGTATCTTTTGTATGGCATTAGTTTCTCAAATGGTCAAGCAAAGATGTTCTGCTATTGAAAGCATATAAAGGATTGGGCAATTTTTACTTTAGCTTGCAATAATAATAATATTCTGTTTTTGTTTTAAATGAAAGTTTAATACCATTAAAATTTGAGACTTTAACACTATTAAAATTTGTCATCAGATTTTAAGAGTGATCCCATAAACTATGTGCTTAATTAGCCTTATTTGATTTTTTCTCCCAATAGCATTATGATAATTTAGACGATAAACTTTACATTATATTATTGAATTGATAACCTACATATTTGCACATAGATAAATAGCCATCGCACTAACTCATAATTCATATTCAAGGGCACTTTAGTTTTTTTTTCATGTGCAGCAAGTACAAGCGTTGTGATTGCCGACGGTGTCAGTGGCACGCAGTTACATCTTTGGCAGCAGTATTGAATTGTATGATTAGTACTCTTGGAGTCGAGTCAAGTGAAAAATATTTGAAGATTGTTTGTTAAATATTCGTATTCGGTCTTTTGTTGTGGTTTTATTTTTTTTATTCTATTAATAAAATATATGTTAGTTGTCTGAAATTGTATTTATTATTGTAAATATGTTTAATCCATATTTCATATATGTATTATATGTATTATCAGTGATGGATCCAAAAAATTTTGACAGTAGGAACAAAAAATATATAACATAATAATAATTTAGTTTTAGGTAACATGTATCTTAAAGACACATGACAAACTTACTATTAGTAAAATATTTAAAATTTTTTTATTTGATAACTGCAAAATAAATATATTAAAAATTTAAATTTTTTGTATTTCCAACAAAAATATTCTCAATTTGTAATCTTAATATGTGCCCTTAAGACACAAGATAAATAAACTTTAATAATTTTTATAATAAAAATATTATATTGCATAAAAATAACTATAAAATTATTCATTAACTATTATGTATTTGTGTATAAATATATTTATTATTTAATTTATTTTTAATATATATTTTATATTTTAATATATATTTTGTACAGATGGTTACTTTTTATGTACATATAGCATAATTATTGTTATAATTATATTTTATTATTATAAAATATTATTAATCTTCAAAATATATAATTTATAAATTAAAATACTAAAATAATAATTTAAATAATATAATATATAATTTATAATTCTATTTTTTAGGTTTTATAATTTTAAAAAAACTAAATAATGTTTTTTAATACAATCGAAATGCCTTTTTTTTATATATATATATATATCACCAAACAATTATTAGAAATTCACTTCTCATACAATCAAAAGTCAACTCTGAGGGATATCTATAGTTGAAAATTTTTTTTCAATTAATGTAGTTGCTACAGAAAAAACTAAAACTAATTTTAAAAAAAGATAAATAATATCTTTTGAGTTCATTTCTAAGAAAGAATACCAATCTTATTTAAATTGAGAATTGATCATTCTAATAAATATCTAATATAAAATTCTTAAACTGACTATTAAGTATCAAAAGTTGAGTAAAAAATTATTGTAGAGTCAAATTCAATAATTTAATGGAAGTAAATAAATATTATTATCATATACTACTAAAACTTTTTTCAAATTATAGTGGGAGCGCTTGCCCTTACTACACAATATATAAATCCGTCCCTGTGTACAGTGACGGATCCAGAAAATTTGATAATAAAGGCAAAATATATATAATATAATAAAAATATTATGTGTACATAAAAATCAATTATCAAATTATTTCATTAATCGTTAAATTTTTATATATAAATATATGTATTTTTAATTTATATTTTTTATTTCAATATGTATACATGTGATTATGTGTTATGTACATATAATATGATTAGTCTTTTAAACATATAATTTACAAATTAAAATACTAAAATAGTAATTTAAATGATAACATATAATTTAAAATTGGGTAAAATATACTTTTTATTCCTGAAATTTGGTAAAAATTTTAAAAATACTCCTAAATTTTATTTTGTTTCAGTTTTGTTCCAAAAGTTTTTATTTGTATCAAATATACCATTGACGGCTAAATTTTCAAAAAATTTAAGACTAATCTAACAATAATGCATGAAAATTATGCTTGATTTGCTTGTGCTAAGAGTTGTTCTTATGAAATTGTTGTTGAATTAGTCTTAAATTTTTTGAAAAATTAGCCGTCATAGGATATATATTTGAAGCAAATCGAAAACTTTTGGAACAAAATTGAAACAAAATAAACTTAAGGGTATTTTTGAAACTTTTGTCAAACTTCAAGGACAAAAAATATACTTTACCCTTTAAAATTTTATTATTTAGGTTTTATATTTTAAAAAAATTGAATAATCTTTTTCTTAATAATACAATCGAAATATCTCTCTTTTTATGTAGAATAATACTACACATTCAAGTTTTTTGTTAACTAAATCCAACCAAATTAGTCTAAGATAACAAAAATCAGTTATGACTAACATTATTCAAAGTCTTACACACACACACGATTAGACTTAATTCATAAAAAGACTTGAATGTGTAGTATTACACACATAGACTTAATTCATAAAAAGACTTGAATGTGTAGTATTACTTACACACACAATTAGAAGCCAATTTTTATTGAAATTCATAGTTGAAAAAGTTCTTTTAATTAATGCATTTGTTACAGAACAAAATTAAAACTAATATAAAAAATAAATAATACTCTTTCAAGTCGATTTCTAAGAAAAATAACAAATTTATTTAAATTGAGAATTGATTATTCTAACAATATCTAATATAAAATTCTTAAATTGACTATGAAGTACCAAAAATTAAGTAAAAAATTATTATGGGATCAAATTTAATAATTTAGTGGGAACAAATAAATTTTATTATCATATACTACTCAAAAAAATTTCAAATTGTAGTGGAAACACTTGCCCCCACACTTATATACGTGCATCCGTTCCTGTGTATAGTTCTTATAATTGTAGATAGTGGTGATTTTTGTTGATTGTATTTGAAATATGTTAGACTTATACAAATATAAGTGAGTATATGTATAGAATAAAATTAAATTAAAAAATTTTTAAAAAATAAATTGAGGATTTGGTGCATTTTAAATTTGATTTTTTTTACTTAATTGAATTCTCTTATTTTTTTAGTAACTTTTAATATTTGAATTTGTTTATGAACTTTATTTTAATTAAAAATTATAGACATTATTATAAAAAGTTGTAAAAGTTTGAATTTTGTTAGTTTAGAAAATATTAAATTTAAATATATAAAGATATATATTAAATTTTCAAACAAATTTTTTGCTAAAAAATAAATTAGTTTACCATTGGACTTACAAGGAAAAAAATCTGACGGTAACAATATCTAAAATTTAGCTAATTAAAAATTTATATTCGCGATTAAATTTGTCATTAATTAGTAGTGGACGAAAAAAATTACCGATAAATAATTACCGATAAAATTTATACTATTAAATTTATTTTTCCATTATTAAATCTAACGGGTAAATAGGTTACTAGTGAATCTTTTTAATAAATTCATTGATAAATCTAATAATATACCACTTTTTTATAGTGTTGGAGGTATATTTTTTATAATTGTTATTACCATGATTATAAATAGCAAATAAAATAAAATAAAAAATATATATCCAAATAGATCCTTTAAGAAATTTTACCTTGAACGTTTTCGTCTATTTTTTATAATTGTTAATATCATGATTAAAAATAACAAATAAAATAAAATAAAAAATATATATTCAAATAGGTCCTTAACAAATTTTATCTCGGATATTTTCGTTTTCAAAAAAAATTTATTACATAAAGGTCCTTAAATTTTATAAAAGTAAGACATATAGGTTCTTTTGTCACACTTTTAATAACTTATTTATCCAAGTAAAAACAACTAGTTTGACTAAAGTAGGAACTTATGTGTTATGTTTTTGTAAAGTTTAGAAACTTCAATTAAAAAAAACTTTTTTGGAGACAAAGATGTAAAATTTTGTAGGAATCTATTTGAATAAAAAAAGTCTAAGGGTCAGCATTTTCATTAAAATCTAGCTAGTATTTAATTAATAAAAAAAGAGTATAATTTTATACCATTAAATGTAATCTTAAACTATTAAAAATATATACTAATAATGACTATTTAATGACTACAGTCTACAAATTACAAAATGTGCTAATTTTCTAATACTATTGACTTCGTATATACTCTAAAGAAAAAGTCTAGGGGCCAGCAATTTTGTTAAATTTTGGCCAGCATGTAACTATCAGAAAAATGTGAGCCATTGGATAAAATCTCACACCAATCTCACACCATCAAATCATCATTGATGGCTAGTTGATGGCTAACAATCACAAAAATTGCTGGTCCCCTAGCATTGCTCTACTCTAAAATAAATGATAAAGAAAGGAAAGAGAGGAGCACAGGAAGAGGAGAAGTGAGTGGAGCAAATAATGATAAGTTTGAAGAAGAAAATGGTGTGAGTGGTATGACAAGCAACTTTTGTTGTGAGGAAGTGGGGGCCGTGGCCTCTGTGTGTTAATCTTTTGGGCAACATTATGATATACCTATTGTCCTAGGACATAGGAGGATGCCAATTTCATAAACTCTTGAAAGGGAAGGAGAGGGGGGGCTCTCTTCAGCGGTAAAAACATGTTGGAGACATGTCTCTTTACATAAACGTACATCATTGTTCCAAACAACACCAGGCTAGTAAGTAGGAACAAACTCCCACGGATTCTCATGTGTAATCCTTCCTATCAAAATTTAATTTCTTCTGAGTTCTAAACTTGTATTCTTCAAAACATTAATATAATGGATTAGTTTGCAATTTCTTTGGTGATGTAACAAATTAACTACGCATGCATAGTGATATTACTTAGAAATTATATGTTAGGTTTCATATGCACTAGCCTCCTCTTCCTCACTTAAATGATTATGTCATTATCATTTACCCGCTTGTCTTTTAATTGGTATAGGATACATTTTAAAAGAAATTGAAAAACTTTTCTTTGTTTAACTGGTTGATCCTATTAGTAAAATTTTGAGACTAACTTTAAACACTATAGGATTCAAAGTAAAAATTTTCTAAAAAAAAATGTTCTCTTCGAATTTAATTATAAACCAATTTTTGTTTAAAAATTTGGTGTAAATAATCTTAACAACTATCCTATGTTATAAAATATATATATAAATATACCGTAACTAATTTATTAGTTAATTATTTGTATATAACCTTTTTTAAATTCATTTGTTGACTTAAGATATGATGAATGATGATATTGCAAAAAAATTTTATATTATAAATGATGTAATAAATTTTAATTCATAATGAATGCTTACGGAAAAAAAATACATAAAAACGTTACATAATATAGAGTACGTTTTTCAAAAAACAAATTATCGATTTTTTAATTTTAGATCCAAGTCAATATCACATGGACAATACTTTGTCCAGGAGTGTAACGTAAGTCTTACAAGCCTAGCATTCCGAAAAATATATAATTAAATTAACTTTTACATTCGATCAAGAAGATCAAGTACATGAAAAATTTTCAAATACAGAAAACTAATAAGATGTACGTACACCTCTCCAATGGACTTCAAATTAGAGAGTAATTAGATGAGAATAATATTACATATATTGAACTACTTATGGAGTAACTAAGGTTCCAGCCTCCTTAATTAGATATATGATTTTTTTTCCCCTACAGTTCTGTATAGCTAATATATGGCATATATACTAAGGAATATTATTATTGTGATTTGCAGAATATTTATTAGAGGAGGTGTTGTCCTTGGCATCATGATGAGATGAGGATGAAGGGGATGGAGAAGAGTACCATCTTGACCAAAACAGATAGTTGAGGAAGTTGAGCAAACTGAGTGAAGCCAGCAACCAGTAGAAGAGGTCCAGCCTGTCTTGGTTGAGGTTGTTATGGTGTAACCACCCGCCGCCGGAGGACCCTGTAGTGATCTTGTTGATCAAAGAGACCAAGACAGAGCTCAAGTAGAAGCCGAAGGAGTAGGAGCAATACGTTATGGCGGTCAAGAATGCCTGCATCCCCTTCAGTGGCTGCTTGTAGAAGAACTCAATGAGCCCAACGGCGGTGAACATCTCTGAGAGGCCGAAGATCAAGAACTGCGGAGTGATCCAGAAGATGGACAGGGTTTTGCTGTGGATGACGGCAGCGTCTCTTCTCTTTTTCTCCATGAGAGCAGCAGAAACCATGGAAAAGGTAGCGAGGAAGAGACCGAGGCCTATCCGGCGGAGAGGGGAGATTCCGGACTCGTGGCCGGTGATTCGTCGGGCGAAGGGGACGAAAAAGGTGTCGTAGAGAGGGACGGCGAGGATGAGGATGATGTAAGGGATGGACTGAAGCGAGGCGGGTGGGATGCGGAAGTTTCTGGTGAGATGAGTGTCCATGGCGCTTCCTTGCTGGACTGAGAATGTCTGAAGCTGTGCTAAGATTGTGTTGAAAACAATGGTGCATGCAAATATGGGAATAACTGATAGCAGCGTCTTCACTTGCGCTACTTGCTCAACACTGCACAATCTCCATGCGCTTTCCTCCTCCCACGATTCCACTCTAATGCATGCCTTGTCCAAGAACCTGAACTTATGGGTAGGGTGAAGACTCTCATTTTGGCTTCCATCAACCATTTGTGGATTAGATGGAGATAACTGCTTTCTTTTAAAAAATGCTGCTACAAAAACCTGATACAAAAGATATATAATAATGGAAATTAGATTATTTTGATTTACGTTTTTATTTTTTATTTTTATTTAAATATTTTCTGTTTTTTAGATTTTATAAAAAAAAAAGTAAAAATAGTAAAACAACAAAATTTTGTTTTCTGTTTTTATTTTTTTATTTTTTATTTCACAAAATTTAAAAATAGAAAATATTAAAAATAAAAATAAAAAATAAAATTACAAACTAAACGCACTTTTAGTCTAATTCTGAGACTATTAACTCAATTCCTTTAGTCTAATTTCTTTAGTCTAATAATCTAATCATATATTTTATCTCATACTTTTAAAAATTGATAGTTAAACATTAATAATTAACTGATAGTCAAAAATAATAATTTCTGATAACCTTTTAACATTTTTTCTAAAAGATGTTATTTTAACATTTTAGTATAAAAAATTAGTTAATATTAATTTAAAAATATTAAAAAATCATCATAATTTTTTTTTAATTTAAAAATTTAACAACATACTTTAATATATAGTTTCAGATATTGATAATAAAAAATAATAAATTTTAATAACTTTATAACATTTATCTTAATTTAAATATAGGACAAAAAATTAAGAGAAAGTATTCATGTGGCTTAATATTTCTCTTCTTGTAAAAGTATGAAGATTTGAGGTGGAGAAAGGAGAAATAAAATATACTTGAGCGATAGGAGTGAGGATGCTGCCTTGAGGGGGTTTGTTCCTGTAATAGAGAGTGCCAGAAAGGAAGCTTATCAAAGCCATAGCCATGACAGCAGCGGAGACGCCGAAGCCGACGTCCATTCCGGAGTGAGTTTGGAGCCAAACAAGAAGGGTCAAGGCAACAAGTTGTCCGACGGAGAAGGCAAAATAAGCAGCGTTGAAATAGGAAGAGAGCTTCTTCAACTGCTTTGGGTTGTCCTGATCGAATTGGTCTGCTCCATGAGCAATCATGTTTGGCTTCACACACCCGCTCCCTAACGCCACAAGGTATATTGCCACAAAGAATATCATCGCCTGAAACCCCTTTGCTTCTACGCACTCTTCCCCGCTCATTATATTGCATGCCGGTGGCTTCAACTGCGGAACATGAGCTTGCACTGACAGTAATATGAAACCCTGCATAATGCCCAATACTCAATTTTAATTTGTAACCTTAACCTTTCTAGGCCAGCCAGTACGACAGAAAAGAGAAAACTAACAAAATTATATTTCTCATGCCAGCTGTATGTATGTATTGTTGTTGGTTTTATAAAGACAAAAAATAGAGAGATAATTGAGTAGCTTACAGAAAGTTCGACAAAGGCAAAGATGAGGATGGTCCAGAAGCAGCCGAGATAAGAGTCTGAAAGGTAGCCACCGAAGAGGGCGAGGATAAAGATAGTCCCAACGAAGTTTGTTACCACGTTGGCAGACTTGGACAGTGAGAAGTGCATCTCATTCATTACATATGTTATCAGGTTGTTTCCCACTGCTGCTATTGCCATGATTTCAAATGCTTGCATCCCTTAATATATACAAAACCAGCACAAAGAATGAACTAATATAATTAATTAGGCAAATTAATTATTATTATTATTATAGCTAGTAGATAGCTAGTAGGTAGGTGTGACATGATATATAACTGCTAACTGAAAACTAGATCTGGAAGCAAGGAAGGGAGAATACCAAGAACGAAAGCAGCAGGTCTGAATCCGCCATGCTTAGAAGGATTGGAGGGCCTTCCTCTCCAGTCAAGGGACGTGGTGGTGTGTTGTCCTTCTTCTTCTAGGCGGTTGTTTTTGCTTCGCTGCTCCATTGGGATTGGGATTGGGATTAGGATTTGATTAGAGAGGTGAAGCACAGCGTGTATTGCGTTGCTTCTTGAATTTATAGATGGAAGGGAATAATTGTTGTTAGAGACTTACTATTAGTCCACTTACTCACAAACGTTGACGATGACGCTGTAACTGAAAGAAAGAAAGAAAGAAAGAAAGAAAGAAAGAATCTGAGCGAAAAGGAGGGAGGGGGGACTACCCTTGCTTTGCTTGTATTCGCACGTGTCCCACACCCTCCACTCACATACATCATCCATCCATCCACACGGTTCACGGGTGGGTGGGCTCCACTCTCTTGTCTCCACTCTACTTCTCTCTTCTCCTTTTTTTTTTTATTTAATCAGCATAAATATTATATAGAGATGTGCAAATTATACTGACTGATGTATATACATTTTAACAAATATAAATATAAATACAAATATAAATTATATATTTTTTTATATAAAGACTTATAAATATAATATAAATTATTATTAGTCAAATAATAATTTAAAATAATAATATTTAAATATATTAAATTGTTTAATATTTTTGTGTAAAATAATAAGTTACATATTTACAATTATCTATTATCCTATTAAATAATATATTATTTAATTAAATATATAAAAATATTTAATATTTGTCATTTTTCTATAAAAATATTTTAAATAATTACCTTAATTAATATACACATTTATTCTTTTCTAATAATTTATAAAGTTATATTAGGGGTATAACAAAATTAATTATTAAATTAAAATATATATTAAAATATAAATTAAATTATATGTATTTATATATAAATATATGATAATTAATTGTAATATATAAATAATATTTTTAAATTTTTAATAATAATTTTTTGATCTATTTATTCTCTGGGACAAATTCGATTCACCTACATACTTTTGCATCTTTGGTCTATATCTTTCTCTACAACACCACCAACCACCTATAAATAAATTACTCATTTATTTCCCTTATTATATTATGATATGGTCAAAATAGAGTTTAATTTCATTTTTCATTTATGGATTTTGCTGTTTTTAGTTAAGAATATCAAACTACAAAATTGATGAAAACTGTTATTAATATAATTAAAATTCATCAAATAATTAATTACTTTTGTAGAAAAATCAAACATTCTCTCTCTCGCTCTCTCTCTCTTTATGAGTTCAAATTTTATATTAAAACAAAAAACTAAAATTTTAATAAAAAATATTAGGAGTCTTAATCTATTTTTTAATTATCTTCTTAATTTCTAAATAAAAAGTTTAATTTTATTATTTTGATGTTTCCAAAAATAATTTTTAAATTTGTACTCTAAATATTAGGAGAATGAGTTATAATTTTTAATAATTACTCACTCAGTAGTACTTGATGCATAAAAGATCATTTTTAGTTTGATATTCTTAATATACACCAAAAATATAAAAAATGAGTGAATTAAACTCTTCTTATTATATTATATAATAAGTATATATAATAATACATAATGAAGTACTTAAAATATATGCGATAGAGAAATCTGAAATTTAAAATTTAATTCTGCTGTCAATACAATGGTTGATAATATACATTACTAGTATTCTTCTATAACAGCGACGACATTATTAGCTATATATAATCTGTTGTGAAAAGATTTATTCAATAATCCATATATTTTTTATGCTCAATGTTTGGTTTGGTTTTTATTCTTGCAAAAGAAGAGCCAAAGATTACGCAAAGAGTCAAGCCTGCATGCTATAATCACAAGAGAGGAGGCATAATAAGATGTTGGATGAATTGCACTTTGGTGCATGGTAGAGCCGTAGAGGAAATAATTAGTAGTTCCATGTCTAACACAAAACATACTTATTTAGTTATTTTACTTTCAGTTTTGTTTCTGATTTTGCATGTCTACCATCCTTAATTTCTGCTTTATTATAAGTATATACATATATAGAGACATTTTCCTTTGAACTTTCATGTACTAATTGCGAAGTAGTAATTAATAGTTTGATGTGATACAACAAAGACAAAGAGACCAAAACAAAAGGTTGTCGGTGTAAATTATTTTAACAACAGAATGATATGCTCATGTTTTTTGAATTCATTGGCCAATCTATTCCCTTTTAAAATCCCATGTCTCTTTGTCCTTTTTGTTTCATGGGAAAAAGCAGCACACGACATACTTTTCATATATATAATCATGTAGCTACGATGATTATGTAAATATTATTAAAATTAAAATTATATATTTTTTATATTTAAATAATACTTCTTTTAAATAATATTTTTTAAAATATTATAATTATCATATAATTACTGTAATATAATTATATTAAAATAATTTTTCTCTTTTTTTTTTGGTGACTTAAAAGAAAATAAACAAAAACTAAGAACGAGAAAAAAAAACAAAAAACTGCTTAAGAAAGGCAGTTCCGATGAATACTACTCTCAAATTCTTTCCAAGGCAACGGAAGCTCCACTTGGGGAGAAAAGGTCCTCATTGCGGTCTTTACCATGATGTCTGCTACTGTATTTGCATCTCTCAAGATCAACCGAAGATCAGCACGCCATTTCCAAGACATGATATCTCGAATTTTTAACACCAAATGATCAATAAACCCAGAGCAATCTTGTAAATTATTGACAATAGTAAAAGCCTCCACACAATCTGTCTCACATATAATGTCTCTTTGTCCCGAGTCCCATGCTAAAAGAAAGCCTCTCCAAATAGCAAACAACTCTCCTTGCAAAATGCTACGACTCTCAATTGTTCCCAGACAGCCTCGTTGCCACCTTCCCTTCCAATCTCTGCTAACACAAGCAAAACCAACTCGAGCACCACTGCCAGGATAGCTAGCATCACAATTAATCTTAAAGGTACCCACTGAGGGGGGAATCCAAGAGCCACTAATGGTTGAGGGGATAGACAGTCGTTGCAACTCAAAAATATTTCAGAGCTCCCTTTCCAAGGACAAAGCCATACAAATCACCTTGTCTGTGGTCCAATGGTCGTGAGGATGAAAGATCTCGTTATTCCTCGAACGCCAAATCCACCAGAGACCAGAAAAGAATCTAAAAGGGCGCTGTTTGCTATTATGTAAGAACCAACTCATCAAATCCACTGGTTGATCGGAAATCCCTAAAGCTTGCCAAACAAATTGGGCTTTTGGACAATCCCAAATACAATGTAATACCGATTCTCTTTATATATATATATATATAAATTTATTGTACTTAACTCCATATAACTGTCTCAAACACACATGATAGTTTTATTATTCACTAAAACAAAAATAGTGAATACTATTAGATTTATCATCGGAAAAATGAATATAATTCGACGGTAATTAAGTTATCGTTGAATTTTTTATCGGAAGAAATTAGACGATATAAATTTTGTAGGTAAATATTTATTGCCAAAATTTTTTCGTCCGACAATAATTACCGTTGAATTTTGCGACGGATTACTTGCTTGAAATACTATTTGGTTACTGACGAATTTTTTCGACGGTAATGTTAGTGCCACAATTTTTTGTTCTTGCATTATTACTGTCGGATTATTCTCTTGGTAAATCTGACAGTAATATCAATTTTTTAAAAAAATTGTAAAATAAATGGTCAATTTTTATTTTTATTTAAATTTATTTTTACACAATTAATGGTCAATTTATAAATAATAGAAACCTATTATTTAAAATAAATGATCAAATGTTCAAATAAATTAAAAGTCAAGTAAATCAAATAAGTACAATGAGACAATAAAACGAAACACTAATCACTAAAGATACAGGTAGTCCTCATCATCATTGTCGTCGTCGTCATTTCCGTGGCCCTAATGAGGCGGCGCAGAAGGCAGTAATGTCTGAGTGTTAGTCGCAGGTATGATGCCAGGAGCGCTCATCTGAGCCTGATACACCTCTATCTGAGCCTCCATTTGCTGAAGCCGCTCTAGCTGCTCCATCCACTCTAGCCTGAGGTCATCCGTGGTCATCACGTGTATGTGTGAGGATCTCCTGATATCTCTCGCGATAATCATTTAGCTCCTGAGCCTGCTGGTGAAGGCTACGGGTAGGGGTGGCAAACGGGTCTAAATCCGCCGGGCCGGTCCGCATAACCCGCCAAAAAAGGCGGGCTGGGCTGAAAAATCGGGACCGCCAAATAGCAAAAGCCCGCCTAACTCGCACCGCTTAAACCGCGGGTTTTGGCGGGCTTTGGCGGGGCGGGGCGGGCTTCCCCGCCGGGCTAAGATTTTTATTAGTGAGGGGGTATTTTTGCAATTTTTTTGCCAATACCTAACTTCCCCCAACCTAACTTACAAGAGTATGAAGATAAAAATTGAGTGTTTTGAATTATGTTTATGTTATTTTGGAGACAATATTTATAATTATGTTTTGGATTATATTTATTTTGCTTTGGAGAGAATATTTATACTTATATTTTGAATGAAAATTTGGTTTATAATTATATTTATTAGATATTTATAATTACAAAGACTTTAATGTTTGTGAATTTAAAAAATATAATTTTTTATGCCATTAGAAATTATAAATTTATTAATATGGTTGTGAAATTATATATATTACTTAGTAGTTAATAGTAAAAAAAAAAAAAAAAGAGGAGCTTTGGCGGGCTTAGCCCGCCAGCCCGCCAGCCCGCAGTTAGGCGGGGCGGGCTAGGATTCTAGAACCGTCTCACTAGGCGGGGCGGGGCGGGCTAGCCCGCCAAAGGGTAGGCTTCTAGCGGGGCGGGACGGGGCGGGGCGAGCTTCCCCGCTTGCCACCCCTAGCTACGGGTGAGCTCGTGCACCTGCAGCTTCAAATTCACGCCTTCCTCGGGCTCTACGACTTGACTGGTGGCAAAGGCGAATGATGGTCTCAATGTGGAGATGCGGAGGCTGCTGGCGAAGAACAACCACAACCCGTATATGCAGTTCTTGTACGGCACTGAGGCGGTCTTGCGCCAAACAGCATCGGGATCGGCAACTGAAGTAGCAAAGTCATCAGCGGCATCCTCTCCACTTTGCTGAGATTGCTGAGTCGCGGCTTCTAGTCTCTGCATGTAGTACTCCTGTGTAACACTTGTTATTGTGATTAGTACGACAACTATACAATTAATCTCTAATTTTATATCAGAAGATCAGATGTATGTTTACTCACATAATGATCCTGAGACCGCTGATAAGCAAATATCGATTTGTTCTACTTCAACATGTGAGTGTACTTGAACGTCTCCGTTAATATCACCTCATGATCCAACGACTTCGACTACACATGTTGCATTGAAACATATGATTAGAATGCCTAGTAATGATATATAAAAGAATATAACTAATTAAGTTAATAATAAAATTAAAGAGACTACATATCAGTGATAAATCCCATTTTTAGGGTTTATCTTGTATTGAATTTAGAGTATTTTGATAACCTTTTCTCGCATTTAACCTATGAATTGGCATGGTTTTGTAATCTCTTCCGTATTTGTGCTTAAGTGTAAAAACATGCTTTTTAAACCTTATTTTGATGAATTCTAGTTCCTCTTTGATTCCATAAGATGCCTTGATGTGTTTGCTAGTAATCTCAGGTTGAAATAGGCTAGTCATGGATCAAGGGAGCAAGAAAGAAAGCATGCAAGTGGAGAGAAGCACAAAAAGCCAAAGAATTAATCTCGGCCAAGCACGCGCACGCGCACAAGGCGCTCGCGCGCACATTGCAGAATCGGCCAGGGACGCGCACGCGTACTGTGCGCGCACGCGTCGATGACAGCACATGACTTCATTAATGCAACACGTGCCTGCCGATTTGAGAGGGTTTCTGAACCCATTTTGGCGCCAATTGCTAGGAGAAAGGAATAAAAGGATGAAGGATTAAGGGGAAGGCATCAATCAAGGAATGAATGAATCAATCTAAGTCTAGCATATAGTATACTTAGGATTAGTTTAGTTTCTAGAGAGAGAAGCTCTCACTTCTCTCTAGAATTAGGATTAGGTTTAGTTCTTAGATCTAGGGTTTAATATTAGCTTTCTTCTACTTCTACTTCCCAATTCTTTGTTGTTACATTCATCATTCTTCTACTCCTTTGTTGTAATTTTCTTTATATTGTTCTTATACTTTGATGTAGATCTACTATTGCTACTTCCATTTTCTTTCAATTTAATAAGAGGTAATTCATAATAATTGTTCTTTATTGCTTTTCTATTGTTGATCTCTTGCCTTTGTAGTTAGATCTCTCTTTAATTCTTGCAATTTATGTTGTTTACTTTCATTGCCTTTATGTGTTTGTTGAAATGCCTCTTCTAGATATAGTATAGGTTTTGTCCCTCTTGGCTTAGGAAGAGTAACTAGTGACACTTGAGTTATCTAATTCCTTTGTTGATTGATAATTAGAAATTGCTAATTGATTTGAATGCCTCTAAAGCTAGTCATTCCTCTAGGAGTTAATTAGGACTTGGGGAATCAAATTAATTCATCCACTTGACCTCCCTTTGTTTAATAAAGGTTAACTAAGTGGTAGCAATGCACAATTCTCATCACAATTGAGGAGGATAACTAGGATAGGATTTCTAGCTCTCATATCTTACCAAGAGCTTTGTTAGTTGTTAGTTTATTTTCATTGTCATTTACTTTCATGCCTCTTATCAAAACCCCAAAATAACTCATGACCAATAACAAGACACTTTATTGTAATTCCTAGGGAGAACGACCCGAGGTTCCAATACTTCGGTTTATAAATTTAGGGGTTTGTTTTAGTGACAAACAACTTTTTGTATGAGAAGATTATTGTTTGGTTTAGGAACTATACTTGCAACGAGAATTCATTTGTGAAATTCTAAATCATCAAAAATCCAATCATCAATCAGTCTGGCCTTAATCTTTATGAAGGCTACTAAACCGCCGGTATACTTGAATGACCTGGCCGATGCCCTGTTAGCTCTGTTGGTGAGATGCCGATACCTGAACCCCTCATCGGTCTCCCAGTGAACTAACAGAACCTTCTTTATTTCTAGGTCAGAGTCACTAAACTAGAATCAACAATCAGACACTTTCAGCAATTCAATAATCAGGAAACATAAAATACTTTCAGCCACTCAAACCTACAGCCCTAAATCCACTAAATTAGAATCAATAATCAGACAATTTCAATAATTCAATAATCAGGAAACATGAAACACTTTCAGCCATTCAAACCTACAGCCTTAAATCCACTAAATTAGAATCAATAACTAGACACTTTCAGCAATTCATAATCAGAAAACATAAAACACTTTTAGCCATTCAAACCTACAGCCCTAAATCCACTAAACTAGAATTAATAATTAGAAACTTTCAGTAATTCAATAATCAGAAAACATGACATACTTTCAGCCATTCAAACCTACATCCATAAATCCATTAAACTAGAATCAATAATCATATACTTTCAGCAATTCAATAATCAGAAAACATGACACACTTTTAGGAAATTAGATGACTTAAAATGATACTTACCCCGTGTCACCATTAGGCCAAATCGTCACCCTTACATTGGGATGTGGTGGAGGAGAATCAGCTGTCTCACTTCCGTGAGAGGACTCTGGGGTCGCGGCTTCTGTCGTTGGAGGCGATGTTGCTATGGCAGCGGGCTACTGAGCGGTTGGACACGATGTCGTCGCTGTGGTCAAAGGACGTAGTTAGGGTTAGTGACCATGATGAACAGCTGGTCCGCTAAACCCACAACCTGCCGGGGTAGTCGGAGTAGAGGAAGAGGATCCAGAATTCCCAAAGGTTTACCCTCCCTCTACCATGACCACGACCAGCAAGCTAATTCGCAACACCTCTACCCATAGTCATGTTTGCAAAGAGCAAAACCAGCCGTAACATAGTGAATCAACATAATTCAGATAATTTCAAACAACTTTAGCAACAATATTCAGCAATTCAATTCAATAATCGAAACACTTTTCAAAGTTCAAATTTAACTCAATTAGTATGCCTAAGATGATTTCAACACATTTGCGAGTTAACAATAAGAAAATAATCAACAATAAGCTCAATAATGTACATAACACATATACTCAAAATAATATTTCTTCTTCCTAAAATGTCACATTTTTAAAATAAAAAAATTCATTGGATAATTAGAATAATGTCAATTATTTTCTTTACAGTATGAATTCATATAAAGCCAATTCAGCAATCAACAAAACTTTGGCATATTCATAATCATCAAAAACCATTACATATTCATATTCATAAACAAATTCATAAACTAATTCAATATTTTAACCACTGTTATATTCTAATCAATATCATAAACCAATCAACAATAAAATTAACAACAATAACATCAATGAATTAACTACTTAAAATTAACATAGCATATAAAATATTAGAACAGCTGAAAAAAATTAAAATAGTTACCTGTTGTTGCAGAGGTAGAATCGATTCCAAAAGGTGGACGACACATGGCAGCGTGCAAGTAGCACAACCACGGAGGCACAGACGACGAGGAATGAGCAGTAATAACCACCCACAAAGATGGAGGAGAGGCGGAGAGAGGCGCAGTGACAGGTGAGTAGGAAGCAAAGTCGAGCAGAGACGTGATGAGGGAGAGAGGCAAAGATGGGCAGCGGCGTGGTAGGTTTGTGGTACGACACGACGGTTCTGAGAAGGGAGAAGGTGAACGATGAAGTGGCAAAGAGAGAAGAAGGGAGGGGTGTAAGAGGTGGGTGGGTTGACGGTGATGGAAAGGGGGCTGTGATAGTGGTGGTGTCGATGGCGGCAGATAGTGAGAGGAGTGAATCTCAAATGAGAGGGAAGAGTGTTCGCAATTTGAATTTACGCTCTTTTACCGTCAAATTTTTTCAACGGTAAACCATTGCGAGTCACCAAAATGCAACGATTCACTAATTGGTCTACCATTGGATTTTTCCGATGGTAAATCTAACAGTAAAGGATGTACCAATTTATTTTATTTTTCTTCCAAATATTACCTGTGAATTTACCGTCGGAAACGAAAATTCGCTGGTAATTACTTAACCTTACGAATTCGACGCCGTTACCGCCGGTAAATCCGATGGTAAATCTGCCGCTACTCTGTGATGCTAATTCCGATGGTATTTAATATTTTTCTTATAGTGATTGAAAAGAAATAAATTGAGATTAATATTTTTAGTGAAAAATAGAAAATTGATTAATGTTTTTGTTGAATTCAGAGAATATCTGACAACCTTAATAATGACAAATATTTAATTGAGGTATAATTGATTGAATGCATTAATTATATATTCCAAGTATTGTAAGAAAGATTTGACAGATTCTGATTTTCTGCAAGCATAAGCAATCATTATAATATATTCTTACCAAAACAAGAAGGCTACATACAAAAAAAAAATCTATGAATTCAGAATTGGAAATTCAATCTTAAAGAATGGCCTTCATTATATTGTTGTCAATTTTTCAAGGATGAACTCAAGTAAAAGGAATCTATCATAAGCATGAATCATGTCACATAAATTGGTTAGTTACTGCACTTGATATTGATGAACAAAGAATGAAAGATTCTCTCCTCAATGCCAACTATTAGAGCATTAAAGAGTGCAAACATATTCTATAACACCCTACCACACAGAGCTTTACGCTTAAGTCGTAAAATAGAGGTGGTGTGGTATTACGACCTCTAAAATAATATATATATATATATATATATATATATATATATATATATATATAT
The DNA here is from genome assembly GCF_014773155.1 of Arachis stenosperma. Taxonomy (NCBI): domain Eukaryota; kingdom Viridiplantae; phylum Streptophyta; class Magnoliopsida; order Fabales; family Fabaceae; genus Arachis; species Arachis stenosperma. The sequence goes on from NC_080377.1 coordinate 127,280,242, forward strand.
ATATATATATATATATATACGTATAATAATTGAAAGAATATAATATTCAAGGAGCTTTGAAGAATAGGTAAAACAAAATCGTAAAATTAAAAGCGCAACGCTCTGGAATGACGTTTACTTACGTACGAAGAAAGCTTAGGTACATAAACATATATATACAAGGAGAACCGGAGGTTCTCAGTATGGTAAAGTTGCTGCATACATAAGATATAAGGTCCTAGGAAAGCCAGAGACAATCCTAGAACTTCGACACTCAGATTATAAAACTTAAAGATTTAAAACGGAAAACCAAAAATAAGGGTGGTTCTTTAAGGTTCCTAAACTTAACCAAACTCTATTCTAACCCTCCATCATCCACTTTCCTCCAAATCCTCCAACTGCAGTGGAACTACACAGACAAACAAGCACACAATAACAAACACAACTAGAATACAAGTAATGTAGGTAGCAAGCATAACAATTAGGCATATTAAATTCACATAGGCATTCCCAATTAATGCACAAGCAAGCAATTCAAACATATGCATATGATGTATGCATGTCCTATGGATGATGAGTCTCATATGTCGGTTATCAAGCCAACCCGATATGTCCGGCTGCTAAACCCTGTACAGTCCCTCGACGTGCATCCCCAAGAGTCAATGCATAGTTTTTTCTCATATATATAAATTCTGCTCATTGGGGGAACCTTTCCGAGAATTTATACGTGCCCGGTCACCCTTGCGACGTATGATCAATAGAGTATCGAGTCTCAACCTAGAGCAGGTGGTGGCAAGCCATTGCTCTTTACCCAGAAAAACTCATATCTCAGATAAAAGAAGTGCATAAGCCTCATTATCATTCATAATCATTTCATAATCATTCATTATAGCCATAAATATCACATATACATCATATCTCTGCACTTCTCATACATAATTCATCGTATTTCAAGCTTACTTCACCTTCAAGTTACCACCTCTTCCTAACCTGACCTCATCACTAAGTATACAACTAAGGTTTATAGGCTAAAAGATTAAAAATAGAGGATTAGTGGTTCAAAATTGGGTTTTAAAACATAAAAATCACTTTGTTGAGATCAGTACGCATGGACAGTCTCGTGTACACGGGGGTGCATTTTGCCTTGCTCACGTATGCGTACACTTACTCGCGTACGCGAGGCGCCAAACTCGAAAGAAATGGCCCCATTGCATGCAGGTGGTCGCGTACGCAACCCCTCAAAAACCCAGTTCTCGCGTACACAAGTCACCAAACCCGAAAGGAATGATCGCGTCACATACCAACCTTCGCGTACACAACCCCTCAACATTTCATTTCTCGCATACACGAGACACCAATCCCAAATGGAATGGTCGCATCGCGTGCGCGAATTCTCCAGGGTAAGCAAAAATGTTAAGTGTTCCAGAATTTTAATTTTACGCACTAAACTTTCGATGTACATAACTCTCTCATTTTAAAATATTTTACATCCGTTCTTTGAACGGTGTAAACTTCATAGACCCAATTTTTATATGAAACAAGTTTGAAAAAGTTTGGAGGCCCGGAATCCGAGTTATGACTCACCGAAATTTGACAAAAAATTAATTTTTCACAAAATTGATCAAACCTCTATTTTCACAAAAGCATAAGACACTAACCACATTTACACAGCCATACCTTGCACCAAAACACACCATATCACAACCAACACAGCCCAAGATTCTTCTATATCCAATCATACCTCAATTTTAAATAGTTTTATTCCTAACATTTTTCAATCATACTAATGCAATCATTAACATTCATATATCCACATCCAATGTTATCATATATCACCATCAACATCATCATTCATGAACTAATCTCACTAAACTAACTACATTCACATCATAAATTATTCAATCTATCATGCCTCATCAATTCATCATACATTATCAACTAAAACTACCAATCAAGCTCCAAATTTCATAATTCAACTTATCCTAGATCATCTAGCCTAAGTTTTTACAACACATTACATATGATATACGAGAAACCAAAATTATATCTTAGCCAATTTCCTCGTATAGCCCAAAGACAACCCGACTATGGAAGTTCACAAGTTCCACCACTAAAATTCAGCATCCTAGGACCCAATTAAGTTTTCATCTCCTCAATTATGCTCCAAAACATATATATACATCACCTATTTCATATAATTGCTTCCATACATGCATACTTAATACCCAAACACATATAACCAAGAAATCTAATAGAGTTTGAGAGTTCTCACCTTACCAACCGAGAATTGGGTAAAAATCCGGTAAGCTCACTAAGCTAACTTGATCCTAAAAATTAAAATCAATAAATCTCAATATCTAATCCATCGAATTTTCAAAAATTAGGGAAGGAAGAACTGAGAATAAAATTGAGATTTTCTTACCAAATTGATTAGTGGGCTTTGTAGAGCTCGATGCGGTGGATGTGTGGCCACAAACGGTGCGGCAATCGGAACTCGGAGTGAGAAATTATGGCAACTTGAATTTGGAACAAGGGTTTAGAACTTCTCCTTCTTCTCCCTTGTGTTTTTGGAACATGTGTAGTGAATGGAGAAGGAAGGAATGCTGAATTGCTTAAGTGTGGTCTGGATTGGATTGGGCCTTAGGTCCAATACGGGTTCGATTCACCTGGTTTGGCCCAATTTTGGGCCAAATTTTTTGAAATTAGTGTCAAAATTTTTATTTTAATTTGCTCTATCTCATTAAACTAAAAAAAATCATATTTCTAATTTCTTTGATTAATATTTAATTTATTGACTAATTATTTGTTAATTTTACAAAGTTCATATGTTCGGCTAGCTTTATCAAAAGAAAAGTTATTCCTACATTAAATAAGATATATGAAGCTCTATATTGTGATGAATCATCAAGGAAAAAAGCAACCATTTCCATACATATTTTTAGATCATACAAACAACCTTGTTTTCTTTGTTTTTTGAGTGTGTTCATTCTTCTCTCACTACAAGAAATTCGTTGGGTATCATCGGATTTACCGGCAGATTTACCAAAAAATTCGTCGATAATCTGTTTATTGTCAGAATAAAGCCAATAGTAAAAACCTTGCCAGTAATTATTTACTGATGATTTTTTTCATCTGCCGCTAATTATCGTCAGAAAATTTTCGTTAATTACCGTTGGATTTTTTTAAGGTAAATCTGATGGTAATATATTTCTAGTTAGTAATTAAAATAATAATTACTAGTAAATTTATTCGACGGCAAACTTAAATTTTAATTTTTTTTAAAATTATTAATCCTCATGTATTAAAATATGTTCATAAGCTAAGAGCATAGCTTCTAGTGAAACATAAGACGATAACAAGATAAATAACAACAATTCTAGATTCTTAGTGATCTCCATACAGGCAGAAAAGCAAAAATACTAACAGATAACAATAATTAGCAACATATATTTTTTTAGTCTCAACAAAATAGAAATATACTTAATTTTCATGAATGAAAAATCAGTAGTTACCTAATGAACACCTTATTAGCAAGGTCCTTATCTTGAAGTTGGTATTCATGCAAAACCCAATCAGCTCGATTCCCTTAGGTGCTTTACCCTGGTGAAACACTAGAGTTTTTATTATACCCATAACAAGCTTCTTGTTCTCAACGAATCTATATGAAAAAGTGACCACATAAAGGTAATTGAATAAGTTACAAAAGGTAATTGATTATACCAAATACTTTATACATAAAGGTTTCATGTATAATCAAATAAGAGTGTAATCTGATCATTGAATGGAATTTATACTAAACTTTCGAGTATAGAAAAGATAAAACAAATTCTCCAAAGCAAGAATCTAATTTCACTTGTAATTGCTTTTCTTTAGAAATAATTAAAAAAATGTAAAACAGGAGGTCGTAGCATTTATATCAACTTACTTTTCATTTAAATTAGATTATAATGTATAAATGATTTTAATTTCACCCCAAAATTGAAATTAAACTTAAATGACTGTTTAAAATCTCATACATGACCATAAAAGACACAACATAAAGTTGTATCATGAATATGAAATCTTAATGTAATTTCATACAGCAAAACCAAAAACAAATTTCAAGCCAATTTAGCAAATTGTTCAAAATCAAATTGTACAAGCCTACCATAATACAACATGTAGTTGAGATAAAAAAAAATAGCATAAAAGCATATTTTGACTAGTATCTCACACAATTCAATCATTTCTACAATATTTACTTATACAAATTAGATAAAATTCTCTAAAATCACTCACCACTTGAGTGCCTATAACCAACATTTTCCCAATAACCAATGCAGCCATTGCCGAAGAATAAAAAAAGTTTAAATAGTAAAAGCTTCATAATCCAACAACTTCCCTTAAATCAAACAATCCAACAACAAAAAAATAGAATCATAAATATAGAATCATAAAAAATCATGAATTAAAAAAATCCTAAATAAAAACAGAATTAAAAAATTCTAAAATTAAAACAGAATTAAAAAATCCTGAATTGAATACCATCTGGTGCGTGATACTGCTGTGTGTGAAGGATGACGACAACTATTAGTACGTGGATATCGACGGCAGCTGCTGCTGCATGGTGCCATGGAGGAGGATGGAGAGAGAAAAGATTTAAGGACGGGAGAGGGAAAGCAAAGGGTCGCACTACTGTAGGACACGAGTCAGGTATTGTAAGGCGACATCGACAATGGAGAAGAGGGATGAGCTTCCTTGTTGTTAAAAGCTAAGAAAGTGAGAGGAGATTCAGCGCTGGGAGAGTGGAAGTGGGGGTGTTTCGGTGTTATGAAGAGTAAGACTGAAGAGGATATCCTTTGGAGGTCGTTAATAGCACCGGCGTTGGCAGAGGGGGCTGCCAAAGGCGTGGTTTAGAGGAGAGAGATGAAGAGAGAGAGAGAGACAAAGAGAGAGAGAGAGAGAGAGAGAGGTCTTTCAAAATGAGGGAAGAGGGGACACGATTCTAATTTAGGGCAAAATTTCCGGCAGATAAATCCGACGGTAATGTATTGCGCGTGTCCAAGACATAATGTCCCATTAACTGCATTTTACTGGCGAATTTGGTGGTTAAATCCGCCGGTAATTCTAACGGTAATGATCGCGCCAATTTTTCTTTCTTTTCTTCCAATTATTACCGTCGGAAAACCAAATCCGGTGGTAACTTTTTTACCCGACAAATTCATTACTAAATATTCCGGTAAATTTGTCGATAAATCCAATGCTAACGTCTGACACTAAATCTGACCCTAAATTTGACGGTATTCAACATTTTTCTTGTAGTGTCTATTGTCTAGATTTAAGCTTATTTTGAGATATATAAAAGGCAAATAGAGTTGTTCACACAAAAACCATTTAATCATTGTTTGAGTGCTTGATTTTGAAAGTGTGCTGGGATTATAATGCACTTGGTTCCTTTTAACTAGGTTGGGTTAGCACCTAGGTGTTGATAAGCTTGGGATAAGTTAGGTAAGTTACAAGAGTGTGAGCCTCTTGGAGTTAGTGTTTATAATTAATCTTGGTTATAGTAAAAATCCTACCATTGTTGTGGTGGAGACTGGACGTAGGTCACATTGTACTTCGTGGCTGAACCAAGATATACCGTGGTGTTACTCTTCTTCTTTCCTAAAATCTGCAACTTCCATTTTCGTTTTATTCTCCTATTGCGGGACGAGACAAAAACAAAAATAATCTCCTGTTTATTAGTTCCACTGCATAATTTGAAGAGGTGCTTATCACTTGTGCTTCCTTGATTCAATCCCTTTCTCAACTCACATGGGAACCTTCAATTAGCATTAGAGCTTAGGCTCAAGAGGCAAGCTTAACACCTTGGAGTAAAAGATCCATGGCAACCTTTATGGCTTACATGTTAACCGAAGGATAATCATGTTTTAGACCCCCTTTCTTCAATGGAACTAACTATTCTTATCGGAAAGAAATGATGAGAATTTTCGTGCAATCAACAGACTACAACATATGGAAGATCATTGCGAATGGCTCTGATGTTTCTACCAAACGTGACGTTGAAAGCAATGTTGTTCCAAAGAAAGATTCTGAATGGACAACTAAAGAAAAGAGGAAAGTAAAGTTAAATGCCAAAGCTATCAATCTGATGCATTGCGCTATTAGTTTTGAGAAATTCACAAAAGTATCAAGGTGCAAAACAACAAAAGAGATATGGGACAAGTTGCAACTCACACATGAGAGAACGGAACAAGTCAGAGGAACCTGTGTTAACATGCTTATGAAGGAATATAAAATGTTCTTCATGATAAAAGATGAATCTATTGATGCACTGTTTGAGAGGTTCTCCATCATCATCAATAACCTTGATACAATGGGAAGATACTTCTATGAAGTAGAGCTTGTTAGGAAGATCTTAAGAAGTCTTATCAAGTAATAGGAGACCATGAGCACTGCCATATCTGAACCTAATGATCTCAACAAGATTACTCATGATGAATTGAAAGGAAAGTTGTTGGCCTATAAATCTAATTATCTCAGCAATTATAACAAGACAAAGAAGTGACATTTAAATAAAAAATCACATCAAAAGAAGAAGATGAAGACAACCTATCCGATGATGAGTTAGAATTCATTGCTGAAAATTGAAAAAGATGATGAAACAAAAGGGAAGAGTCAGAGAATGTCCACAAAAGAAAGCGTTGATGGCCTCATGGGATGAATTGAAAAGTGATAAATTTGATTGTGAAGCTCATGTTTGTCTGATACGTGGTCATGAGGGTATTTTTGTCATCTTAGAGCTAAGGAACAGAATGATAATTTTGTCATATTCAAGGATCTAAATTCTAGAAGAATTGTGCCATGCCAGTCTTAGACATCAAGAAGACCAAGAGTCCATCTCAAAAACAGTGGTGCTGAAAGGGCAACAATTCATAAGGCCCATTAGGCTAAGGCAAGACAACAAGAAGCCCAATAAAGCTTTTCAAATTCAATGAGAGGCATAATTTATTATTAATTTTCGAATTTTTTTAGGCATTTATGTTGGTTTGTTTTGTTATTAGAGTTTGTTGGAATGTTTGATTTACTTTTGATTTGCTTAGTAGTATTTTTAGGGATTTTAAATTTAAATCAAATCTGATCTAATTTAATAAGATCAAATCTGATTTAAATTAGTTATCATATCTTTAGAATTTTACGATTTAAAAATCAAATCTGATCTAATCCAATAAGATCAAATCTAATTTAAATTAGTTATCTTATCATATCTTTTAGCTAGTTTGTTAGGGGTCTATTTAAACACCTTTGATGAGATAATTTACATAACTTTTGATGAATAAATTTCAGTTGCTTTTAAGCACATTTTTATTGTGTGAGAAGTGAGGTGAGTGATTTGCTTCGCTTGTTGCATGAGGAAGAATGAATGATCCAACACTAAGGTGATCTGCATGGTGGTTCTTTCAGCTTTCGTCCCTTTGATCTAGGTTGTCAAGGACAAGTTCCTTGAAGGTCTAGTAGGGAATCTTTTCCGGTGACCTAGGTTGCTAAGAACAGGTATCTTAGAGGTCTAATAGGAAAACCTTTATCTATCTTTTATGTTTTCGATACGTCTTGGGTATGCCTTTTACTGAATAATCCTTATCTATTGTGATAAAACCTCTAACTCCCTATCTATTTCTTATCATCTGATATCAGTTACATGTCGTAGGTAAATTCTTATTTATCTACACGTTCCATGGGTCTTGTTTAGTCTTTTTTTCTCTTTAATTTCTGTAAATTCACATTAGAGTAAAAAAAAATGAAAAAAATTCTTATTTATTTTGGTTTTGCATTTGTTCTATCTTTAAGTCAGTGTCTGCAAAAAAAAAGTTGCACAAAAAAATTATTATAAAGAAAATTATGAGGAACCAGTTTGTGCCATCATCACACCACAATGAATTTTTTGGAAAATTTTGTAAGTTGCAACAAGTTTCACAATTAGTGATGGAGTACCACAAGGAGTTTTTATATTTGATGGACAAGGCTAATATTAAAAGGAGTCCTGAGGTTCTTATGGAACGATTTTTGTTTGGATTACGTGAAGAACTTGCAGATAAAATCCAACATTACCGTTACGCAACCATGGAGGATTTGGTCAAATTGGCCATTGACAGGGAGCAAGTGCAACAAATGATAGATCACCATAAGAAGAGGATTTCTTCTGCGCCTATCTTTCATTCTTCTTCAAAGCCAGAGATGGAAAAATTTGTTGAGTATGCTGTAGAGGGTGATGTATCCTTGGAAGACTCAAAAGTGCAGAATTTCTCAACTGGGTTCTTGGGATATAAGGAATTTAAAAATCCAGAAGAAACAGAGAGAGAAAGTGAGTGTTTGAGTGAAAAGGGTCTATGTTTAATTAAAAGTGAGAGTCTTGAGAGAAAATATGAGAATAGTATGAGAGAGGAGTCAATGAGTGACAAAGAAACTGAGAGCAATAAACACACTTGTGAGAGAGATCTACAAAGTTCTAGTTTAGGCAAGAGTGCATTAGTATCATTGAATTCTACAGAATCCTTAGTTTCTCATACGTCTAACCATGAAATTCCCAGTATTCTTATATCAACTTTCCCAGGCTTTGTAAATTCACTGATCAATTATGGAGACATTAATATGGATGAAAAGAAAGGAAGGCAAATTGCACACTTTGGACAAGATGGTGAAAGTATGATTGGAAAGATTGAACTTGCACACATGAAGGACATAGCCACAATTCAGTGGGTAGAGAAGAGTCATCAAACCATGGTATTTAAACCTGGAGATTGGGTTTGGATTCCTTGGAGGGACGAAGAGCATCTCATTCAAGATTCGAGGACGAATCTTTTTGAAGAGGGAGAGAATGATACGTGGTCAGGAGGGCATTTTCGTCATCTTAGAACTAAGGGATGGAATGATAATCTTGTCATATTCAAGGATCTAAATTCTAGAAGAATTGTGCCATGCCAGTCTTGGACATCAAGAACACCAAGAGTCCGTCTCAAAAATAGTGGTGCTGAAAGGGCAACAATTCATAAGGCCTATTGGGCTAAGGCAAGACAATAAGAAGCCCAATAAAGCTTTTCAAATTAAATGGGAGGCATAATTTATTATTAATTTTCCATTTTTTAGGCATTTATGTTGGTTTGTTTTGTTGTTAGAGTTTGTTGGAAGGTTTGATTTACTTTTGATTTGCTTAGTAGTATTTTTAGGGATTTTACGATTTAAAAAAATCAAATCTGATCTAATCCAATAAGATCAAATCTGATCTAAATTAGTTATCTTATCTTATCTTTTAGCTAGTTTGTTAGGGGTCTATTTAAACACCTTTGGTGGGACAATTTACATAACTTTTGATGAATAAATTTCAGTTGCTTTTAAGCATGTTTTTATTGTGTGCGAAGTGAGGTGAGTGATTTGCTTCGCTTGTTGCCTGAGGAAGATTGAAGGATCCAACACTAAGGTGATCTGCGTGGTGGTTCTTTCAGCTTTTGTCCCTCTGATATAGGTTGTCAAGGACAAGTTCTTTGAAGGTCTAGTAAGAAATCCTTTCTGGTGACCTAGGTTGCTAAGAATAGGTATTTTAGAGGCCTAATAGGAAAACCTTTATCTATCTTTTATGTTTCTGCTATGTCTTGGGTATGCCCTTTACTGAATAATCCTTATCTATTGTGATAAAACCTCTAACTCCCTATCTATTTCTTATCATCGTCTCATGGCAGATTAACATGATTTTAATGAGGTAAATTTTTTTGAATTATCACCCAATGAATTGCATATTATCATTGATAATCTTATTGTAATTTCCAAAAATATTTTTTATAAATATGCTAAATGTAAGAAAGAAAATAAGCTTTAAAATGGGAAGACAATCACCTCAAAGAGCAATTGATCATAGCCGAATCCTTTTGTGTTTTAAAATAAGAAAATGTATATTTGAAAACTGAAACTGAGGATTTAAAATTGAGGCATTCGGCTGCTGCATCAAGGGATGTTCTTGCTAAAAATGAAAAACTTGATGAGAAGATCAAGAACTTAAACATTAATTTAATAAAGTTTACTCAAAGTTCTAAAAATTTGGACAAAATTTTTACTAATCAAATGCATCTTTTTATAAAATTTAGTCTTGATTTTGTGGAGGAAAGAAAATCAGTTTTGAAAAATGATTATAAAGCCTCCTCTTCCAAAACCAAAAGGGCCAAACCTATTTTTAATCAAAATCAAAGGGTCACCTCTTTCAAACACAAGAATCCTCCCTATTAATTGAAAATTTCAGCAAGAAGCAATATTTGTTCCAACTGCAACAAAGATGGACATTCTTCACCTCAATGCTTCATTTTTGAAAAGAAAATTAATGATAAAGTTTATAAGATTATTCATGATTATAATGCTCTTGGACAACCAAAAAGATTTAACATAAAAGAATTCAAAAGGATTTGGATACCAAAAATTTTATATAAGATATTGCAGGTTTGCCTTACATCAAAAAAGCAAAAGAGAGATACGATATTTTTTATAAATGGATGTTCAAGGCATATAATGAGATGGCCAACTTTTTTCACAAGCTAAACAAGTATGGTGGAGAGTTTATGACTTTTGGAGTTGATGATGAAAAGCAAAATTATTGAAATGGGTGAGATTAGAGAATATCTGAAAGAGTTACATCAAGTTCATCCAATTTTCAAGAAAAGACAGCACCATGGCAACATAAACCAGAAAATTCTGCAGAAGAACTATGTAGGAGACAAAATTTTGAAGCATCTCCTAGCACTACAATATTCTGTAGCTAAGACCTATATTGATCCATCTGAATTTAATACTGTTTTATATAACTAATGTTGTTTTTTAGTTTTACCTCTTAGATTGAGATGAGATTTTTTCTAGGTGTGATGAATAGGGCACTTTCTTTTTGAACTTTTTGCTATCCTTTATTGCTTTATGTTCTCTTATCTTATGCTCTGTTTTTTTTTCTCAACATGCTTTAATGCTTTCCTTTCATCTATGCTTGATTTGATACATATATGCTTTACCTTTATGATATTTGCTATGATTTTATATATTGATGGAGAAGTTTTGACACATTATGTCTCGGTATATGTTTATATATTCTCACCGTTGCAGCTGCAATTTTTCTGTTTTAATTCTTTATTTTTGTTTTGTTGTTGCATGACTATTTTTCTTGTATGTTTTTAGACGTTTGGGACTAATGCAGTATTGCAGATGTTTTTTGTTTTCATCTCTTGATGACAAAAGAAAGGAGAAGATTAAACCTATGTTTTCTTGCTGCTATAGTTATTTTGAGCACATAAACAGAGGAGTTTATTACTTTATCAAACAAGTCATCTTTATCTTATTCCCTTTGTTCAATTAGAATGTTTACCGTAAGGGAGAGATTGTTAAGTTAAGAGAATATATGACAACCTTGATGATGACAAATATTTGATTGAGGTATAATTGATTGAGTGCATTAATTATATATTCCAAGTATTGAAGGAAAGATTTGATAGGTTCTGATTTTCAGCAAACAAACATAAAGAAAATAAGCAATCATTGTGATATATTCTTATCAAAACAAGAAGGTTATAAAAAAAGATTCTATGAATTCATAATTGAAAAATTTAATCTTAAAGATTGATCTTCATCGTATATGTTAGAAACAAGAGACTAGACTGGAAAAAGACTTGTGTGTTATTTAGTGTGATCAAAGGTACAATATACAAAGGGTATTTATAGGTGCTAAATGAATCAGAGTAATAAAGGCATAGAATCCTACAATTAATATACAGATATACTATATAAATATAGACAATACTAATTGATCTAAATTGATACTAATGATTCTCTAACATCTCCCCTCAAACTCAAGTGGGAGCTAAGGATACCAACTTGAGTTTGGATAACAAAGTCCAGAAACGAGTCGGGTGATGAGCTTTCATGAAGATATCAGCAGTCTGATCTAGTGTTCCAACAGCAATGAGACGAACAACATCAATAAGGATACGTTGCCAAACAAAGTGACAATCAATCTCAATGTGTTTGGTGTGTTCATGAAACACATCATTATGGGCGATCTGAATAGCACTGCAGTTATCACAAAAAACATCAGTAGGGGACGACTGAGGAGCACCCAGATCTTCGAGAAGCCAACAAACTGAGATAACTTCAGCAGTGGTGTCAGCAAGAGAACGGTACTCAGCTTCTGTGCTTGAGCAAGCAGTAAACGTTTGCTTCTTAGCACGCCAAGAAATGATAGCGTCGCCAAGAAACAAACAGTAACTAGTAGTAGAACGACGATCAGTGGGATCACCAGCCCAATCAGCATCAGAGTAAGCTTGAAGAGACAAAGAGCAGTGGGCAGAAAAATAAAGGCCATGAAATAGAGTGCCTTTGATGTAGCAAAGAATGCGAAGAACTGCTGCATAGTGAGCAGTACGAGGAGCTGACAAGAACTGGCTAAGTACATGAACCAGATAGGCGATGTCTGGTCGGGTGACAGTCAAGTAGACGAGACCGCCAACTAACTGTCGATAGAGAGTCGGATTATCCAAAATAGTGCCATCCATAGGGGTAAATCGAACATTAGGCTCAAGAGGAGTAGACTCAGTGCGACTATTTGTAATCCCAGCGCGAGCAAGAAGATCTGAAGCATACTTAGCCTGAGAGAGATAGATGCCATCATCGGTGGAGATGACCTCAAGACCAAGAAAATAGCTGAGAGAACCAAGATCTTTATCTCAAAGATACGGTGAAGTGAGGCCTTGAGATCAGAAATACCATCAACATCATCCCCAGTAATGATCATGTCATCAACATACAAAAGTAGAAGAACAACTCCACGTTCGCTTTTACGAATGAAGAGAGCATTCTCATGAGGGCTAGAAGTAAAACCAAGATTGCATATGGTAGTGCTGAACTTGTCAACCCATTCACGAGGAGCTTGCTTAAGTCCATAAAGTGCCTTGCGAAGGAGACAAACCTTATTAGAAGGACAATGATATCCCGGAGGTGGTTTCATATAGACTTTCTTTTTCAAATCCCCATTAAAAAATGCATTCTTCACATCCATCTGACTGAGAGACCATTTTTTAACCGCGGCAATGGCAAGAAGAGCTCTAACAGACGTAAGACGAGCGACAGGAGCAAAAGTCTCTTCATAATCAATACCATACTCTTGTGTACAACTCTGAGCAACCAAGCAGGCCTTATAACGGTCAATAGAGCCATCAGAGTGAGTCTTGATCTTGTATACCCATCTACTGCTAACAACTTCCTGAGCAGAAGGAGGATCAACCAAATCCCAAGTGTGTGCCTTTTCAAGTGCCTGTATTTCCTCCTGCATTGCTTGTTGCCAATTCGGGTTTGAGGAGGCTTCTCTGAATGACTTAGGTTCATGTTGATGAAGGATAGTAGAAAAGCAGTGGTAATCAAGAAGATGGGGAGGTGGATTCCTTACCCTAGAAGAACGAGCGGGAGGAGGAGGCATGACGGTAGGAGCAGGATCATTGTCCGGTCTGGAATCATCGGGAGATGGAGAAGGCGGAAGAACAGGAGGCTGTGGAGGGTCACTCGAGATAGAATCTGTAGAATCATCACAAGGAAAAAGATCAACATTGGGGTTAGTAAACAACAGTGACTGAGTAGTAGGAATGGACTCAAAGATCGAGAACCGAGAAAACATGTGGTGCTCCCAGAAGACAACATGACGAGATATATGAATACGTTTAGGGAGAGGATCTCAACAACGATAATCCTTGTGTTCAGTGCCATAACCAAGGAAACAACACATACGAGCCCGAGGTTCAAGTTTACTATGTTCATGAGACTGAAGAAGAACAAAACATACATAACCGAAAACTCGAAGAGAACTATAATCTAGGGAGGTATGATAAAGATGCTCAAAGGGAGTAACATTACCAAGAACAGAAGAAGGGAGTCTATTGATAACATGAACAGCAGTAAGAACAGCTTCACCCCAAGTACGCTCAGGACACGAAGAAGAAAGGAGCATTGCACGGACGGAGTCAAGAATGTGACGGTGTTTACGTTCAGCTCGACCATTTTGTTGAGACGTGCCAGGACAAGAAAACTCAGACAAAGTACCATGTTCTGCAAGAAAGGCTAAGAGTTTGGAATCACGGTATTCCATAGCATTATCACGTCGGAAAACATTAATGACCTTGGAAAACTGAGTTTTAATCATAGTAGCAAAATTGATATAGATCTGAGGTAACTCGTGGCGATTAGTCATCAAGTAAACCCAAGTAAAACGGTAATAATCATCAATGAAAACGACAAAGTATCGAGTTCTGCCCATAGAGGCAGTGGGAGCAGGGCCCCAAACATCAGAGTGAATGAGATCAAAAGGAGAGCAAGCAAGAGATAAATTATTGTGAAAAGATAAAGCAGGTTGTTTGACAGTTTGGCAAGAAATGCAATCAAAATATTCATTTAGAACCTGACTTAAAACACCTTGAGACACAAGTGGACGCAGTTTTCCTAAGGATGTGTGGGCAAGACATTGATGCCATAAGTGGAGAGTAGAGGGAGAAGAAGCAGCACAGAGATTTGGCACAGGAGGAATATGAAGATTCTCGAGTTCAAACAACCTTCCGATGTTACGTCCAGTCCCGATGATTTGTCCCGTCCGAGGATCCTGTACACGACAACCAGAAACGGAAAAAGTGATTTCAAAACCCAGATCAACAAGTTGACCAACAGAAATAAGATTGAAGTTTAATTTGGGAATATAATAAGTATCAGGAAGATTAAGAGTTGACTGGGATATAGAACCCTTGTGTGTTGCATGCAAGAGGGAGCCATTTGCAGTATTGATAGAAGGTCCATTTGTAGTGGTAGACATGGATGAGAAAATATTACGCAACAGAGACATGTGATTAAAGCAGCCCGAGTCAAATTACCATGTAGAATTACCTGGAGGGGTGAAAAAAGCAGTAGGGGTATTACCAGAAGCAGAGAGAAGACGCTGAAGAAGAGATGCAATATCAGATAGAGAGACAGGAGACGAGTTGAGTGGATCAGGACGTGGTGGGCGAGTAGGACAGGCAGTAATTAAATGTCTAGAGAGCTTGCAGTAACGGCAGAACAGCTGTGAACAATGGTAGCTAATATGACCTCTCTGGTGGCATGTGCGACATTCAACAGAAGGATAGTCGGGGAAGAGGTGCTCATAACGGTTACAGTTTCGATAGAATTTACCCTTGCTGGCAGTGGCAGCAAAAACATTTGGCTTTTCCATGATAGTAGTCACAAAGATCAAATATAGGAGAGAAAAACGGCAATTTCGGAGCAGAAAATGAGAAATTGGAGTGCAGAATCGGAAAGAGCTCACAAAAAAATCTTAGAGAGGGTCCCACTTGTCCGCCACATCAGCAGTGACATCAGTGCCATGTCAGTGATGTGATGACACGTGGCAGCGCTTGATAAGCGGAAGGAGACACGCTGGCGACTGGGTGGCACGCGGGTCAAAGGACGGGTCGGGTCGGGTCGTCGCGGGTCAGGGGTTGCCCAGGCAGCTTGCGTTGCGACACGTGGACGCTCCAGGGACGTTCGATCTGCACCAAGATCCAACGGCTGCTGAAGCTTCTGGAATGAGAAAAGAATGGTTGTGGACAGCAACGTTCCGGCGGCGCGTGAGGGCGCGTCCGGTGGCCTCTGGCGGCGATCTTGGCAGCGTTCAAAAGCTGATGGAGAGAAGAACACGATGATGCCGGAGGTGACGAACCAAAGCATCGTTAATAGATTGAAAAATGAGAGCAAAGAGACACTGTCGGAGGAGAAAAACAACGAGACTATGAACAAAACTTCATTGAAAAAAAATTTTAGGCTCTTGATACCATGTTAGAAACAAGAGACTAGACTGGAGAAAGACTTGTGTGTTATTCAGTATGATCAAAGGTATAATATACAAAGGATATTTATAGGTGCTAAATGAATCAGAGTAATAAAGGCATAGAATCCTACAATTAATATACAGATATACTATATAAATATAGACGATACTAATTGATCTAAATTGATACTAATGATTGTCTAACAATATAGTTAGCAATTCTTCAAAGATGAATTCAAGAAAAAGAAATTTATCATAAGCAAGAATCGTGTCACATAAATTGAGAAGTTGCTGCACTTGATATTGATGAACAAAGAAGGAAAGATTCTCTCCTCAACGCCAACGGTTAAAGCATTAAAAAGTGCAACAGCTAGTTTGATCAAAAAGAAAATTATTCCTATATTAAAAAAGAGATATGAAACTCTATATATTAATGAATCATCAAGGAAGAAGGCAATTATTTTTGTGCATATTTTCAGACTATACAAACAACCTTGTTTTCTTTGTTACGAGTGTGTTCATTCTTCTCTATTGTCTAGATTTAAGTTTATTTTGAGAGATACAAAAGGTAAAGAGAGTTGTTGGTGGACGAAATTGTGATTCTTGATTAGTGGCTCCTTGGCATGTGCCAAAAAAGTTAAACTAACTCAACTGACTGATTACTTCCTTTTCACAATTCCGTTCAACTAACCAGCAAGTGTACTGGGTCGTCCAAGTAATACCTTACGTGAGTAAGGGTCGAATCCACAGAGATTATTGGTTTGAAGCAATCAATATTTATTTTATTTGTCTTAGTCAGGATGCCAATAAGGTTAATTGGATTTTACTTGTAAAAGGCCAAACTACAAACTTCTTAAAATTGTAAGTTAAAATAATAGGGAATAATAGAGTTACTTGTTTATAAAGGATTGTGGAATATGTTGGAGTTCTGGAGATGCTTTGTCCTTTGAATTTCTACTTTTCTTTGAAGTCCTCTTCTCACACGCCTGGTTCCTTCCATGGCAAGCTCTTTGTAGGGTGTCACCGTTGTCAGTGGCTACTTCCCATCCTCGCAGTGAAAGCTAATGCACGCACTCTATCACAGTACGGCCAATCACCGGTTGGTTCCCGCTCCTACTGGAATAGAATCCCTCTTTTGCGTTTGTCACTAACGCCCAGCAGGTTAAAGTTTGAAGCACGTCACAGTCATTCAATCCCAGAATCCTACTCGGAATACCACAGACAAGGTTTAGACTTTCCGGATTCTCATGAATGCTGCCATCAATCCGGCTTATACCACGAAGATTCTGTTGGGGAATCTAAGAGATATTCATTCAATCTGATGTAGAACGGAGGTGGTTGTCAGGCACACGTTCATGGGTTGAGGAAGGTGATGAGTGTCACGGATCATCACCTTCTCCACAGTTAGGCGCGAATAAACATCTTAGATAAGAACAAGCGTGTTTGAATGGAAAACAAAGGAATTGTATTAAATCATCGAGACGCTGCAGAGCTCCTCACCCCCAAAAATGGAGTTTAGAGACTCATGCCGTCACAAAGTATGTAATTCAGATCTAAAAATGTCATGAGGTCCCAGATAAGTCTGTAAAAGTTGTTTAAATAGTAAACTAGTAACCTAGGTTTACAGAAAATGGATAAACTAAGATAATTGGTGCAGAAATCCACTTCTGGGGCCCACTTGGTGTGTGCTGGGGCTGAGACTAATGCTTTCCACGTGTGGAGGCCTTCCTTGGCGTCAAACTCCAAGTTTTGACGTGTTTTGGGCGTTCAACTCCGGATCATGACGTTTTTCTGGCGTTTAACTCCAGACAGCAGCGTGTACTTGGCGTTCAACGCCAAGTTACGTCGTCAATCTTCGCGCAAAGTATGGACTATTATATATTGCTGGAAAGCCCTGGATGTCTACTTTCCAACGCCGTTGAGAGCGCGCCAATTGGACTCCTGTAGCTCCAGAAAATCCATTTCGAGTGCAGGGAGGTCAGGATCCAACAGCATCAGCAGTCCTTTTTCAGCCTAAGTCAGATTTTTGCTCAACTCCCTCAATTTCAGCCAGAAAATACCTGAAATCACAGAAAAATACACACACTCATAGTAAAGTCCAGAAATATGATTTTTGCCTAAAAACTAATATTATTTTACTAAAAACTAACTGAAACATGCTAAAATCTACATGAAATTACCCCCAAAAAGCGTACAAAATATCTGCTCATCACAACACCAAACTTAAACTGTTGCTTGTCCTCAAGCAACTAGATAAATAAAATAGGTTTTAACAGAAATAAAGAAGTAATAATATTTTAGAGTTTTAAATGAAGCTTAGATTCTTATTAGATGAGCGGGGCTTGTAGCTTTTTGTTTCTGAACAGTTTTGGCATCTCCCTGTATCTTTTAAATTTCAGAATGATTGGCATCCTTAGGAACTCAGAATTCAGATAGTATCATTGACTCTCCTAGTGTAGTATGTTGATTCTTGAACACAGTTATTTTATGAGTCTTGGCTGTGGCCCTAAGCACTTTGTTTTCCAGTATTACCACCGAATACAAAAAAATGCCACAGACACATAACTGGGTGAACCTTTTCAGATTGTGACTCAGCTTTGCTAGAGTCCCCAATTAGTGGTGTCCAGAGCTCTTAAGCACACTCTTTTGCTTTGGATCACGACTTTAACCACTCAGTCTCAAGCTTTTCACTTGGACCTTCATGACACAAGCACATGGTTAGGGACAGCTTGGTTTAGCCGCTTAGGCCTGGATTTTATTTCCTTGGGCCCTCCTATCCATTGATGCTCAAAGCCTTGGATCCTTTTTACCCTTGCCTTTTGGTTTTAAGGGCTGCTTGGCTTTTATTCCTTTTGATTGTAAATATTTTTTTTTTTTGAACTGCTTTTTCTTGCTTCAAGAATCAATTTCATGATTTTTCAGATCATCAATAATATTTTTCGTGTTCCTCATCCTTTCAGGAGCCAATATTCATCAAATTCAAAGTACAATTTATGCACTGTTCAAGCATTCATTCAGAGAACAACAAGTATTGCCACCACAGATAATTAATTATAGTCTTTATTACTAAGAACTCAAAAATATAAATTACTTCTTTATTCTAAAAAAAATCTACTACTTTATTCATGCCTGATGATGATGAGAAAAATAAATTATAGCTTAATTGGAAATAAAATCAAAATAGATATGCTAAGTACTACTACTCCTATATAACTTCTAAGGTAAAATCTTATAATAATACTATCACAGAGTTAAAGCTGGAATTAGAACTTAACAACCTGTATTTTGGGAAGTGGATGTTCCTTTAGTCTGTGGGATGCCTTCAAGAATTAATTTCTGATGCTTCAGCTCCCTTAAGTTCACATCCTTGCTCTTCCTGTTCTCTTAGGTGCCATGATCTTAATGAGTTTTAGCTCAGTGATCATGGCAAATCACACCAAACTTAGAGGTTTGCTTGTCCTCAAGCAAAAGAAAGGAAAGGAGAGGAGAAGAAGGAAAGGCATTTTCACATAAAGATAAGATGAGTTAAAAGATATGAGAAGAAATTAAAAATATTGAAAAAGAATTGGATTAGAAAAAGATATAATTTAAAAAAAAAGAAAAGAATATGAATAAAGATGTGTTGGAAACAAATTTGAAAAGATGATGGATTGAATTGGAAAGCCATTTGTTCTTTTGGGTTAAGATAAATCTAAAAAAATTTGCAATCATTGGATTTTAGAAATTAGGATAAACTTTTTGGAATTGAAAGTGATAATTTAAAATATGTTTATGCAAGAAATCATGAATTGAAACATAAAAATTTTGAAAAATTGCAAAGAAAAACGAAATTGTACCTCCTCCCACCATCCTGGCGTTAAACGCCCACATGGTGCATGGTTTGGGCGTTTAACGCCCATGTGATGCTTCTCCTGGGCGTTCAACGCCCATGTGATGCTTCTTTCTGGCGTTGAACGCCAGGAAGTCCTTCTTTACTGGGCGTTTTTCTAAACGCCCAGAATGCTAGCAGATTGGCGTTAAACGCCCAGAAGGTGCATCTTTCTGGCGTTTAATGCCCAGAAGATGCTCCTTTCTGGCGTTTAACGCCCAGAAGGCTACCCTTACTGGCGTTAAACGCCCAGTGGGTGCTTCTTTTGGGCGTTTAACGCCCAAAGTGTTTCTTACTGGCTTTTTCATGCCAGTGAACTTCCAAATTCTCTGTAACTCTTGGGACTTCAGTTAATTTGTTATTTCACCTTTGAAGATACTTAGACCTAAACCTGTAAAGAAAGAAAATTTATTTAATTAGTAATTAAACTTTGTATATGGCTGGGTTGCCTCCCAGCAAGCGCTTCTTTAATGTCATTAGCTGGACTATCACTGATTCTTCAATTAAGTCTCAGTCTTGAGCATTCTTGCTCAAAATTGCCTTCAAGATAATGTTTAACTCTTTGTCCATTGACAATGAACTTTTGTTAGAGTCATTATCTTGAAGCTCTATGTAGCCATATGGTGATACACTTGTAATTACATATGGACCTCTCCACCGGGATTTTAATTTCCCGGGGAATAATTTGAGCCTAGAGTTAAATAGCAGAACTTTCTGCCCTGGTTTAAAGACTCTGGATGACAATTTCTTATCATGCCATTTTTTTGCTTTTTCCTTGTAAATTTTTGCATTTTCAAAAGCATTGAGTCTAAACTCTTCTAGCTCATTTAACTGGAGCAATCGTTTTCTCCAGCTAATTTGGCATCAAGGTTCAGGAATCTGGTTGCCCAGTAGGCCTTGTGTTCCAGTTCCACTGGCAAGTGACACGCCTTTCCATACACAAGCTGGTATGGAGAGGTCCCTATAGGGGTCTTAAATGCTGTTTGTATGCCCACAGAGCATCATCCAAGCTTCTTGCCCAATCCTTTCTGCGGTTAATTACAGTCCGTTCCAGGATTCTTTTAAGTTCTCTATTTGAGACTTCTGCCTGCCCATTAGTCTGTGGGTGATATGGAGTAGCCACCCTGTGGTTGACTCCATAACGGACTAGAGCAGAGTAGAGCTGCTTATTACAGAAATGAGTACCCCCATCACTGATTAACACTCTGGGGATACCAAATCTGCTGAAGATATGTTTCTGGAGGAATTTTAACACTGTTTAGTGTCATTAGTGGGTGTTGCAATAGCCTCCACCCATTTGGATACATAATCCACTGCCACCAGAATATAGGTGTTTGAGTATGATGGTGGGAAAGGTCCCATGAAGTCAATACCCCATACATCAAACAACTCTATTTCCAAGATTCCTTGTTGAGGCATAGCATAACTGTGGGGCAGGTTGCCTGATCTCTGGCAACTATCACAGTTAAGCACAAACGCTCGGGAATCTTTATAGAGAGTAGGCCAGTAGAAGCCACTCTGGAGGACTCTTGTGGCTGTTCGTTCACTTCCAAAATGTCCTCCATACTGTGATCCATGGCAATGCCAGAGGATCTTCTGTGCTTCTTCTTTAGGCACACATCTACGGATTACTCCGTCTGCACATCTCTTAAAGAGATATGGTTCATCCCAAAGATAGTATTTTGCATCTGTGATTAATTTCTTTGATTGCACCTTACTGTACTCTTTGGGTATGAATCTCACTGCATTGTAGTTTGCAATGTCTGCAAACCATGGCACTTCCTGGACGGCTAGTAATTGCTCATCCGGAAAGGTTTCAGAAATTTCAGTGAAAGGGAGGGACGCCCCTTCCACTGGTTCTATTCGGGACAGGTGATCTGCTACTTGATTTTCTGTCCCTTTTTTGTCTCTTATTTCTATATCAAACTCTTGCAGAAGCAGCACCCACCTAATAAGTCTGGGTTTTGAATCCTGCTTTGTGAGTAGATATTTAAGAGCAGCATGATCAGTGTATACAATCACTTTTGATCCTACTAAGTAGGATCTGAATTTGTCAATGGCGTAAACCACTGCAAGTAGCTCTTTTTCTGTGGTTGTGTAATTCTTCTGTGCATCATTTAAACACGGCTGGCATAGTAAATGACATGCAGAAGCTTGTCATGCCTTTGTCCCAATACTGCACCTATGGCATGGTCACTGGCATCACACATTAACTCAAATGGTAATGTCCAGTCTGGTGCAGAGATGATTGGTGCTGTAACCAATTTAGCTTTCAGAGTTTCAAATGCTTGCAGACACTCTTTGTCAAAGATAAATGGCGTGTCTGCAGCTAGCAGGTTGCTCAGAGGTTTGGCAATTTTGAAAAATCCTTTATAACCTCCTGTAGAACCCTGCATGTCCCAGAAAGCTTCTGATTGCCTTAACATTAGCAGGTGGTGGTAATTTTCAATTACTTCTACCTTAGCTTGGTCCACCTCTATCCCCTTGTTCGAAATTTTGTGCCCAAGGACAATTCCTTCAGTCACCATAAAGTGACATTTTCCCAGTTTAAAACCAGGTTAGTCTCTTGGCATCTTTTCAGAACAAGTGCTAAATGGTTAAGGCAGGAGCTGAATGAGTCTCCAAATACTGAAAAATCATCCATGAAGACTTCCAGAAATTTTTCCACCATATCAGAGAAAATTGAGAGCATGCACCTCTGAAAGGTTGCAGGTGCATTGCACAGGCCAAATGGCATCCTTCTGTATGCAAATACTCCAGATGGACATGTGAAGGCCGTTTTCTCCTGATCCTGGGGATCTACTGCAATTTGATTATAACCTGAATATCCATCCAGGAAGCAGTAGTATTCATGACCTGCTAGTCTTTCTAACATCTGGTCTATGAATGGTAAAGGAAAGTGATCCTTTCTG
Organism: Arachis stenosperma; assembly: GCF_014773155.1. Taxonomy (NCBI): domain Eukaryota; kingdom Viridiplantae; phylum Streptophyta; class Magnoliopsida; order Fabales; family Fabaceae; genus Arachis; species Arachis stenosperma. The sequence continues at coordinate 127,302,842 of NC_080377.1, forward strand.
GTGGCTGTATTGAGTCTTCTGTAATCAATGCACATACGCCACCCTGTAACTGTCCTTGTAGGAACCAGTTCATTTTTTTCATTATGAACCACTGTCATCCCACCCTTCTTAGGGACAACTTGAACAGGGCTCACCCAGGGCTGTCAGAAATAGGATAAATAATCCCAGCCTCTAGTAATTTAGTGACCTCTTTTGCACACTTCTTTCATAGCTGGTTCAGCCGCCTTTGTGGTTGAACCACTGGCTTGGCGTCATCCTCCAACAAGATTTTGTGCATGCATCTGGCTGGGCTAATGCCCTTAAGATCACTAATGGACCACCCAAGAGCTGTCTTGTGCGTCCTTAGCACCTGAATTAGTGCTTCTCTTCCTGTGGCTCTAAGGTAGAGCTTATAATTACAGGAAAGGTTTCACCTTCTCCCAGAAATGCATATTTCAGGGATTGTGGCAATGGTTTGAGCTCTGTTTTGGAGGTTTCTCCTCTTCTTGATGAATTTTCAGAGGTTCTATTCTCTGATTCCTCCAAATCAGGCTGAAATCCTTAAAGATGTCCTCTAGCTCTGGTTCGAGACTCAGCCATATTGACCTCTCTTACCAGAGAATCAATCATGTCACACTCATGCAGTCATTTGGGTGTCTGGATGTGCATGGCTTTGACCACATTCAACTTAAATTCCTCCTCATTGACTCTCAAGGTTACTCCCCTTTTGGACATCAATGAGGGTTCGGCCAGTGCTAGGAAAGGTCTTCCTAGAATGAGAGTTGCACTCTTGTGCTCTCCATTTCCAGCACCACAAAGTCAGTAGGAAGGCAAATGGCCCAACCTTGACAATCATGTCTTCAATCACGCCTGATGGGTATTTAATAGAGCCATCAGCAAGTTGAAGACATATCCTGGTGGTTTGATTTCTTCAGTTAAACCAAGCTTTCTGATAGTAGATGCAGGTATTAGGTTGATACTTGCCCCAAGGTCACATAAGCTTGCTTGGTGCAATTACCTTCTAATGTGCATGGTATCATAAAGCTCCCAGGATCTTTAAGCTTCTCAGGTAAGCTTTTTAGAATGACTGCACTGCATTCTTCAGTGAGGTAAACCTTTTCAGTCCCCTCCAATCCTTCTTATGACTTAAGATCTCTTTCATGAACTAGCATAAGAGGGTATTTGCTCAAGTGCTTCTGCAAACGGAATCTTATTTCAAGAGTCCTGAGATAGTCTGCAAGCGGGCAATTGCTTATCTTGTTCCGCTTGGCGGAGTTTTTGAGGATAAGGCATTTTGGCTCTGTATTCCTCAACCTAGTTGCTGCAGGTTTATTACCTACAGAAGTGGGTTGGGAAGCCTTGTTGTCAGCACTTGTATGTGACTGATTCCTACTGGCATTTGAATGCCAGAGGTAGGAGCTGAGTGGCGTTAGACGCCACTTCCTTGCTTGTTACTGGCGTTTGAACGCCAGAACCATGCTCCTTTTGGGCGTTCAACGCCAGATTCAAGCTTGTTTCTGGCGTTGAACGCCAGGAATCAGCATGGTTGGGCGTTCAGCGCCAGCTTTATCCCTTTCTGGGCTCTGCTTGTCTCAGAGGAATTTTGATTAGCTATTCGTTCATGTCCTTGCTGCTTGCTGCTTTGAAGTGAGGTATTTAATGTTTCCCACTTCTTAATTGAACTGCTTGGCATTCTTCTGCTATTGTTTGACAGTTGTTTTTTGTTTGCTTTAATTGCACTTCCATGTTCCTGTTTGCCATTCTTGTTTCCTGTAATATCTCCTTGAATTCGGCTAGCTGCTGAGTTAGAAAGTCTAATTGCTGCTTAAATTCATTAGCCTGATCCACCGGACTGAGTTCTGCAGTTACTGTTTTAGCTTCTCCTTTCATGGAAGATTCACTGCTTAGATACATATGCTGATTTCTGGCAACTGTATCAATAAGCTCTTGAGCTTCTTCAATTGTTTTTCTGTGTATAGATCCACCAGCTGAGTGGTCTAGAGAAATCTGAGCTTTTCTGTAAGCCCATAGTAGAAGATGTCTAATTGCACCCATTCTGAAAACATTTCAGAGGGGCATTTTCTTAGCATCTCTCTGTATCTCTCCCAAGCATCATAAAGGGATTCATATCTCCTTGTTTGAAGCCTTGGATGTTTAGCCTTAGCTGTGTCATTCGTTTGGGAGGGAAATAGTGATTCAGGAATTTTTCTGACAGCTGTTTCCATGTTTTATGCTGTTCTTAGGCTGGTTATTTAACCACCTCTTAGCTTGATCTTTTACAGCAAATGGAAACAGTAGTAATCTGTAGACATCCTGATCCACTTCCTTATCATGTATTGTATCAGCAATTTGCAGAAATTGTGCAGAAACTCTGTAGGTTTCATGTGGAAGACCAGAATACTGGCAGTTTTGTGCACCATGATAATGAGCTGAGGATTCAGCTCAAAGCTACTAACTCCAATGGAGGGTATACAGATACTACTCCCATATGAAGCAGTAGTGGGGTTAGCATATGACCCCAGGGTCCTCTTGTCTTGTCCATTCATACTTACTTTAGAATTGGAATACAAGATAATTTATATGTGATTTAGAAAAATGGAATAAAAAACAAAATATATAAAAGAAAATGATAATAATAAATTTTTTTTTTTTTGAAAACTTTTCGAAAAAAATTGAAATTAAAATCTGAAACTTATATAAAAATTTCGAAAAAGTGGTTCAAATTAGTTAGAAAATATAAAATTTTTGAATTTTGAATTTTATGATGAAAGAGAAAAACACACAAAAGACACAAGACTTAAAATTTTAGATCTAGTGCTCCTTATTTTCGAAAATTTTTGGAGGGAAAACACCAAGGAACACCAAACTTAAAATTTTAAGATCAAAACACAAGAAAAATCAAGAACACCTTGAAGATTACAAGACACCAAGAACACAAGGAAGAACACCAACTTAAAATTTTTAGACAACTTCAATAAAATTTTCGAAATATATTAAAATTAACAAGAAAACACCAAACTTAAAGTTTGGCACAAAATTAAATCAAGAAAATTATTTTGAAAAAGATTTTAAAAAGAAGATGCTCAATTGCCAAGAACATAAGCCAACGCTCTAGCCAACTGATTTAAAAATGTAACTATTTTAAAGATGTGTTATTTTTATGGATAAAAGTATAATTTTTAAAAGTTAATGTTTTGAAAAAGCACAAAAAAAGAAAAAGACACAAAACAGAAAAATTCAAGATCAAACAAGAAAATAAACAAGAACAACTTGAAGATTAAGGAAAAAAGAACACTCACACGAAATTTCAAAGAAGATATAAAGATGCAATTGACACCAAACTTAGAACAAGACACTAGACTCACGAAGAATTAAAATTAATAAGAAAAAAAAAGTAATATTTTCGAAAATTTTTGAAAAGGGAATAAAAGACTCAATTAATGACTCTGTAACATCAATACTATATTCCTAATCTAAGAAAAAAATAAGCCTTCAATTGTCCAAACTCAATAATCCCCGGCAACGGCGCCAAAAACTTGGTGGACGAAATTGTGATTCTTGATTAGTGGCTCCTTGGCATGTGCCAAAAAAGTTAAACTAACTCAACTGACTGACTCCTTTTCACAATTCCGTTCAACTAACCAGCAGTGTACTGGGTCGTCCAAGTAATACCTTACGTGAGTAAGGGTCGAATCCACAGAGATTATTGGTTTGAAGCAATCAATATTTATTTTATTTGTCTTAGTCAGGATGCCAATAAGGTTAATTGGATTTTACTTGTAAAAGGCCAAACTAAAACTTCTTAAAATTGTAAGTTAAAATAATAGGGAATATAGAGTTACTTGTTTATAAAGGATTGTGGAATATGTTGGAGTTCTGGAGATGCTTTGTCCTTTGAATTCTACTTTTCCTTGAAGTCCTCTCTCACACGCTGGTTCCTTCCATGGCAAGCTCTTTGTAGGGTGTCGTTGTCAGTGGCTACTTCCCATCCTCGCAGTGAAAGCTAATGCACGCACTCTGTCACAGTACGGCCAATCACCGGTTGGTTCCCGCTCCTACTGGAATAGAATCCCTCTTTTGCGTTTGTCACTAACGCCCAGCAGGTTAAAGTTTGAAGCACGTCACAGTCATTCAATCCAGAATCTACTCGGAATACCACAGACAAGGTTTAGACTTTCCGGATTCTCATGAATGCTGCCATCAATCCGGCTTATACCACGAGATTCTGTGGGGAATCTAAGAGATATTCATTCAATCTGATGTAGAACGGAGGTGGTGTCAGGCACACGTTCATGGGTGAGGCACACTTCATGGGTTGAGGAAGGTGATGGTGTCACGGATCATCACCTTCTCCACAGTTAGGCGCGAATAAACATTAGATAGAACAAGCGTGTTTGAATGGAACAAACAATGGAGTTTAGAGACTCATGCCGTCACAAAGTATGTAATTCAGATCTAAAAATGTCATGAGGTCCCAGATAAGTTGTAAAAGTTGTTAAATAGTAAACTAGTAACCTAGGTTACAGAAAATGGATAAACTAAATAATTGGTGCAGAAATCCACTTCTGGGGCCCACTTGGTGTGTGCTGGGGCTGAGACTAATGCTTTCCACGTGTGGAGGCCTTTCTTGACGTCAAACTCCAAGTTTTGACGTGTTTTGGGCGTTCAACTCCGGATCATGACGTTTTTCTGGCGTTTAACTCCAGACAGCAGCGTGTACTTGGCGTTCAACGCCAAGTTACGTCGTCAATCTTCGCGCAAAGTATGGACTATTATATATTGCTGGAAAGCCCTGGATGTCTACTTTCCAACGCCGTTGAGAGCGCGCCAATTGAACTCCTGTAGCTCCAGAAAATCTATTTCGAGTGCAGGGAGGTCAGGATCCAACAGCATCAGCAGTCCTTTTTCAGCCTAAGTCAGATTTTTGCTCAACTCCCTCAATTTCAGCCAGAAAATACCTGAAATCACAGAAAAATACACACACTCATAGTAAAGTCCAGAAATATGATTTTTGCCTAAAAACTAATATTATTTTACTAAAAACTAACTGAAACATGCTAAAATCTACATGAAATTACCCCCAAAAAGCGTACAAAATATCCGCTCATCAGTTGTTCACACAAAAATCATTTAACCATTGTTTGAATGTTTGATTTCGAAAGTGTGGTGGAATTAGAGTGCACTTAGTTTTCCTTAACTAGGTTGGATTAACACCTAGGTATTATTAAGCTTGGGATAGGTTAGATAAGTTACAATAGTGTGAGTCTCTTGGAATTAGTGTTTAACTGTTTGTAATTGATCTTGATTATAGTGAAAATTTCTACTTGTTATAGTGAAAATTGGACATAGATCATATTACACTTCATGATCGAATCATGATATATCATGGTGTTACTTTTCTTCTTTTTTGAAACCTGCAATTTCTATTTTCGTTTTATTCTTCTACTGCGGTACGAGATAAAAACAAAAATAATTTTTTGTTTATTAATTTCATTGTATAATTTAAAAAAGTATTTATTACTTGTTTTTTAATTTAATCTTTCCTTTTCAATTTACTTGGAAATTCAGTTTTAATTCAAATATAAAATAAATACAAAAAATATTAATTATTTAACATAATTTTTTTATTATACAATTAGAACTCATTAAATAATTAACAATTTTTATAAAAAAAAGTAAAAAATGTCCTCACCCAATAATGATTCTTAGTTATATAAATTAGCATTTTGGACTTTCTTACAAGAGTTGTTAATTGTTTGATGAGTTAGGTGTATATTGTAAATATATTTTTTATTGGTTGGTGCGTATATTTGGTGCTACATTCGCAAATAGAAATTTAAATACAGAGTAGTTTTTGCTTGAGAGTAATATTAATTATATGATCAATAAATATTATATTTTTTATTAATATTTAGTTAATAATAATTTATATTTATTAAAATATATATAAATGAATATAATTTATATTATATTTTTAAAAATTTATATATATAAATTAATAAAATTTATTTATTAAAAATAATTTAAATTTATACTAATTAAATAATAATAAAAATATTAAAAATTACTAGTCTCTTTCATAGATAAATTATTCTAAAATGGATAGTAAGAAAGGAAGCAAGACTAATTTAGCTCATCATTATCCGATATAGATTCTGTACCCAAAATGCTAAATTTGCTATTTTATATATACAGTTTTATATATTAATTACTTTTATTAAAAGGAAACATAAAAAGATTCATCAACTCTTTATGACAAATTTGTTAACCTTATTCTCATTAGTGGGCTTTAGCATATTTGTGCTTTCCTATAGAACTCGGATGGAGCATCTTATAAAAGTGAACTAAAATTGAAGAAAAAACCAGATACAAATAGTAGTGTTAGTTAATAAATTGCTTATAGAAACATAAAAGAATAAAAATTTGAAATTGGACAACAAATTGAGAATCTTCTATGTATATATGAGCGTGATTACTTGAAGGAGACGTAAATAAGTGTTCTTAATATGACAGAAATTATTTTATATATGAAAAAGAGATGAATAATTTTGTTTAATATTAATGTTCGGGATATTTTATAAAAATGTGAATGTTTCAAAAATAAAGTTTCAACACATTGAATACGTGTTATCTTTTCAAAAAATTGATGCAGCTTTTGTAGAAATTCGCCACTTGTCGAATTAAGGATCACCATGCACCCTGTGTGTGAGGTTGTAGGGATGCTTTGTTTATTTCCAACATCCCTTTCGCGGAGATTCACCCTCAAATTTTGAGCATACATGCAACACGTGTCCTGCGTGTTGTAGTAGCAGAGATTTTCAACTAGCGTCCCAACCACGTATCACTCCCTTGGGCAGGGTGGTCTCCATGCACCCAATATCACGCTCCGGAGAGGCCAACCAAAGGTTTGGTTGAAGGTTTTAAAAAGGGGATGGGGGAAGGTTTGCTGCTGTTTTTTTTTTTTTTTTTTGGTCGGTGGATTGGACAACCCCCAATCCTAGGTACACAACACACCCACACACTCTTCACATATTTATCACATTTTTTCCTCAATTGCATCCTCTAGGATTTGAACCCTAGACCTCGAGGTGGGGAGGGGGGGGAGAAATGCCACTAGAGCCAAGGCTCATTGGCAAGGTTTGCTGCTGTTTAGTCATCATTTTATTCAAGTAGGGTTTGGTGAGAGGGTTTTGATTGTCATTGAGAGAGAAAAAGGTGATATTTTTTTGTGAGAGTGAGAGTGAGATTAATTAGTGTGTTGCTTGAAAAAATGATACGTAATTATACATTTGCAGAAGATTACGTTATTACTTATTTGAGACAGTCTAATTATGTAAGTTTAGTATTCTTATTAATTTAGAATTTTATATTTAAATTGTATTATTATTAGTGTAATTATTTGAATTAATATTATTAGTAGTAGTTGTAGTGAATTAACAAATTTAAAAATTCTTTTGATTGAAATTATTTACTAAGATAATTTTTTCAATTTTTTATTGGATATTTTATTATGATGTTACTATTAATTGAAAATAATACCATTTTAATTTATCAAGTAATATGTAAAATTAATAAATAATATAAATATTTTTTTGAATTTTTTAATTATATTTTTATTTGCTGTTATAAAATTATTATTATATTCTAAGTTGCATAAGCAGTTTTTATTTTCTTTTATGAAAGTGGAGTTAATTTTTAATTTAATATTTGATATATTATATTATAATTTTGTTGTTTTTTATTTTTGATTGTCCTGTCTCAGGGTAACAGGAATATTTTGCTCTATAAGTTTTATTTGTTGGAGACCTGGCATTCAGCGGTTGACCAGACTTTACGAACAACAGAATTCTACCATGTATCGAGAGTGGGATAGATCAAAGGACATTCTGCCTTACTATCTGCTCTTGTGAAAAGGTAGAGGTCGGAGACTCATTCCTTTGTATTGCCAGTCAATGAGGTTACAGTCATGGATCTGAAAACTGGACCGAACTGACCGGTTCAACCGGAAAAATCGGGAACCGGTTACCTAGCCGGTCCGGATAACGTAGAAAACCGCCTGGCAAAAAACTGGTGGAAAAATCGGTCGAACCGGCGGTTAACCGACAAACCGAAAGAATCGTCCGATTTTTTGGCGGTTTAGTGGTTTGCAACTTCACAAACAAATGACGTCGTTTTGGCTTATAAAAAAAAAAAAACAAAGAAAGGCGTACGCGAAAGTCCCAAGACCTAACCCACTATGCCACAGCACTAACCCTAATCTGAGTTTCCCATTCTCCCCTTTCTTCCCCTCTCCAACTGCATTCGGCGCCAGCCTCCATTCACCCACGAAGGCCACGATTGCCACCCACAGCCATCCACAGCAGCCGCGACCACCACCGGCCGAGCCTGCCTCCTCGTCGCCTAACGCCTCTCTTCCAACCCTAATTTCCTCAATGTGATGAAGGCTGAAGCCAGCAGGAACGCCTCCACTCCACCGTCCTTACCACTATCGGCACCGGCAGCGGCCACCAGTCGTTGCCACCATCACCACTCGAAGTTTCTGTCGCCATCGTCGTCTGATGATTAGATTTTTTATGGTTTAGAATTTCACAATTGAATTCTCGTTGCAAGTATAGTTTCTAAACCAATCACTAATCCTTTCATACAAAAAGTTGTTTGTCACTAAAACAAACCCCTAAAATTTATAAACCAAAGTATTGGACCTCGGGTCGTTCTCCCTAGGAATTACAATAGAGTGTCTTGTTATTGGTTGTGAGTTATTTTGGGGTTTTGGAGAAGAAGCATGAAAAGTAAATGGTAATGAAAATAAACTAACAACTAACAAAGCTCTTGGCAAGATGTGAGAACTAGAAATCCTATCCTAGTTACCTTTCTCAATTGTGATGATAATTGTTCATTGCTACCACTTAGTTAACCTCTAACTATGGAGGGAAGTCAAGTGGATGAATCAATTTGATTCCTCAAGCCCTAATCATCTCCTAAAGGAATGACTAGCTTTAGAGACATTCAAACTGATTAGCAACTTCTAATTATCAATCAACAAAGGAATTAGATAACTCAAGAGTCACTAATTACTCTACCTAGGCCAAGAGGAACAAAATCTATACTATATCTAGAAGAGGCATTTCAATAAACACATAAAAGGCAATAAAAGTAAACAACATAAATTGCAAGAATTAAAGAGAGATCTAACTACAAAGGCAAGAGATCAACAATAGAAAAGCAAAGAAGAACAATTATTATGAATTACCTCTTATTGAATTGAAAGGAAATGGAAGGAACAATAGTAGATCTACAACAAACCATAAAAACAACATAAAGGAAATTACAATAAAGGAATGGAAGAAGAATGAATGTAACTACAAGGAATTGAGAAGATAGAAGTAGAAGATGAATTAAAATCTAGATCTAAGAACTAAACCTAATCCTAATCTTAATCCTAAAGAGAAGTGAGAGCTTCTCTCTCTAGAAACTACTTCTAAAACTAAACTATGACTAATGGTTAAAAGTTAGTTGATTCCTCTTCAATCCTTGGCTTAAATAGCATCAGAAATGAGTTGGATTGGGCCCACAAGGCTTCTAAAATCGCTGGCCACGTTTTGCTTTAAGTGGACCAGGTGGCAGCAACGGCGCGTGCGCGTACTATGCGCGTGCGCGCCACCATACGTGTGGAAACTATGGCAAATCTTATATCGTTTCGAAGCCCCGGATGTTAGCTTTCCAACCCAACTGAAACTGCATCATTTGGACCTCTGTAGCTCAAGTTATGGTCATTTAAGTGCGAAGAGGTCGGCTTGACAGCTTTCCGGTTCTTTCATTTCTTCATGAGTTCTCCAACTTTTCATGCTTTCTTTCTTCATTCCCTTGATCCAATCTTTGCCTCCTAAACCTTAAATCACTTAACAAACATATCAAGGCATCTAATGGAATCAAGGTGAATTAAATTTAACTATTTTAAGACCTAAAAAGTATGTTTTCACTCTTAAGCACAATTAAAGGAGAAGTTATAAAACCATGCTATTTCATTGAATAAATGTGGGTAAAGGTCATCAAAATACTCTAAATTCAATACAAGATAAACCGTCAAATTGGGGTTTATCAACCTCCCCACACTTAAACCTTAGCATGTCCTCATGCTAAACCAAGAATGAAATAAGGGATATGACACTTATTCAAAGCAAAGAAACTATATGCAAAATGATTCTACCTACTTGGTTAAAAATAAATCGATCTCCAAGACATACATGCACAAGTAGGGCTTAAGATCATATAACGATTCATGAGTCCTACCAATTGAAGTCTAAACATGAAGTTCGCATAGATTTGCAAGAAGAACGCTCGTGAAAGCCGGGAATCAAGGAATTGAGCATCGAACCTTCACCGGAAGTGTTTGCACTCTAGTCACTCGGTGTTTGGGGTTGATTCACTCAATTCTCCCCTAATCATGCTTTCCAAGATTTGTTTTTCATCTAACAATCAACAATTATTCAATGCACGCATACAATTATCATGAGGTCTTTTCTTTAGGTTGTAATGGGGCTAGGGTTAAGGTAGGATGCATATTTGGTCAAGTGAGCTTGAAGTTTGAATCTTTGATAGGCTTAGACTTCTCCACATAACCTATATAATGACCTAATACAATTAAGTACTAATCTAACTACCCATTCCTCACTTTTTCACATACTCATGTATTTCCTTTTTTTTTATTCACATTCCATATGCATTGATTCTTTATTGTTTGAGCTTCACTTTGGGGCATTTTGTCCCCTTTTTATTGTTTTTTTATTTTTCTTTCTTTTCTATTTTTTTTTCTTTTTTTTTCCTTTCTTTTTTTCTATATTTTTTTTCTTTTCTTTTCTTTTTTTTTTCTTTTTTACTTTTATTTCTTTTTTTTATTTTTCTTTTTCTTTCAAACTATACACAAGAACATCAATGCATAAGGTCTATATATTTAATCAATACATGAGTATGTACCCAATTCCCCAATATAAAAATACAAAACACAAACACCCTTTTATCCCAACCAATGTCCCAAAGTTCCCACACTTGAACGATACTCACATACACTAGCCTAAGCTAATCAAAGATCCAAATAAGGACTTTTATTGTTTTCCGCTTTAAGGCTTGTAATGTGCTAAATTAAGAACAAAGTGGGTTAAGCATAGGCTCAAAATTGGCTAACAAAGGAAGATAAAAGGTAAGGCCATTTGGGTAAGTGAGCTAATGAAATGATGGCCTTAATCATATAAATGCATAAATACACAAAATAATGGACATAAAGAATCGAACAAATCAAAGATTACATTCATAGAAAGAGAACAATTACACACAAGAAGGAAAAATAAGTGGTTATAAGATGTAACCACACTATTAGGCTCAAATCTCACAAGCTTGTGTTCTTAGCTCAAAAACCATGCTCCAAAATAAATTCTCTCAAGCAAGTTCAACAAAAAATTTGTTTTAATTGGTAGGGTGCCCTAAAATAGTTTCTTGGAATGGAAATTATCACCCTAACCAAGTAGTCCTAATAAGAAAGAGTGGTAAAAATATGTACAAATTCTAACTAACATGCAACCTATCATGCAATGCAATAACTAACTAACATTGGTGTTGAAAAAGAGAATTGTTACCCATGGAGATCGGTCGGACGACCTCCCCACACTTGAAGATTGCACCGTCCCCGGTGCATGCAAAGAAGAGCAAGGTGGATGGGTTGCTATAATTGATGAGCTCCTTCAAAAGGTTGTGCGGATGACTTGTTTGTTGCCCCATTTAAAAGCTTTTCCTTTCCCCCTTCTTGGTGGCCAACCTAAAAGGAAAGAAAAAGAAAGAAAGTTAAGCCTATAACAAAGATATCAAAGCAAATAGAATATAGGCGGGGGCTAATGTCAAATAAAGGTATGGTTCTCACACTACATGGTAGCTACAACATGTAGAGGAGGAAACAGTAAGAGAAAATGGCATATCAATGATACTTGATGCAAGAGTAAGGTCAAAGCATGAAGAGCATGATGAGCATCAAGTTCGAACAAGAGAGAGTGGGCCATGAGAGACAATATAAGGTCATATCAATGCACAAAGAACACAAGTGCATAAAAGATTGAGCATTGATTTGAAGAGAAACATCACCCAACAATATGAAACAAGTCAAGAAGCACCAAAGTAATGCAATGAATCCTCAACAATTGAGTAGGAAGATGCAACACCATTATTAAAATGACTAAAAAAAACGAAAACATGCTACAAAAACTAAATGAAAATGGGAAGAGTAGAAGTATGCGAATGTGATAAGCAAAAGAAAATGGAAGGGGAGGAAAAAAACTCTTTTTTTTTTTTACTGACGCATGCGCGTCGATGTGCATATTGGTTGAAGGACGCGTACGCGCCAGGTGCGCGCACGCGTGCATCGAGTTAGGCCGGAGGCATAATGTCGGCCCAAGTCTGGCATAACTCTCGGGTAAAAGTACCAGGAGTGTGGATCGTGCAATCAACGCGCGCGCGCACAGTGTGCGTGCGCGTGCATTGCCAATTTAAGATCATGTGCGCGTACGCGCCAAGTGCGCGCACGCGTGCATAGACTTGTGCCTTAGGCCCAATGTTCGCATAGTGCAAGCCTAACTCTCGGGTTTTTTTGGCTGGAGGTGAAATTTTTCATCCACGCGTACGCGTACAGTGCGCATCCGCGTGGATGGTCAAAAAATGCTTGGGTGCGCGTACGCGTTATGTGCGCGCACGCGTGGATGGTGTTCTGTTTTTCAAAATTTTTTTTTCTAAGTTCTTGCACCAATCCAAGCCTTTCAATCATCCAAACAGCTACCAAAACACCCTAAAACCTTATTCATCATATTATACTTCTAACTAAACTTTAACAAACTAATAAAAACATGAAATTAAACTAATTCTACCAATATTTACAAAGAAAGAAAATGAAAAGATGTTACCATGGTGGGGTGTCTCCCACCTAGCACTTTTGTTTATTGTCCTTAAGTTGGACTTATGGGGGGCTCCTCTCAAGGTGGCTTGTGCTTGTACTCATCTTGGAACTTCCACCAATGCTTGAATCTCCAATAAGCTCCATTCTTCAATTTCAATATCTTCAAGCTTTGATGGAGTTATCCACAAACCATGAGCTCCCAAATTTGATTTTCATTGTGCGATCCGGGATCCCACACTTTGTTTTGACACCCGTCCTTAAATTGATCGTCATTATTCCATCCGGGTGGTATGGCTTTGGAATTCTCAAAGAAGCTTCCAAACAACTTCCTAGACCCATGCCATTTGGTTCCACACCAACCATTGCTCTTGAATTTTGAGCTTACAACCGTCATGAGCTTAGAATGATGTTTCCAACCACTACACAACTCTTTCCTACTCTTAACTCCACAAAGAGCTCTAAGTTGACCATCATTTTGAATCAAGCCATATTCAAGCGAGAAAGTAAAGCTTAGGGATAAGAATTTTACCCACTTGAATGTTGTGTTGGATGGTGACTTGGGGAGGGAGACCTCCCCACACTTAGACAATGCAAGGTCTACTTCTTTAGGCTCTTCTTTAGTTATTTCCACCTCTTCACAAGCTTCTTCAATTTCAACCTTTTGCCCTTTTTCACTTGGCTTGGTGTTGTCTTCAAGAACTTCATCTTGCCCAATGGGAGGTGAGTCAATTTTGGATAGGAATTCATTGATGAATGAATCCATCTCTTGATCAACCTCTTCATATTCTTCAATTTCGATATACACCATGCCAACTTTTTCCTCTTGGTAGCTCTCCTCCAATTCACTCTCTTTTTCGTTGCTCACCAAGGGTACGGGAGGTTGTGCACATTCTTTTATAATTTCAACTTCATGTCCAATGGGAGAGGATTCCATTGTAGAGAGAAATTCGTCCATGATTGAATCCATCTCTTGATAAGCTTCTTCCAAATCTCCAACGACGGTATGCCTTGGAGGTTGCGCACCCTCCTCAACATCGATATCAAGCTTCTTGGAAGGGTGCTCCATGATGCTACATTCCCTTGGACTTTCAACATCTCCTAAATCTTCAACCACCTCTTCCTTTTCTTCAATGATCATAGGCTCCTCCAATTGTTCCAACACAAAACTTGGTTCTCCCTTCTCTACCGGATTGTCCAATTTCTCCTTCATACTTTGCTTTTCTTTAGGTTTTTCGCATGTGGCTACGGAAGTATCTTGAGTGTTAAAACATTGGTAGGCTAAAGAGTGCACTACCTTAGTCAAGTTGGTCACAAACTCAAGTGTATCCCGCTTCATGGCCTCTTGTCCTTGAAGTAACAAAGTGAGAGAATCGTCTATTGGGGCTTGGGGTGGGTAGGAAGGCTCATCATTTTGGAGAGAGGGTTCATAATAGGAAGGTGGTTCTTCTTGGTAAGGTTGTGGAGATTGTGTGTATTGAGGTGGTTCTTGGGAGTAATCTTGATAGGGTTGTGGTTGTTCTAAGGGTTCTTGCTCATAATGGTCATAAGAGTATGGTATGGGTGATTCATTATATGATGGATATGGGTCATAGGGCGGTGTTTGGTAATGAAAGGCTTGTGAGAATGATTGAGGTTCATGTTGAGGATGAGATTCATAGGCATATGATGGTGGTTGTTGAGTGTCACAAAAAGATTTATCATAGCCGTTAAATTGGCATGTATTAGGATGGAAATTATACCTATAAGTATCCGAAGGTTGTTGCCGATAGGAGTGATCAATTCCTTGAGGCTCCTCCCATCTTTGTTGGTTCCATCCATAATGAGTGTCATTATTGAAGTGCACATTTTCTACAACATAATTAGAACCAAACTCATAGCCAAAATGAGAATTCATAGTGGAAAAACAAATTAAAACTAACAAAATCTAGTAAACAAGCAAAAGACAAGCTATTTACAATATTCACATATGTACACTAACCAATAACATAACACCATTGCAAATCCCCGGCAACGGTGCCATTTTGATGATTAGATTTTTGATGGTTTAGAATTTCACAATTGAATTCTCGTTGCAAGTATAGTTTCTAAGCCAATCACTAATCCTTTCATACAAAAATTTGTTTGTCACTAAAACAAACCCCTAAAATTTATAAACCGAAGTATTGGACCTCGGTTCGTTCTCCCTAGGAATTACAATAGAGTGTCTTGTTATTGGTTGTGAGTTATTTTGGGGTTTTGGAGAAGAAGCATGAAAAGTAAATGGTAATGAAAATAAACTAACAACTAACAAAGCTCTTGGCAAGATGTGAGAACTAGAAATCCTATCCTAGTTACCTTTCTCAATTGTGATGATAATTGTTCATTGCTACCACTTAGTTAACCTCTAACTATGGAGGGAAGTCAAGTGGATGAATCAATTTGATTCCTCAAGCCCTAATCATCTCCTAAAGGAATGACTAGCTTTAGAGACATTCAAATTGTTTAGCAACTTCTAATTATCAATCAACAAAGGAATTAGATAACTCAAAAGTCACTAATTACTCTACCTAGGCCAAGAGGAACAAAATCTATACTATATCTAGAAGAGGCATTTCAACAAACACATAAAAGGCAATAAAAATAAACAACATAAATTGTAAGAATTAAAGAGAGATCTAACTACAAAGGCAAGAGATCAACAATAGAAAAGCAAAGAAGAACAATTATTATGAATTACCTCTTATTGAATTGAAAGGAAATGGAAGGAACAATAGTAGATCTACAACAAAGCATAAAAACAACATAAAGGAAATTACAACAAAGGAATGGAAGAAGAATGAATGTAACTACAAGGAATTGAGAAGATAGAAGTAGAAGATGAATTAAAATCTAGATCTAAGAACTAAACCTAATCCTAATCCTAATCCTAGAGAGAAGTGAGAGCTTTTCTCTCTAGAAACTACTTCTAAAACTAAACTATGACTAATGGTTAAAAGTTAGTTGATTCCTCTTCAATTCTTGGCTTAAATAGCATCAGAAATGAGTTGGCTTGGGCCCACAAGGCTTCTAAAATCGCTGGCCACGTTTTGCTTTAAGTGGACCAGGTGGCAGCAACGGCGCGTGCGCGTACTATGCGCGTGCGCACCACCACACATGTGGAAACTATAGCAAATCTTATATTATTTCGAAGCCCCGGATGTTAGCTTTCCAACCCAACTAAAACCGCATCATTTGGACCTCTGTAGCTCAAGTTATGGTCATTTAAGTGCGAAGAGGTCGGCTTGACAGCTTTCCGGTTCTTTCATTTCTTCATGAGTTCTCCAACTTTTCATGCTTTCTTTCTTCATTCCCTTAATCCAATCTTTGCCTCCTAAACCTTAAATCACTTAACAAACATATCAAGGCATCTAATGGAATCAAGGTGAATTAAATTTAACTATTTTAAGACCTAAAAAGCATGTTTTCACTCTTAAGCACAATTAAAGGAGAAGTTATAAAACCATGCTATTTCATTGAATAAATGTGGGTAAAGGTCATCAAAATACTCTAAATTCAATACAAGATAAACCGTCAAATTGGGGTTTATCAACCTCCCCACACTTAAACCTTAGCATGTCCTCATGCTAAACCAAGAATGAAATAAGGGATATGACACTTATTCAAAGCAAAGAAACTATATGCAAAATGATTCTACCTACTTAGTTAAAAATAAATCGATCTCCAAGACATACATGCACAAGTAGGGCTTAGATCATATAATGATTCATGAGTCCTACCAATTGAAGTCTAAACATGAAGTTCACATAGATTTGCAAGAAGAATGCTCGTGAAAGCCGGGAATCAAGGAATTGAGCATCGAACCTTCACCGGAAGTGTTTGCACTCTAGTCACTCGGTGTTTGGGATTGATTCACTCAATTCTCCCCTAATCATGCTTTCCAAGATTTGTTTTTCATCTAACAATCAACAATTATTCAATGCACGCATACAATTATCATGAGGTCTTTTCTTTAGGTTGTAATGGGGCTAGGGTTAAGGTAGGATGCATATTTGGTCAAGTGAGCTTGAAGTTTGAATCTTTGATAGGCTTAGACTTCCCCACATAACCTATATAATGACCTAATACAATTAAGTACTAATCTAACTACCCATTCCTCACTTTTTCACATACTCATACATTTCCTTTTTTTTATTCACATTCCATATGCATTGATTCTTTATTGTTTGAGCTTCACTTTGGGGCATTTTGTCCCCTTTTTATTGTTTTTTTCTTTTTCTTTCTTTTTTTTTCTTTTTTTTTCCTTTCTTTTTTTCTATATTTTTTTTCTTTTCTTTTTTTTTTCTTTTTCACTTTTATTTCTTTTTTTTCTATTTTTCCATTTGAAGCTTCTGTCCCCCTCGTCGTCGGAAGGTCGGGGCATAGCTTCTGTCGTCAGCCGCCTCTGTCCTGCCGAGCATCTCTATGCCACTTTAGGCTGTCTCTGCTTTCTCTGCCTCAGTGAGTTTCTTAGTGTTCTAATTATTTTTTTTGATAAACTCATAATGATATGAATTGCTGGCTTGCTGGAGTTGCTACAGAGTTCTTCAGTTTTTCAATTAATATTTTTTATTCTATTAATTATATGAATCACTGGCTTGCTGGAGTTGCTGCAGAGTTCTTTAGTTTTTCAATTAATTTTTTTATTCTGTTAATTTTGCTACAGAATTGCTGTAATACTGAATACTGAATAGAATTTCAAAACCATTTTTTCAGAACATTACTTCTGTCTCCATGATGTAACATCCTAAGTTAATATTCTACCTTTAAAGGCCTTTAAGTAGGGTGTCACACTTAATATGAAAAAGCAAAGAACTAAATCGTTAGTTAAGAAAAGAAGGAAAACACGCGCGAAACTTTGGGTGGAAATCGAGTAGTACTAAAAGGATGAAATTGAATAAAACTCAAAGGGGTTCAAGCAAACATATAAGAATTCCCATGAACACGGTTCTAAAGGAGATAGTGCTTAAAGGTAACTATGATGAAAAGGAAACTAACGCATCCTAACTAGTTTCATCGAAGAAACTTCCATCCTTGTGTCATGTCCTATCCTTGGCTCGGGTTGTCGGATTCCTCTTTCTCATTTTCGGAGTCAGACTCGAGGTGTACCACCTTAGATGACCGCTTCTTAGATGCTGAAGCGTTCCTATCTAGGAAGGTTACGACGGGCAGCTGGGGTTCTTCTTCCACGAACTCTCGATCTAAGTAGATAGTTTGGAGCACGGTAGTAGTGGTCGCAACTACCCACGCGTGCTTCGAGGGGTCATACTCAGAAGTTACCTTCGGGGGACACTGCGTCGTCTCTATCCGCTGTGCCATGTTCCTCTGGAGACAGTATGGGAAAAGAAAGGGAGTGAGAACCTAACGTCTCAGTAGGAGTGCTATGCAACACCTCCATATCCATCTCCAGCCCACGTGCGGGATTTTTAAAAAGAGCGTATAACGTGGCATGTAATATGTATCTTTCTTGTAAAACATGTGTGCAAAAAGGAAAGCATATAGGAAAATAGAAGGATAACATCTTAAGTAACATCAACATAATCATAATTAAATCTAAAGAAAAAAAAAACATAAACATCAAACTTTCATTCATGCTTTCTTCTTTCTTAACTTTTAACTTTTATGGAAGGTATTGAGCTCAAACCGGTATAAATGAGAGTCCCCTTCCCTTACCGAAGGTTCTTATCTCGAGTGTCTTGACGATCACCTTCCCTTACTGAAGGATCATCTCGATCGATCACCCTCCCTTACCGAGGGATCATCTCGATATCTTGTCTTTAGGGGTCACCTTCCCTTACCGAAGGATCACTCCCTCAGTTCAATTTACAATCAAGGTTATTTAGACATACATAAGAAAAGAGTTATATCAACAAAGATATCTTATTATATAAAATTGATGGGAGTTCCCTTCCCTTACCGAAGGTTCCCAAAGGTTTGCCGATCACCTTCCCTTACCGAAGGATCATCTCGATTCGATCACCTTCCCTTACCGAAGGATCATCTCGATTATCTTGTCTTTGGGGGTCACCTTCCCTTACCGAAGGATCATTCCCTCAGTTCAATTTACAATTAGGTTGTTTAAACATACACGAGAGAAAAATCATATAAGAAGAGATCATGGAAGAAAAGGAACAATTGTGATAATAAAGGGATATATGAAAATCATGAGACTCTAGCATGTGTATAGATTTTCTAATTAAAAGATCTTGGTAATATAATAGCATGGATTGAAAGAGGTCATATCAAAGTGCAGAAAATAGGGCATTTTAAATAATTGCACAAAATATTAAAGAAATTATGTATTCTCGATCCTAAAAGAGTAATATAATGGTGCAACGATCATATAATAAGAATAGAGTATATTATATATTTGAATAAAACATTTAAAAAAGCATGTACTCTTGACTTTGAAGGAGTAATAATAATGATATGCACATAATAGAATAGGGTATATTAAATATTTGAATAAAATATTTAAGAAAGCATGTACTCTTGACTTTAAAGGAGTAATAATGACATAATGATATGCACATAGTAGAATAGGGTATATTAAATGTTTGAATAAAATATTTAAGAAAGCATGTACTCTTGGCTTTAAAGGAGTAATAATGACATAATAATATAACATGTCACATAGATGCACATAATAGAATATGGTATATTAAATTTTTGAATAAAATACTTAAGAAAGCATGTACTCTTGATTTTAAAGGAGTAATAATAACATAATGATATGCACACAGTAGAATAGGGTATATTAGATGTTTGAATAAAATATTTAAGAAAGCATGTACTCTTGGCTTTAAAGGAGTATTAATATAATAATATAGGAGATTGAATAAGCATTATAAGAAGGCATGTACTCTCGATCTAAGGGAATATTAACAATATAATCATATGAAAGAGCACAAAATGAGTATAGTGAATAATTGAATGAACATCACAAGGAGACATATACTAACGATTCAAGAAGACATGAATGACATGGTGGACAGACATGATCAACATGAATAAAGGACGAGTGAAAGATAATTAATGCCATGATAACATTCGTGAATGGAAGAAAATAAAAATGGAACATAACACATGCCAAGCATTTTAAAAAAACATAATTCCCTACACTTTTTCTAACGCTTCCTTGTTGCCTATGAGCTTGCCTCTTGTGTTCCTTGTGTTTGCACACAGAATATATTTTTGTAGAGAGAGAAGGGAGAGGATTAGTGTTTGAGAGAAGTGGTTTTCTACCTATAGGTGTACCCCTATTTATATACATTTGGTGATAGGATGGTTGGGATAATTTTAAATTCAAACGGAAGGCGGTTACTAGATTCCTATCCATATATTCAAAATTCTAAGCCCAACTCCCAACTGACTTTCGAATTTCGAATTTAATTTTTGTTTCTAAAAGGGGATGGTTGTTACATTATCACCCCCGTAAAAAAAGAATTTGTCCCCAAATTCCATATCCGAAATTGGTCGACGAGGATTGTTAAATAACTTAGGGGTCTTATTGTAATCTCCTACTGTTGGAAAGGAAATCTTCACATGATCGTTACTTGTAAATAATTCCGGGAACTTCTGTCTTATGTCAGCATCTCTTTTTCCATGTGTAGTCCCTTGAATTGCCACTACCCCATGCCACTTTTTCCAGTCGTATCGTCTTGCTCCTTAGTTGCTTCATGCTTCTGTCTACAATCTTCACGGCTGGTAGTTCAAAGGTCAGGTCGTCTTTGAGTGTTACATCCTCTTGCGGCAACACACGGCTTGGATCGTGCTGGTATTTTTTTTTTTTGGAACTGGGACACATGGAACACGTTGTGTAGTCTCGATAGATTCGGTGGTAGGGCGAGTTGGTATGTCGACTTTCCTATACGCCGGAGGATTTGGAATGGGCCCAGGTACTGGGGGCTTAGTTTCCGTACCTTAAGGGCCATTCCTACCCCGGTGGTAGGGGTGATTTTTTTGGAACACGTGATCGCCCTCCTGAAATTCGAGGGGTTTTCTTCGTTGTTCTGCATAGCTCTTTTATCGACTTTGGGCGGTACGTATTCTTTCCCTTATCCTTTTGATATCTTCTGTGGTCTGTCTTACTAATTCGGGTCCTAAGTAGCCTTTCTCTTCTGGTCTATACCAGCATAAAGGAGATTGGCACTTTCGCCCGTAAAGTGCCTCATATGGTGCCATCCCGATGCTATTATGGTAACTGTTGTTATAAGCAAACACGATCAGTGGTAAGTGACTTTTCCGCTCTCCTAGTCTGTCTAGGACACAAGCTCGTAACATATCTTCCAACGACTGGATGGTCTTTTCCATTTGTCCATCTGTTTGCGGGTGGTATGACGTGCTTAAGCACAATTTTGTCCCGAACGCCTTCTGCATTGCGTTCCAGAACCTGGAGGTAAATCCGGGGTCTCTGTCCGAGACTATGGTTGATGGTACCCCGTGTAACCCTAGGATCTCTTTGATATATAGCGTGGCTAGTCTTTCTAACGAGTCGGTCGCCTTGATTGGTAGAAAATGGGCAGTCTTGGTAAGCCGGTCCACAATGACCCATATGGCGTCACGTCCTGCTTGAGTACGAGGTAGTCCCATGACGAAATCTATCGATATGTTCTTCCACTTCCATTCTGGGATGCCAAGAGGTTGCAATACCCCCGATGGTTTTTGATGCTCGATTTTTACCTTCTGACAAACCAGACATTTATTCACGACTGTAGCCAAATCCTTTTTCATCCCTGGCCACCAGAACATCTTCTTCAAATCATGGTACATCTTTGTCATGCCTGGGTGAATGGTAAAGTCTCCTTTATGGGCTTCTTCCACAATCTTGTTTTGAAGATCGCCTTCTCTTGGGACACAGATTTGACCTTGGTATCTCCATACCTTGTCCTCTCCTTTGGTGAAACCTTTCAATTTTCTTTCCTTGACAAGGCGCATGATTTCTTGAAAGTCGGGGTCGGAGCTCTGTGCCTTAGTTATTTGTTCCTTGAATTGACTTGTCACTGTTAGGTGGCTCAAACGTATGCTTTCTGGAGCGAGGGTGACTTGTAAGTTCATGTCTCTGAAATTCTTTATCAACTCTGCCTCTTTTATCATCAGCCATGATGCCTTGAGTACCTTCCGACTTGGAGCGTCAGCCACCAAGTTAGCCTTCCCCGGGTGGTAGTTTAGAACAAAGTCGTAGTCTTTAAGAAACTCCATCCACCTCCCTTGTCGCATGTTGAGTTCCTTCTAGTCGAACAGGTACTTTAAGTTCTTATGATCGGAGAATACTTGAAACCCAACTCCGTACAAATGGTGTCTCCATGTCTTCAGTGCAAATACTATTGCGGCTAGTTCAAGGTCGTGAATTGGATAGTTTGCTTCGTGGGTCTTTAGTTGCCTTGACGCATACGCCACTACCTTCTTGCATTGCATTAGTACGCAACCCAAAAGACATTACTGTAAACTTCGTTCGAAAAGCCATCTTCGGAATGTCTTCTTCTTTTACCCTTATTTGATGATACCCTGATCTCAAGTCAATTTTTTGAAAATGCCGTTGCACCTTGTAGTTGGTCCATTAAGTCATCTATTCTTGGGAGGGGATACTTGTTCTTCACCGTGATTTTGTTGAGTTGTCTATAGTCTACGCAGAGACGCATACTGCCATCATTTTTGAACAATACTGGAGCTCCCCAGGGAGAGACGCTTGGTCTGATGAATCCCTTTTGTAGCAGTTCTTCTAGTTGGTTCTTTAGTTCAGTGAGCTCCAACGGAGCCATCCGGTAAGGGGCTGTGGAGATGGGCCCTATTCCAGGCACCAATTCTTTGGAGAACTCGACTTCTCGTGTTGGGGAAAATAGGGTATATCTTCGGGAAAGATATCTGAAAAGTCTCGTACTACTGGTATCTCACACAACTCCTGATTAGGATCTGCTTTTACCGAATTTAGCAAGGCACATTCTTGTCTCGTACTTGTACCTTTGGAGGATCTTGGAAGGTCACTTGTGTCATTTATCACTTGTGTCATGTATGGATGGAGAAAGAAAGATGACTTTTCTCTCTAACAAGACTCGGTTTTTGTTGAGCCAATCCATTCCTAGGATGATGTTTAGTCCTACTAAAGGGAGGCACACTAGGTTAGTAAGGTATGACTTATCTGAAATGAGGATGCAAGTGCCCTGACAAACCTGCTGAGTTTTAACATTTTTACTGGCTGGGGTAGTCACCAGTAGGACATATGGTAGTTTGGTCATGGGTAAACTGATTCTACTAGTAGCAGAGAGAGATATAAATGGATGAGAAGCACCAGTATCGTAAAGAATAGTTAAAGGAACTCCATTAATTGTGCACTTACCCTTGATTCAATCTTCTGACTGGTGGGCTCCTTTGGCTTGCCATAGGTTTCCTGTTCATGGGTAACTATAAGGAGAAGTTCTATCAGTCGTACCTTCTAAAACAGGATCTCTAGGATCGACTTTGCTCTGATACCAATAATGTAACATCCTAAGTTAATATTCTACCTTTAAAGGCCTTTAAGTAGGGTGTCACACTTAATATGAAAAAGCAAAGAACTAAATCGTTAGTTAAGAAAAGAAGGAAAACACGCGCGAAACTTTGGGTGGAAATCGAGTAGTACTAAAAGGATGAAATTGAATAAAACTCAAAGGGGTTCAAGCAAACATATAAGAATTCCCATGAACACGGTTCTAAAGGAGATAGTGCTTAAAGGTAACTATGACGAAAAGAAAACTAACGCATCCTAACTAGTTTCATCGAAGAAACTTCCATCCTTGTGTCATGTCCTATCCTTGGCTCGGGTTGTCGGATTCCTCTTTCTCGTTTTCGGAGTCAGACTCGAGGTGTACCACCTTAGATGATCGCTTCTTAGATGCTGAAGCGTTCCTATCTAGGAAGGTTACGACGGGCAGCGGGGGTTCTTCTTCCACGAACTCTCGATCTAAGTAGATAGTTTGGAGCACGGTAGTAGTGGTCGCAACTACCCACGCGTGCTTCGAGGGGTCATACTCAGAAGTTACCTTCGGGGGACACTGCGTCGTCTCTATCCGCTGTGCCATGTTCCTCTGGAGACAGTATGGGAAAAGAAAGGGAGTGAGAACCTAACGTCTCAGTAGGAGTGCTATGCAACACCTCCATATCCATCTCCAGCCCACGTGCGGGATTTTTAAAAAGAGCGTATAACGTGGCATGTAATATGTATCTTTCTTGTAAAACATGTGTGCAAAAAGGAAAGCATATAGGAAAATAGAAGGATAACATCTTAAGTAACATCAACATAATCATAATTAAATCTAAAGAAAAAAAAAAACATAAACATCAAACTTTCATTCATGCTTTCTTCTTTCTTAACTTTTAACTTTTATGGAAGGTATTGAGCTCAAACCGGTATAAATGAGAGTCCCCTTCCCTTACCGAAGGTTCTTATCTCGAGTGTCTTGACGATCACCTTCCCTTACCGAAGGATCATCTCGATCGATCACCCTCCCTTACCGAGGGATCATCTCGATATCTTGTCTTTAGGGGTCACCTTCCCTTACCGAAGGATCACTCCCTCAGTTCAATTTACAATCAAGGTTATTTAGACATACATAAGAAAAGAGTTATATCAACAAAGATATCTTATTATATAAAATTGATGGGAGTTCCCTTCCCTTACCGAAGGTTCCCAAAGGTTTACCGATCACCTTCCCTTACCGAAGGATCATCTCGATTCGATCACCTTCCCTTACCGAAGGATCATCTCGATTATCTTATCTTTGGGGGTCACCTTCCCTTACCGAAGGATCATTCCCTCAGTTCAATTTACAATTAGGTTGTTTAAACATACACGAGAGAAAAATCATATAAGAAGAGATCATGGAAGAAAAGGAACAATTGTGATAATAAAGGGATATATGAAAATCATGAGACTCTAGCATGTGTATAGATTTTCTAATTAAAAGATCTTGGTAATATAATAGCATGGATTGAAAGAGGTCATATCAAAGTGCAGAAAATAGGGCATTTTAAATAATTGCACAAAATATTAAAGAAATTATGTATTCTCGATCCTAAAGGAGTAATATAATGGTGCAACGATCATATAATAAGAATAGAGTATATTATATATTTGAATAAAACATTTAAGAAAGCATGTACTCTTGACTTTGAAGGAGTAATAATAATGATATGCACATAATAGAATAGGGTATATTAAATATTTGAATAAAATATTTAAGAAAGCATGTACTCTTGACTTTAAAGGAGTAATAATGACATAATAATATAACATGTCACATAGATGCACATAATAGAATATGGTATATTAAATTTTTGAATAAAATACTTAAGAAAGCATGTACTCTTGATTTTAAAGGAGTAATAATAACATAATGATATGCACACAGTAGAATAGGGTATATTAGATGTTTGAATAAAATATTTAAGAAAGCATGTACTCTTGGCTTTAAAGGAGTATTAATATAATAATATAGGAGATTGAATAAGCATTATAAGAAGGCATGTACTCTCAATCTAAGGGAATATTAACAATATAATCATATGAAAGAGCACAAAATGAGTATAGTGAATAATTGAATGAACATCACAAGGAGACATATACTAACGATTCAAGAAGACATGAATGACATGGTGGACAGACATGATCAACATGAATAAAGGACGAGTGAAAGATAATTAATGCCATGATAACATTCGTGAATGGAAGAAAATAAAAATGGAACATAACACATAACACATGCCAAGCATTTTAAAAAAACATAATTCCCTACACTTTTTCTAACGCTTCCTTGTTGCCTATGAGCTTGCCTCTTGTGTTCCTTGTGTTTGCACCCCTATTTATATACATTTGGTGATAGGATGGTTGGGATAATTTTAAATTCAAACGGAAGGCGGTTACTAGATTCCTATCCATATATTCAAAATTCTAAGCCCAATTCCCAACTGACTTTCGAATTTCGAATTTAATTTTTGTTTCTAAAAGGGGATGGTTGTTACAATGTACCGAATATTTGGCACATACCCTTCTATTGAAAGTAATTCTAACATTATTTGTTCATGCTGGATTACATGATTTTCTGAAGTTATTTTTTGGTCTTTTTTCAACAACTGCATCTCAAATATCTAGTTCATCATCAACTCCACCTCTACCAACTCCATCTTTCATAATCCCTCAGCTTACATAGTAGTTCTTTAATCTCTGGCATACCCAAATTGATACCCAGACACAGAAATATCGCATGATGTTACTCTAAATCCTACAAGTTTGATCTCTTATTCTAAATATTCAGGTCCAGATCAAGTTCTTGTAGAAAATGGAATAGGTTTGACTATTAAACAAATTGGTAACTTTTTTTTTTATGGCAAAGATTCAAAACTTACAGAAATTAATTCATACTCCTGATATAGTAAAAAAATCTAATTATTGTTTCTATATTTACCGAAGGTAACAAAGTCATTTTTGAATTCTATGCTTATGTTTGTTTTGTGAAATGCTAGCATACTAAGAAGGTTCTCTTGCAAGAAATTTGTAATGGTGGGATCTACATATTCTACGTGGTTGTTTCTCCTAAAATCCTATTTAGTCAAAAATCTTGTATCTTTTCTTTAACAATTTTTCAAACTAATCTGCGCACAATCGTTTAGGGCATGCTACCTCTAAAATAGTTCAAACTGTGATCTATGTCTCTGTAAAATTTCTATTTATGACAATTTGAATAAAAGATCTTCTTCTATGAATGTATGTGATTATGGTAACGATTGTGAGCTTGCATCTAAAGTTAGTGTTAGTGGAAGAACCGAAGAAGAGAGGTGATGAGGAATGAGGGGTGTTAGTGAGGAGAGTGGGGTACTAATTGTTTCTTTTGAATGTAGAATATTATGAGTTTGTCATTATGTGCGTTTTTTTTTTTTTAATTATAAACTTTGATGTTTGAAGTTGTTTGTGAACCTCTAATATTAAGTTATGGATAATTTATTATGTGAAATTTTAAATTTTATTAAGTTAGAAATGATTGAATTTATATATTTAAAATTATTTTTAGGTTTTTTAATAATTTTATTTAATATTTAATTAAA
This sequence comes from Arachis stenosperma, assembly GCF_014773155.1. Lineage (NCBI taxonomy): Eukaryota > Viridiplantae > Streptophyta > Magnoliopsida > Fabales > Fabaceae > Arachis > Arachis stenosperma. Next base: position 127,329,846 of record NC_080377.1, read on the forward strand.
CCGGTTGAACCCCGGTCAAATTCCGGTCGAACCAGTGAACTATTGAACCAATGACCTCACCGGTTTATTGACCGATCCGATTCTCGCAACCTTGGTTACAGTGATAATGGAGGATGTGTTACACATATTTGACCTACCGATTGATGGAGAAGTTGTGAGCAGTTGGACTGATAACAATAAGAACTTTTTGGTTAACCAAAATATGGCGATTTTCAACAACAAATCCGTCGTAAGTAATTCATCTAAAAATTACATAAAGCTAGCTTGAGTTTGCTATATCAGAGACACACAACCTCTTGACACTTAAAAATCTATTTAATAATACATTAGGTGTCACATTTTTTACATATTTGATATGTGTCCAACATGCAAGATGTGTGTTGCTTCTGATTATGCCACATATCAATCACGTAGCTACATTAAATCAATTCTGCAATGCCCATCCACCTATACATACATAAAAAAATCCATTTTCAACAAAAATACACATTTTTTTTCATATTAAAATTCTTTAGTCCTAATAAGAAATTATGACTAATAAAAAGTGTTTTACATATCCAATATTTTCAGTCTAGAGTCTAGAATCGCATAGGTTATACAGATGGCATTAGTTGAATGGTTTGTCGGCATAGTAGATAGTCAATGGGAAAATGGATTTGATAGCTTGAGAAATTGGGTACATGATCTTTGTTGTGCTTAGATTTTCAAGTACATAGAAAAGATGCATTGAGACCAAAGCGGGAGACAAAGTGGAGACACACCACATGAATCCTAAGCGGATCCCATAAACCCAAAATCTATATTCTGATCTTTTACTTCTGTAAAATCAAAACAATAATGATATGTCAAAAATATTATTTGTATATTAAAATTAATATTATAAAAATATATATAATTTAACTTATTTAAATATATATTTAACATGATTGTATTTGAATATGCTCTCTTATGAATATGCATACATCTATCTAAAAGTATTAATTCTTATTTAATGAATAACGCGGTCAAAAAACCATATACAATAAAATAATTAGTAAAATGTTGAAAAGGAGATGTGAACCCCTACCCTATACTTTCAACCCTTCGGCTTCTTCATTCCCTCAATCCCCCTACCTAAACTCTAACAAAAAATATTATTAGTGCACCACTAGGAGAGCTTATCCTATTATAAAATGGATACAAAAGAGTTTTTTTTTTCTTCTTTTTAATTATGATGATAATGTTTAAGACTGATGGAGGATGTGATTGACGCTTAATAAAAATATAAATGATTTTAACCAAAATTGTGCTTTTTTTAATTCGCCTACGATTGTAGACCATGAATTTTTTTACATAATTAACATGGGTCCTGATCATAAAAAAATAGCCTATATATCACAATAATGAAACAAAAAGCCTCTGGATAATATATGTATGAATTAATTAATAAGAGTGTAAAGAGATCAGACTATGTATAATTTTATAATAGGTCAATTTTATGTTATTTTTTTGTTTGATATCTAATTTTTGTCTAAATAATAATTTTAAAATATTTAAAAATTTAAATTTTATATTTTTAAATTTAAAATTAATTATTTAACCTATTTTAACAATTAAACAATATCTTTCAAGTATCATAAGTCCATAACAAACACCTTCATAATATATTAACTTAATTAGCTTTCTTTTTCTTTTTTCTTCTTTTCTCCTAACAAAAAAAAGAAAAGCTCACTCCCTTTATAAACTCTTGAAAGACTTAAAAGAGTTCTAATTGAATTAGAATTTAGAAGAACATGTTTATTTCTCTTCATAAAAAATTCGATATATTATTATGGATGAATATTAGAAAGTTAATATAATTTATTATTTTTAATTATTAATTAATTATTAATATTTAAAAATATAAATTAAAAATATTATTAAATTAAAAAATTAAATTAATAACAAAAAATAACAATAAAAAATAATAAATTATGCTCGTCATTAAATATTTCTCGTTATTATATATAATATAAGTCAACAAAAGCTATTATTAGGCAGCCTTTTTCTTCCATTGTGCGGATTAAAATAGTTATTTAATATATCCATCCCATAATGCGAATTTCATCATTGAAGAAAACAAATTCTTGTACAAATTTGATTCCACAGATGCATAAGTTGGATTCGAATTCATGGCATGCTTATAGTTATACTATATAAAATACTATGTCCCCCCAAGAAGTCAACGACCGAAGGGTTATTCATGAACTGATTATCTTCTTTCCATGTCTTCCATATATAAATTGCCAGTTTCAAGGTGTATTCAAAAGAATTATTAACGAAGAACGAATATTCAATTCTCACCCTTATCTTTTTTGAGTAATGAAAATAGAATTTAACTATTTCGTGCCTTAAAAATATATTTTAAGAGGATAATAGTAATTTTTTTTTCAGTTTTTAATACATTATTCAATGCATTGAAAATATAAAATTGTTTATCTTTGGATATGTAACTCGTATGTAATAGTTGAGTAGAGTTATTACAATTCGTTATCATTTAATAATGAAAAAGTCTAGACGCCAGCAATTTTTGTTAAATTCTAGTTAGCATGTAATCAGCAAAGAAAAATGAACTATTAGATGAAATTTTACACCATTAAAATCATTATTAATAGTTATTTGATGGCTACAAATCACAAATATTGCTGGCCCTAACATTCCTCTTTAACAAATTATCAAAAATTCAATTCTCATTTTATATTAGATATATATTATTTTTCACAATATTTTCAGTTGGATTTATCATATATAATTTGAATTCTTAAAAGAATTTATTGTTTAAATTACTGTGGAAATAGGAAAAAATTTAAACTATTATAATTATTTATTTGCAACATGATTGATAAGATCATAACTGACAAAACGATTTTAATAAGGAAAATAATTGTATAAATTTGATTTTTATATATGCCATGAAATATTTTTTATTTGTATTTTATTAGGTAAATAATAGTTTTTGTGAATAATATGAACAATGAGTTCTAAAATTGACCCAATAAAATAAAAATATATTACACCCTAAATTACTCACTTAAATCTTAATATTAGGATAAGCATCTGTACACCTAATGAATTGAATATTATTCACATTGTTTAGTATTTTTATTGTTTACCTATATATATATATATATTTTTTTATAACTCTGTAACCAACATAAATGCGATGAAATCAGCAATCCTTATTAGAAGAGAAATCTTTGTGCAAGCCTTGACCTTTCAGATGGGAGACACTCATGATTCTTTATTATTTCAGCTAAAGGACAAACCAAAAAAACAAAATAGAAAAAAAAAAGAAAAAAGGGTTAAATAAATGGTGGTGAATGCTGATATATAGGTTCCTGATTGTTCAATAATGATGATGATTTGCAAGTTTTTTCCACCCCACAACATAGCATAATATAAATTGAGGGTTCATCACTTAATTAGCTTTAAGGATAATTGGAGGTCCTCCTTTTCTTATGGCATTACCATTATATATTAATGCCTAATGTCGGCGAAAAAGAAGCCATTGGATGTGCATTATTTAATTTAATTATTATTAAGGATAAATACTGTTTTAGTCTCTGATATTTAGAGTCAAAATTAAAATTGTTTTTAATTTAATTTTTTATTTAAAATTATTTTTAAAATATTTTATTTGATATTAAAATCATCATTTTTAATAATTTTTTTTTAAATGACGAAACTACTCTTTTAAGCTTTTCAATTTTTCGCGAAACACTTCATTTCTTCATTTGTATGTAAACTCTCAACATTAACCGCAACGTTTCAGAAACTAATATGATTACTTCATGCTCTAACCCTGAATCAGAAACGACGGAAGCTGTTCTTGGATAGAAGAGAACAGACGAGTTTAATTTGCTTGAAGGAAGGGATTTGAACAGTCAGTGAAGCACTATCCGCAGGGTTGGCATAGGTATGATTTCTCCTCTTCCATTGACTATGGTATCTCTCCTCTTAGTAGTTAGTTTCGGATTTGAAGATTTATGTTTTGGTTTTTTGTTGATGATTGAATGGAGACCAATATCTCCGTAAAATAGAGATATCTGTGTATGCTTTTTTATTCTTGTAATATGGTAATGTGTTCTGATAGTTATTTACTGATAGGGTGTTGGAGAAGAGGATGGAATATTTTAAACTGAAAGTCTACCACGGATGATGGTTTACTTAGCAAAAAGGGCCTTTATAGTATGTGGGAGGAGAAACAACAGTTATAAAAGATATTGATTGTGATCAGTGGTCCGTATTTCAAGTTTATGCAGAGTTAAAGTATTTTGGTTATGTTGATAAGAATATCTCAGCATTGTGGTTCAAGGAACCTATATATGAAGACATAGAGAAAAAATTGAAGTTGTTTAAAGGTGATACAGATTCGATTGCCATGTGTAAAATAGTTGAATTAAGAGAATCTGTAGAATTATTTGTTGTGCACAAGATTGAGGAGAACGATGTGTTTCTTGATGGTGGCTACATTGATGTTGGGGAGGATTAAGGGATTGTTGATAAAGGTGAGAAACAAGAGCTGGTTGTGTATGGTGGAGCACAAGCTGAGTATGGTCAGGAAGGCGACAATGCGGCTAATATAGTCGATAGACCTAATGAGACAGGGAAAAACCAACCTAAATCAGGTGCTGACGATACTGCGACAGAGACTAGGGACAGTGATGAGGATGATAATCACGAAGCTGAGTTTGGTAATTTTGGTGTTAGTGATAATCTCGATTCAGAGTATAAACCATCTGAAGAGGAAGATGATGGTGTAGATTATTTGCACTTCACCAATAGTAAAAATGAACTTGATCCTGATATCAGTGAGTTTGAGGATGTGAATATTATAATTGATAGACATAGAGCTGTAAAGAAGAAAGGTGTGGCAACTGAGAATTTTGAAAATGATGAAGAAGCAAATAGTAAAGAATTAGAATTGGACCACGAGGTTGGATTTGGGGCCGATGAGAATGGTGAAAATGAGGGGTCAGATTCAAACCATGAGGGAGTGAGGTATCCAGTTCATAAGGCACAAAAAGACATGAAGCAATACAAGTGAAAAGTTGGGACACTATATGCATCTCTGGAGAATTTTAAGGACATTGTCACTGCATATATTGTGCAGACTGCAAGAGTAATTATATTTAGAAAGTGTGATCTTAAGAGGGTAAGGACAGTTTGTTCTGATAAGTATCCTTTTTGGCAATATGCTACCAAAATGGGGGAAGAGGATACTTGACAGCTTTAAAGCATGAATTTGAATCACACATGTACACAAGCACACAAAGTGGAAATTTTACACTCCAAATGACTTGGCAAGGTATTTAAGAAGAAGGTTGAATCAAATCCCAAGGTGTAAAAGGTCTCCTGATTTTGCAAATGAAGTGCAAACATCATCTATGACAAATTATTGCATCTTCCAAAGAATCTGTGTGCTTGGAAGCATGCAAGCAGAGCTTTCAACATTGCAGGTCCTTCATTGGTCTAGATGGATGCTTTTTGAAGACACATCATGATAGATAATTGCTTACTGCAATAGGTTAGAATCTGAATGATCACATGCTATCCATTGTATATGCAATTGTAGAGGCCAAGATCAAGGACTCATGGACTTAGTTCTTGAATCATCTTGCATCTGACATTGGGATTAAGAAGATGGAAAGATCCACATTCATGTAGAAAATAAGTCTACTTCACTAATAGCATCTGCACATTTACATTGTTCATTACAAAATTATACAATGTAAAACATAAAGTATGTCTAACTATATGCTCATTAATATCACCTGTGTAGGGTTTGTTGCTAGCATTTTAGGATGTCATACTAGGTGTAGACAATCGATTCTCTGTGAGACACTTATACAGTAACTTTAGAAAAAGATTTTTCAGTTTACATTTGAAGCAAATGATGTAGAAGTGTGCTAAGGCGACTCACTAAAAAGATTGGGAGAAGTACATGGCAGAACTGAAAGCTGTGAATCAAAAAGCTTTTCAGTACTTAATTGCTATTCCACCTAGATATTGGTCTAGATCTAGGTTCTCATTTTATTCTAAAGTAGATACACTGGTTAATAAGATGTCTGAGAATTTTAATTCTACCATAGTAGATACTAGAGAGAAGTCTATAGTTACAATGTTAAAGGAGATCAGGGTTAAATTAATGACTAAGTGGACACAAAACAAAAAACTAGCTCAGAGCTATTCAGGGACAATCTTACCTAGGATTAGAATGAGGTTAGATAGAAGGTCTAGATCAACTGGAGAGTGGCAGCCATATTAGTCTGTAGCTTAGAAATATGAGATTGTTAATGGTTTAGAAAAGTTTGTTGTGGACATAAGTACTCATAAGTGGTCATGTAGAAAGTGGTAGATGAGTGGCATACCTTGTGTGCATGCTGTTAGCTACATCAAATTTATGGGGCTTAACTTGGAAGCTTTTGTAGTCGACTGTTATAAGAAAGAAGCATACTTGAAGTGCTATGAGTCAGTCATCACACACCCATTGAATGGACCTAATTTTTGGGAGAGGACAACTTATGGTGATGTTATGCCACCACCGTATAGAAGGCTTAGTCACCGATTAGTGAAAAAGAGAAGACTAGTTGCCGGGGAGGAAGAACAGAGCAGCTGCACTCACTTGTCAAAGAGGAAGCAGATCCAAAGAAGCTCAATATGTGGTTCAGTTGGACACAATAAAAGCAGATGTCCTAAACCTATTGAAAAGGAAGTATGATGATTTTTTTTATTTTTCTTAACGCTTGTCTAATGTTTGTCCTAAGCCTAATAGTCATCTACTTAATTTGCATATGTCTATTAGGCCCAACAATTAAAGAAGCTTAACAAAGGAAAGAATAAGAAGTCAAGCACCAACTCACATCCTCCAGCTGCCAAGGGAGGAAGGAAGATTGCATCTTCACAGCCCACTGCTAAAATAGGTGTCAAGAGGAAAACTGCTTCAGCAACACAGCCACCATCTTCAACCTAGTCTAACTCTATAACACAACCCAAAAGGCCTAGAGGCAGGCTCAAGAAAACCACTAAGTCTAACTGTTCAGCCAAAGAAATACTACATCCCAAGAAGCACACTAGCCCAATAAGTTCAGCACTTTCTTCATCCTCAACACATCTAAACACCACATCCTTTCCAGTGTCTCAGCCAACCCTTTTCACATCTTCAACACAGCCACTAGTCCAACATAAACATGCAATGAGACAGATTTTAAGACAACCTGTTGGACAATTCTCTATAAAAAATTCTAGAGTATCTCGTATTTTTTCCAAGAAACTAAGGTTAATGACAAAGTTGTCTCCAAAAAAATAAAAATTGTCTTAGAAAATTTAGACAATTATGACATATTTTGATATCTAAATACAATGCATGTGATTTTATTTTGAGTTAAGTTAGAATTAAATTTTAGTAATGACATGCTGGTTCTGTTAGCTTGATTTTATTCTGGACTATTTGCATGTTGGTTATATTTTGCTTATGAGCTACTCAATGTTGTTCTAAATTATTGGCTTGGACCATTTACCTTTTTGGGATTTAGTTGGTTGCGAAAAACTATGTTTATTATCTATGTTATTATGATGTTTAATATGTTGATGTTACTTAGTTTCTTGTTTATGATTTTGTTATGGAATTGTTCATTTATCAGAAGTAGCCTTATAACAGAAAAATTATACAAAGCACAATAATGGAACCCATCTAATTGCCAAACTGAAATTCTACTCTCATTTCAGAAACTAACCATTGTTACATAATTGTCATTTATACATACTTGAAACAGATTCAATGGAATTGAATTAGGGTACCCACCTAAATAATAAATCCTAACCCAATTTACCCATAATAACTTTAAAAAAAAAGAAGCATACTCCAACACACCGTTCAGACAAGATTCAATAGAATTACACATGGTTGCCTTACTTTAAAAAAATTCTGTAATAGCAAATATACAAACCCAACCCATCCAATAAACCCTAACACAACAACGACTTTCAACTTTCATTCTGCCACTTTCATTCTTCATTTTAGCGAGAAAATTTTTCTCTTTATTCTTGCAATTTCTGAATGTTCCACTTCTGTCTCTTGATCTGCCCAATAAAAAAGGTTACACCTTTGTTGAACCTACACATATCCACTGTGTTCACTCTTCATTCCATCACACAAACGACTTAATTGAAAAGAAAACAACAAACCTCAAAATAGACACATCCCTAAAACCTGTAACCAAAGTTCTCCTTTGTCCCTAAAGTTCGCAACACCGATCTCTCACATGGGAGCAAAGTTGTAGTCTACTATGAGAGAAAGATCGACTTCGCAAGAAGAGGTTGAACTTTGGGAAGTCATAGAATTCTCTCTCCAAGAGATTGATTCACAATGGTGGAGTCTGCAGCAGTGGATTTCACATGCCTTTACCTTTTTTTTTCATCTTATTTATTTATAATATTTTTTATTGTCATAACTACCGGTAACAAATAAAAGCGCTTTTATGTCCGAAAAATTAGAAAGGACGATTTTAATATTAAATAAAATATTGAGGACGATTTTGAATCGAAAACTAGGTTAAGGACGATTTTGATTTTAACCCTAAACGTTAGGAACAAAACAGTACTTATCTCTTATTATTATTATTATTATTATTATTATTATTATTATTATTATTATTATTATTTATTTTGTGTCTTAACTCTTAAGGATATACATTAAATTTGTAAATTAAATTTTTTTGTTAAAAATATAAAAAAATATTTTTTTAATATATTTATTTTATATTTATTAAATAAAAATATTTAGAGGCCTGATACACATACAAGCCTTTTGACTTACAAGTCTTACAAGTTGGCACAAGCCAACAAAATACACGCGCATTACTCCTACATTCAAGAGTAAATATACGCACGTTATTCAACCGCTTTCTGTTTTCAAAGCGCGCTACTTACCATGCATTATAAACGACTCTTCTTCTTCTTCCTCCATGAAAACGAGTTTCTTGCCAAATTTGTTCGATCTCCTTCGTGCGTTCTCTCTTCGCCTTTTCATTCATTATTTTACCTGTGTTTATCACTGGTATTCTTGCTTCGTTTTTTTTTTCGATTTTCACGTATGGTTTCTGAAAATCAAGCTTTGAAATCGTTTTGAAGATAATGGAACTTCAGAAATAAACCTAAACGATTACAAAAATACACCCAAACGATTACAAAATCACCCCCAAACGATTACAAAAATACACTCAAAGGATTATAGAAATACACCCAAAGGATTATAGAAATACACCCAAAAGATTACAAAAATATACCCAAAGGATTTAAGAAATACACCCAAAATTCGTTGAAATACACCTTATGCATAATTCAGAACTCTTTCTCTTTCTCCTCCTCATCTTCTGCTACTTCTTCTTCTTCAAAAACGATTTCAGAGCTTGATGTCAAAAAACAATAGAAATCGAGAATAACGAAAAAAAACAGAGAGAAAAGCATGTAAATGAAGAAGGAGAAAGAGAAGGCAAGAAACTAAAGAAAAGAAGAAGAAGAACGTGCAGTAAGAAGAAGAAGGTGCAGTGAAAAACGTGCACTAACAGTTCGAAGCGCATTAATATAAATGACTTGTAAAGATTTGTATAAAAAAACGCTTGTATGTAAAAAATTATTCAAATATTTAAAATTTTTTACTAACCGTAAATTTATCATGTATCCTATAAAATATTATGATTATTTCCAACGTTTACTTTGCTGCCACCAAATCCAATTCTAATCCACTTAAAGAGGCGTGTATAATAGAGAGAAGGGAAGAAGGAAATTAGAAAGGATCAATCATGATTCATGACTGTTACTTTTAAGGACATTATTATTTGGTATTTGTCATCACTCATCAGCTGTGGCTGTGCTGCTTTCACTCTTCTATTCTTGTATGTATTCCATTTCACATTTGATATGATGCGTTAGGCGGGCAAGGAAAGAAAATTAAAGCAACAGCACACTCATAAACTGGCTACAGAACTCAAGATTCTTTGAAATTTGTTTGATTTGATTTGATGTGTTACTTTTACTGCTACTTCCTTGCATTGGTGCAATTAAAAGTGTATTATGTATATACACACATTTTTAGGGTTTCATTTATCAGGTACGTGGGTATAATTAGAGTAAAAATGACAAATAAATTTTTGGAGAATGAATCTTTTTTATTTTTTTTAATTGAGGGAGTTAATTATAATTTTTAATTTTTAAATTTTTTTATATTTTTTTATACTTATAAAATTAATAGTTTGAGATCATATTTTATTCTTTCAAGTGAAAAAAAAATTAAAAAATTGAAAGGATATTCTAAATTTTTGAGGATTTACACTTTAAATGAAGTAGTCTCTAAAAAAATATCAACAGAATTCTCTAAAATAGTAGATATGGATATCCTATGTTAAATTAATCTCTATGATTAAAGTAGAAGGTCTTAATTTAAATTTTTTATCCATATTTGTTATTTTAAAAGGCTTTATATATTGATCTTTTTTTTTTAAATTAATCTATCCAAAATATAAATTTTCAAAAATTTATTTATTACTTTACTCTATATATTATGAATATATGCAATAGATTTTATACCCAACTCATCAAAGGTGAACTAAAATGAGAATAAAACTAATAATTATACTATATGCATACTAAAAATTAATTACTCATATAAAATATATATTAAAAAATAAATTAAATAATATATATATTTATTGTGCATACTATTTTTAAAAAATTAATTGTTGGCTCTGGATGGTCAAATATCCAAAAAGTTATGCATAGTGATGTAAAAGAAAAAAGTATGTATACATGGAAAATCATCTAAAACAATAGGATAGGCAAACCTTTTAAATTTGATATTGTCAAAGCTAGCAAGCAAATACAATTGATGGGGGTAAAGTCAAAAGGGGCCATACATATATAGTATATATGTATGAGTTGGTGGTTGGGCCACCCCACATAGAAAATGCAATTCATGTTCATGTCCATGCATCCATCCCATAACCCTAAAGCCCCTTGGCTCCTTCCTTCTCCTTTAATTTGCCTAAAAGAAAAGTAGGCTTAATAATAACATATACATATCCACTCACATCACCACCTTACTTTTTGGGTGAAATTGCAATAAGTGACATATTGACTATCCTTATCATATTGCTGTTATCTCCTACGTATATACATACATTGAATAATTTGTCATGGAAGACCCCTTTTCATTCTTCCTTTCTTACATTCAATTCATTAATGGAGTCCATGCAAGCATTGACATTTGTTTTGTTCTCCGTCCTATTCAAATTTGTACGCTTTGACTTTCTTCTAATTCTACCTGCACAGCATGCATAAGTGTTAACTGTTAAGTAAGCGTACCTTAATAAGCATGCTTCTTATAATAATCCAGATTATGTCAAACTTGAATGTGGGCTTTGAGAAAATTACATGATACTAGTAGGTAGTAGCTATGTCAGCGCAGCTTTCATAACTCAACAAATTTTCTTTTTATTATGATTAGTTATTCGTAAAATGAAATATGAATTTATCTAGTTTAATCTCCTGGTGATGATGATGATGAAAGCTCTTTCTAATTCTCATACAGGGAGCTTCACAATTCCTTCTTCATAATTTGATTATTTATAGAAACATGAAGAATAATTAAACACTAAAACACAACAAACAATTATATATTATATATTATATTTCTATTATATGTATGAGACGCTAGACAACCAGAATAAAATATAACTAAAACATTTCAAAACCTCATGATGATTATCGAATGAAGTAAAGTAAATAGAGCTTACTTATTCTTCTAATAATTAATAATTAATAATCATGAAGCAGCCATAATTTAGCTTTTGAAATTTCAAAAGCTTAATCTAAATATAAGTTATATCATAGGCAAACTTTTGCTTATATATATTCACTTTCTAAGATGCCTCAAGTATTGAACTAAATATGAATGTTATAAGACTATAAGAGAGAATTTTTGTCTGTAGTCTATACAATTAATTCACCAAATTAATATATCGGTAGGGGTAGAAATAGGTTAGGTTAAGTCAGGTTATTCTTAATAGGCTTGATTTGTCATATGTAATTAATTAGTCTGAATCTAACCTGCTATGTTATAGACTCTTTATAAAATACTAAGTTTAGTTTGTTATTCAGATTGGTCTGTCTTTTTTTTACAAAAATAAAAATATTATTTAAAAAATTATTTTTAATAAAAATATTTATATATAATATGTCATATTTAATATTATAATAATTTTTAATCTTAGTATTTAAAATATATAAAAATATTTATAATAAAATATAATAAATTTAAAATATCTCATAATTTGTTAATAATAATTTTTTTTATATATTTAATTATGTTTTAACAAGCGCAGACAAGTCCGACAGGCCAATAAAACTAATTAGTAAGTCTGTGTCTAGTCTATTAATATATTAAAACTTTTAAAAGAGTCTGAACCTGTATCTGAACCTGTGTCTATTTTATAACATATCAGGCCAAACACAGGCTAAACTGCAAGTTTCTAGCAGGCTGTCTAGCCTTTTTCCATTCTTACATATTGATAATGTTAGAAAAATAAAAAAAAAATAATCAGAACTTGTCTTATTTAATATTTATTAATTACTATAAGTTCTGACTAATTTTGGCTAAATTTTTTTTACAAACATTTCCAATTTTTTTAATACGATCGTTGTTGCGTTAAAAGTTGGAAAATAGACTTCCAAAAACACAAAATTAAATACTAATAAAATAAAGTTTTCCTATTACTTTAGTGCCGTGCAATTAAATTTAGAATTGATTGTCAGAAACTATATGAATCTTTGTGGCGGTGAATGGAGCTATACAAAAGCACTAATAAGTACAACCTAAGATTGAGACTCTCCGCAAGCTCCATGGCTATGTATGAACATCCAATTTATTGGAAGATAATTGTGCTGCTATTAAAAAAATAGTGTAGCCCACATAATTAATATCACAATACAATTTAGGAAGATGGTGTTGTCGTTCTTATTCTGATAATGTCATTTTTATTAAAAAAAATGAATAAAGTATATTTTTTATTTTTGTTTCACTCAATTTTTTGTATTTTTGACAGAATATTGAATCGATATTGTACCAAGATTTTAGTTTGGAGAGCAGATACAACTTTAAAAAAGAGTAAACTCAACCTAAAAATAATTAGTAACAGTGTTGAAACAAATTGCATCCAAATATTACTAGCAAATTTATGTCGAATAAAGTAAAATGGATAAAGAAATAAATAATTAAATAAAAAAAACTTTGAATAAATAAAAGTGTAAAAGAAATTTAAAAACAAAAAACATACTTTATCCTAAAAATTAGTGTACCCTTTTGCCTTTAGATGCTCGGTGTAAAGAAGCTAAAGTAACATCAACTAATACGCACATGCAAATACATAGACATACATACACATACAATTTAACATGGCGATGAATGGTTCAGAGAAAACTGTAATCGTAACCATTTGGCTTGAGACTAAGGCAAAGCAACATGAATAATTAACTGTAATATGACTGAACCCACTAGCACTTGGTGCAACACTAGCTAGTAGCTACCCTAAATCCTCTTGCCCGTTTCTATAGCTTTGCAATCTACTACCAAAACAGTGCATTGCAGTACCATGGCTACTAGACCCCCTACAAGTCTCACCAGTTACGCTCAGTCAGATCAGAACATCACATGTTACATTACTTTCGACCCCAAATTCATGCCAACATCTAGGGCACACTAGTAAAGTGATTCAACAAGATAAACCCTAGATAGGTAACTCAGCAGTATATGATGTATGTTTTTTCAAGGTGTTGTCTACAGTGTCGGGTGAAAATTTAATTTCCTAACACACACATACACTGGTAGAGCACACATTGACAGTTTTTCCTAAAATCATATATCAAGATCAAATTCAGCAATTTTGGCATAATTTTAAAAGGCACGCGAGAATTGGCCTTTTTCTCAAATCCAAGCTATCCATGTGGCAACAATTTCAGAATTCAAAACTTGAGTTGACCAACATTCAGAAGTTGGGGAGGCACCATGTACAACATATTGACATGAACGAGTGTTGTGACGAGAATGTATAATGTAGACTGTAGACAAGTTGGTTGAATTTAAGATAAGGTTCTTCTATTGAAGGACTCCACCGTTAGGTTGGCAGTGAAAGCAGGAATTGAATTCATCTTCCGAATGAATATCTCAACCTGGGAGTGTTTAAGTCAACAAACGCACCTTTCAGTAGAAGAAACAAGAACATATGACAAATTACGTACAATAAACTCAAAAAAGGTATACTTAGGCTGTTTTTTTTTTATAGAAAAGCAACTCCTAGAATGTCTATTTTTCTTGTGAAAATCATTCTCAATTATTTATATAGAACAAATGAATGTTTTTCTGCAAAAACAGTTTTTCTCATTACAAACTACTTGCTTAATGATTAGAAATTAGAATCGATGTATTAGATAATTATTAATAACAAAGTTATTCGACTAAATATTCCTTTTTAACGATATGTAGGGGAAAAAATTAAATATTCAACAATGTATTTATTATTGAAAAATATTTCAACAAAATTTTAATTTCCTTACCTGACGAGATATCTCAGGCTGAGCTGTGTATTGGTTTACCTATTGTTATTGAGATGAAATGAAAAGCAGCATATCAGAATGTTAAAAACAAGCCGTCATTGTGAAATCAAGCTCAGAACATACTTTCCTAAATTTTGTTGTAGGATTAACAAAAGCCTATCCAAACTGTATAACTGAATACAGAATGTAGCCTCTTAATCTTTTATTAAATCCAGTAGAATTAAGAATCTTACCAAAATATTAGTATTCCCTGATTCATAGTCAAATTCAAGTTTCTCATCATCACTTTGTGCATAAATTGATTGCAAGGTAAATCGTGTCACTGGGATTCCATTTGGCCGCTGGTGTTCATCCATTACAATCTGCCAATTTAAATACCAACAAATTCAGAAGCGTTCTAGAATAAGTTGTCAGCTTGATCCAGTTCTAAAATAATGAGCAAAAGCTCAAGAGACAATTCCTTTGAGAGAGAACAACACAATACGGGCAGAACTATTGGATGGCATGTTCTATTGAACAGACAAGTGCAAACCATCTATCTATTATAATATATTAAAACAGAACACAAAGTAGTGTTATGGTGAATGAATGACACAAAGTTTTCCCAAGTTTCATATGAAATTGTCATGTGATCTATTGCAACAACATAAAGAATAAATTTATACTACATTTATACTACCATAAAGAATAGCATCTATATAATCAATCTAGCATTAATCTCATAATTTCACACACTAAATTATCTAATTCTAAAAATAAATAACATGAAAAATATCAATGGTCAAAATTCTACTATTCTATATCCTATTTAAAGAATAAATTTTATTTTATGAAAATCTATTTATTTATTCATCTATTTATCTATCAATTTATTTATAATGTATAAAAAAGAATACAAGTAATGACGCAATAAACTCTTGACAATATTAGATAACTTCTAATGTTGCCATATAAATATTTTAGGGAAATTGTCATTTTATAGTTTTTTTTTTTTTATCACATCACTTTTATAATATATTAAAAGAGAGTCCAAAATAGTGAATAAATGATACATAAGGTTTTAAGTTTCATATAAAATTGTCATGTCATCCATTTTTCATTTCAACAACATAAAAAAAAAAAAAACTATTTTAGAACTATATTTATACTACCACAGGAAATAACATCTATATAATCAATCTAGCATTAATTTCATTTCACACACTAAATTATCTAATTCTAAAAAAATTAATATGAAAAATATTAAATCATATCAATAGTCTAAATTCTAATATTTATATCCTATTTGAATAATAAATTTTATTATATAAAAATCTATTTATTTATTCATCTATCTATCTATCTATCTATCTATCAATTTATTTATAATGTATAAAAAAGAATATCAAGTAATGACACAATAAACTCGTGACAGATGAGATGACTTCTAATATTGCCACATAAATATTTTAGTGAAATTGCCATTTCATAATTTTTCTATCGATGTATGACATCACTTTTTATGTGAGATAGTTTTCCAGCATACCAACTTCACTACAAGCAATCTGTTATAGAAACCACCTCACAAAGAAGCATGCTAAAATGTTACTTGCAGATATAATGATTAAAAAAATGAATATGCATTATAGTCAGTTAATTCATATTGTGTTTAAAAAACACCTTTTAGTGCAATAGTTTTATTTTATGCTATTTTTTCATGATGGATTTAAGTAAAACCAAATTCCCTATATACCAACCTTGTAACCAAAAAGCTCGCAGCATGCCCTCCGGAAGACTGAAATTCTGTCTGCAAACACAGTCTTGTATCTGTTCATGTTGTAAGCATTCTGTTATTCCAGAATCATATTGATAAAAAAAACATATAATGACGAAAAAGGTAGCTAGCTATAAACATCAAACAACACACCTTTCTTCTCGCTTCTCAAGTGTGGCAATTTGCTCCTTTAATTGCACTATCTTATCTGATATGTAGCTATCTACCAGCTTTCCAGTGTCACCTGAACAGTTAACAGTGATCAGGATGGAAGCCTTGGACAACTTTAGAACATGCTGCTGCTTTTTTTTTTTCTTAATTTCTTTTTTTCCCCATCGGGGGTGTGGAAAGGGAAGATTCTTGTTACAATTAATGTCAGCCTAAAGTAGAGATGTCAAGCTATTATCATAAACACGAAAATTCATTCCTCTTGTGTTCATAGGTTTATCTCTCCGAGTTAAGCCCTATTTTGGTCCTTGAGATTGGCGAGTTGCACTGATTTAGTCCCTGACTTTTCAATTGCTACAATTTGGTCCCCCAGAATAAAAAAAGTGCACCAATGTAGTCCCTTGTGTATCCGTCACCGGGAACTCAACGCCATTAGTGACGTGGCTCAAGCCTTGCCATGTTGAACATATTAAAATGACGTTGCTTTAGAGTTTGAACGATACTAAAACGTTATACCCCTCCCTTTTGAACAATACTAATTGTTCAAACCCTCAAACGACGCCATTTAGTGCATTTTTTAGCGCCAAAGCGCGAACGACGTTGTTTTAATATGTCCAGTGTGGAAAGGCTCGAGCCACGTCACTAACGGCGTTGAGCTCTGACAGCGGAAAATATACGAGAGACTACATTGGTGCACTTTTTTGAATTTGGGGACCAAATTGTAACAATTAGAAAGTCAGGGACTAAGTCAGTGCAACTTGCCAATCTCAGGGACCAAAGTGGGGCTTAACTCCTCCATCTCACTCTGTTTTCTGTTTCATTTAAATAACTTTCAGATGAGACCTCTAGACATTCTGTTTTCAAAGATTTGATATAAAGCAAACAATCTAAACTAAATCCACAGATACTGAACAGAGGGACAAAAATAAATCAGATTTTAGGCTCAATTCAGTCAGTATAAAATGCATAATCACTTGCAAAAGCAGGACTATCAAATCAGTTTCAAACTGTTCTTTGTCAAATCCTCAACTCTAATGACCTACTCTTCTAAACACATATCTGTCATTGTGTACCTGATTGACCCTTCAATTCCTCAACAGCTTTCAATTTCTCTTTAGTTTTTTGCAGCTCGGTTTGCAGTGCTTCTATGGTTTGTTTGGCCTCATTATCAACAGTAAGGGTATTCACCATCCGCAGAACTTTTGTATTAGCAGCAGAAAAATCACCATGACCCAACTATAGAAGGAAAAGCAAAGATTAGAAGGTCAGATAACCATCAAACAAGAACAAAAATGCTAAGTGTGGGTGAAACAGTTTTGAAGTTAAATAAAAAAAAAAGAGAGAGAGAGATTAGTGAATACTGTATCTTGTGAAAAATGTTGGTTGCTCAAAATATATTTTAATTGAAATTTGAAAACTCCAATGAAGCCCTAGTTTACTTAACAAAAGAAGTAATTACATCTTTTTTATCAATGAGTCTATACATGACAAGGAGAACCATACCAATGTTCATAGTAAAGATGGCTATTAAACAAATAGGAGGAACTTCAATATTAAATTCTTTGCACTTGAAAATTGAAAAACTAAACATAAATAAACGGCTAAATCAGCACCAACCTTTGCCTCTAATAAAGAAATCTCTGAACGGAGGCGATCACTCTCCCTCTCCAATGACTTAATTCTTTTTAACTCATTATGCAACTTTTCATTAAGTAACTTGATTTCCTCATGTTGACGATTATTAACTGCTCTCTGCTCATGTAAGACACTTTCTAATTCTTTAATACAGTCATCTTTCTTTGTAAGAGATGATTCAAGGTCCTGTTTGTATCAACCAAACAAAAAAGTTAAACAAAAAAGGTAAACAAAAAAAAGAGGTCACACAATGACACAATGACTGAAATGATAACAGGAAAGGGAAAATTGCAACCTGAAGGGCCTGAAGAGTGCTAATACTCTTAGATCCATCTGCTGCTTCATCATTCTTCAAATTGGACATATTTCTTAATTTGTTTCTTTCCTCAGTAACAACAGCAAGCTGAAAAGGCAAGATACATGTAATTGATATAACAAAACTAAAATTATCGGCCGACAAAGTAATATAACTGTCATGCAGTGATTATCCACTATTATCATGAATAGATTTGCCTAGAAGTTTAGCTAGTTGTTGCCCAAATAATGGCTGTTTCAAAACAGATCCAAAGTATAATACGGCAGAAAGTTATGGTAGGAAATTACATGAAATATTGAGAAACATGAAAGATTCAAAAGAAATATCAAAACTTTCAATTAAATGGAAGTGATATTTTAACACTGACTGTCAAGCATAGAGCAGAAGGGGTGATTGCACCAAACAGTACTTTGCAACAGTATGGTTGTCTTAAGACAAAAATACACAAGATACAAAATAAATATACAAAGTCTTTTCTTCCCTGTACAATCAGCATGAAAAATACGGAAACTGAATAGAATATTTTGATACTTATCACAACTTTATCCATTCAAGATAAAAAGCCTTAAAGTCATAAATTGACACTTAAATGCTTCATTCCATAGGCATGTTGTGTTCAAGTATCTGAAAGTTGTGTTCGCATTAATTTCACTTATAATACACGATAACTTTGCAAGTAATCAACCTACGCACTGCACATGAAGCAGGAAGGTAAAAGATCAAGGCTGCAGAAGTTTCAAATATCAGTGTTGGACAAATATGAATATGTTGCTTGAGTGATTTATAGATTGATGGGAAAATTAAACTTGTAATGAAAAGTAAGATCTGTGAATATAGTTTATAACAAAGGCATAGATGTTATTCATATTGAGCTGAAAAATATCAATAGAACAGAGAAAAAAAATAGAAGGTATCAAGCAGCTATGGAGTATTTCCTTGGAATTAGTGATGAAAAGTCCATTCTAGATAATATACCCAGCATTCAAACTATCTCCTATTCCAAGCATCTAATCACTTCTAGATATTGTTGAAAGCCACAACCTGGTAGCCAAATATTTATCTGTTAAAACATTCTAAGCTGTTTTTACCACTGCTGTTTCAATTGTCCATATTTTATGTTCTACATTAAACTCATTATCTAGAAGAGAACATATAAATAAAGAAATCCAAAGACGATACCGGAACAGTAATGAACAAGTAAAGCATCTATTAATTGAATCTGTCTCATTAAACACTAACCATTAACTCAATCTGTTTAATCTCCGATTTTAATGCTTCTGCCTTCTCTTTGGCCAATGCAGCCTCGGACTCAGCACTTTGTTTACCAATTTCAGTAGCATCCAGAGCCACTTGCAATTGCTTCACACGGGAAGTTTGTTCACCCTCCTTCTGTTTGCCATCAATGATCTCTCTGCATTGATAGAAAATAACAATGTCAAGATCAAATGACAGTACACTACAAGAGGATGCACAGCCATCTACACTAATACCCCCCCCCCCCCAAAAAAAAAAAAAAGTGGGGTGCCAAAAAAGCAAAAAGAAATCTCATTATGAAAGGATTGCACGTCTTATACAAATCCAATTCATCATCATTTTTGTAGTGACACATAGTTAAAATGGATAGGTAGAAAACTCTTGATGCACCAGCATTGGTTAATCTCTCCATCAAAATGCTTTCCTAAAGTAGTGCAATTTGTGCACCAATAAAAGAAGTGCCATATGGGACATTAAAGATAAAATTGCTTGGAATGAGCCCAGTAGATCTCATAATCTCCACAACGTCAAGTTGCCCACAAAGAAAGAAATATTACTAAGGGTCAAGTTCAGCTTTAACCAAAAATAAAATATAAAAATTAAACAATACTCCAGAACAATTATTCTGGACAACGTTTCTACTGCCTCAAATCTATGAATAGAGCTGAGGAAACACATTTTTAGCTACTCACGTACTTCTGTAAAGCTGAAAACTTAATAGGTATGTCCTCAAAGCATGAGACACCAGGAATATCTTTAATCATTAATCTCCAAGAGGATATCTGATCCTCTAACTTTTCAATATTTAGCTGGACATCCTGTAATTTGGACAGCTCAGATTCTACTCTTTCCCGGCGGCTCTTCTCCTCCAACAATTTTTCCTTCAAAAGTTCAACGTTCTCATAACTCAATCTTAGCTTTCTTGCTTCCCTTACTTCAGTTTCCTAAAATATCAAAAGTAATCAGGATATATTTTTCGGATTATGACAGAATGAAAGCCAACAAAGGTAATAATCTAGTATTCTCCATTTTTAAACAAAAGTGTTCATGAATTAAACAAAACACACATAAAAAGAAGCCTGCAAGGCATAGGATAAGATGCTATTCTAAACAACAGACAAACAACAAACAACAACAACAAAACCTTATCTCACTATGTGGGGAATATCCTAAATAACATTAAGGAGAAAAAAAGTATAGTTAAAGGAATCAAAAATAAAAAAATACTGCCTCCTTACGAAGCATACAACTTAACAAACATTGCACTGAATATGGACTTCCGTGTCTGTTCTGAAAATCATTTGAGTTACACCTAAAACAGTAACTATTCTTTTAATTCATTTATTAAACATGGCGAAAAAGACAAATAGGTTCTTGACCTTTTGATCCACTGACATTTAAATCCTCGAGGATTTGAAAATATATTTAAGCCGCTGACCTTTTCAAAACTTGGACATATCGATCCCTCATGTTCACTTGGGTTTGTCAGTCCCAACGGAAAAATCAAACGTGACTCCTGTTATATTGACCTGGTTGATACTGATGCACACGTGAGAGAATTTTTAAAATAGGACAAATTAGACCCAGGGATTGATGTGTCCAGATTTTGAAGAGGTCAAGAACTTAAATGTATTTTTAAATCCTCAAGGACTTAAATGTCCGCGGATCAAAAAGTCAGAGACCGATTTGTCCTTTATTAAACATGAACAGAAGCCATAACTGCCTGATACAAACACATTCTATAGGAAAAACCTTTCCTTTTTATAACCAAATAATTCAACAAATAGTGGCACCCTTAAATTTATGAGAATACCACTTGATTAATTACTGGTACCAGTCCACACATCAAGTCATTGACACATGAAACCTAAGACTTCTACAATCACCATAAAAATTGAATTGAAGTTCAAGAAAAACAAATGGAAGCAATCTTACATAATTCTGAAGCTCTTGTTGCAACTCTTTAACTAAAACACTACTCTCCGTGGAAGAAATTTCGCGGGAGGCCAAAGTTGCTAGTTTTTTCTCAACTTCAATCTTCTCATGCAAACACTACCAACACGAATCAAGATGTAAATCCAAAATAAGTTCATAACCTAACTGGAAAAAAAGGTATATCGTAATGAAATGAAGTAAAGATATAAATCCAACAGAAAGCTGATCAGAAGAATTCAAATCTTTAATACCAGAATAAAATTTTAACATTGCAGGCTATGCAATGTTCACAGGAGATTCTCAAAGGAACATATAAAGCCAAATGAGCAACTAATTAGATATCTAAACCTCATTGAGTCGGTCCTTCAGATGTTCCAATTGCTCTTTCAGAAGCTCTGCTTCTTTCTCTGCATTATTAGCTCTACATTCCACTTTTTCCAGCTACAATGAAAGAACTGCACAACTTAAGCAAGAACTTGTAGCTATAAACAGTCAGCTTAGTTTGCACACCAAATATAGCCACTTACATTTGCAGTTATTGTAGAAACAGAAAACTTCGAGTCCCTTTTCAGTTGTGTAAGTTCATCGTTAAGTCGCTGTTTTTCTCTCTCTGTACTCTCCGAAAGATGGCTGAGCTTTCCTTCTAAAGATTTTGCTTTTTCTTCTGTTGAAGCAGCATGTGACTCGGCCTTCGCACGAATGTTCATCTCATTTTGGAGCTTAACCTAGACTCCACAGGATTAGATAAGAAAAAACACTAGTAACATTGGGGAGTAACAAGGTTCAAATTCAACAGTTTCAATAGACATTATCATCAACCAGACCACCAAACTCAGCTTCCTGCTATAAAATGCATATTGGAACAAAAGTATTTATTCGTCTTCTAAAAGAGAAGTATGCAGAGAATTAAAATCTACCTCAAGATCACTGTTTAACTGTATTTGTTTTCTCAATCGTTCTTGAGATTCAGTAACCTCCTTCAGAAGCTGTTCTTGGAGTGCGTGCTCGCGGCCTTTAGAAGCAGCAAGTTCCTGTTGGGTGTATGATAACTGGTCAAGAAATTTCTTCCTCTCAGACTCTGTAGCAAATTAATTAATTAGAAGCTAAAAAAGGTATAAGAAAAGGAAACATGGTTCGGGTAGAAGGCAGATACGAACCAACTTTACGGAAATTAGTATCCAATGCCTCCAATTTAGATTGATAATCACGAACTTGGTTTTCAGCTGTGCTTAAGGCCTCTATGAACTCGGCTTTAACCTGAAACAATTCATATGAATAATGTTTAGATGAAGAGGTTGAGAAGAACGTTGCAGAATGAAAATGAAAATGGACTGGGAAGAGATAATGGGAAATACACCATTTGGCGACACTGATAGGTGCAGAGCAAGTGGGTGTTATCGGGATCCTGCGCCGCCGACTCAGGCAAAGGCGCCGGCGGAGGAGGATCCTCGTAGATAACGAGCTGACGATTGGCGTCGGAGTCGGAGTCGGCATCGGCGCGTGGCCTCTTGGATGGGGGAGGAGTCCTCAATATCATTCTTCTTTTCTCTTCGTTGCACTTGGAACAATCAAATCAATCCTCCACAATATGCGCCACACCCTGTCACCCTTCTCTCTTTCTCTCTCTTATTTGAAATTGAAACCAGCCCCCCCAGCACAGGCGCCACTTCAAACCCCAGGGATTACAAGTTACAACCATCGCAGAAACAAGTTTACTCTATAAACTTAAAAATCTCGAGAGACCTACATTCAGGTGTCGTGGTGTAGTTGGTTATCACGTCAGTCTAACACACTGAAGGTCTCCGGTTCGAGTCCGGGCGACGCCATTTTATAATCGGTTATTATTTAATGATTTTAACTTTTGTTTTTGTTATTCATTTCCGTTGATTATCTTCCACTTGAATATTTAGAGGCCCCAGGTCTGAAAGTGTAGTTTGTTGGTGTGGGGGAACATTCAAGTGAGTTTAGTGCTTCCCTTGATTATTTAATCCATTTTATGGTTTTTTTGCTCAAGGTACACGAGTTTTCTATTGAAATTTTGTTAATGAACAGCTAATATTGAAAAAAGTTGTTTGCATAAGGTTTGTTTACCATCTTGATCTTCATGGTCAAGAGGGAAATATCATGAACAATATAACTCAAAATAACTATTGTGGAAATTAATATGGATCCAAAGCACCTCAAAATAATGTTTGACGTTTCTCCTCTCTCTTGTAAGTTGGTGTCCCTCTTCATTATAAACTTACATCGTATAATTAAGTGCTTGAAGAGGCTAAGCTGTAGTTTTCGTATTTTGTAGCAAAAATGGTCGTCACCATGCAGGTTGTCTAAATTTGGGAGTGATCATGAGCTGCTCTTGTGACTTTATTTTGTAACTTTACATGCTTACATGTAATTTTGACCAATACTAGCATTTACTCCCGTAATATTTTACGGGATCATTTAACCATAAATTAATTTATTTATGGAAGTTAAAATAGTGATGTGCAACTATATTGTGTTATGGTGTGTAATCCACAAATGTGAACTACTAAAGTCAGTAACCTGTAAAATGCAGCTTGCATTTGGAAGCCTCGAAATGTGTCTCTATTTCTACAATGCTCGAAGTTCCAAAATACAACATGGGTTTGGCAGCTTCTCCACTTGTATGTATGACATGTGTAAAGGAGAGTAGTGGAGCCGGCCTTTAAAAGCAAAACGCAGGCCATGAGTGTTTCACCGTTACCCTTTCATTTTAAGTGCTGTGAGTGAGAATTTTGAGAGCGAAAAGGTTGGGGTTGAGGGCGAAAGGGAATAAATTTGTGAGGAGGAAGAATCAGTGAAGGTTTGGAGCTTCATTTAGTAAAGAAGAAAAAATGATTCGTAATTTTATTTTACATGAAGAACACATTATTGAATATCTGAATCATCTTCAATGGGTAAGTATTTTTTTAATTTTATGATGAATAAATATGTTTATTTTTATGTTCTTTATTTATAAAACTAATAAATTTATTGTTACTTTTATTATTATTATTATTATTATTATTATTATTATTATTATTATTATTGAGTTAAGAAATTAATAAAATTAATTAATAATAACAAATATTATTTTATTGGACAAAATAAATAATTAGTGTTGATTATTTATATTTAGAGAAAATGACAAATAAATCCTTGACCTTTTAATCCATGGACATTTTTGTCCCTTATCATTGAAAAATACTTTTAAATCTCTGACCTTCATAAAAATTAGACGGATGAGTCCCTCCGTCCAAATGCCTCCGTTAGACTCAACGGAAAAGTCTGACGTGGCTCCGTTCTAATGACTTGGCGTCATAGATACACACGTGGACTGATGAGTCAATAAAATAGTTTCAAAAATTGGACAAATAAATCCCTCAACACAAAAACTAGGTCGTTTTCGTTTGGCCCTAAATGGCCCATTCTTCTTCCTCCTCCTTTTCTGTAAGGGCCCGCTTTGAAAAGATTATTAGAGAAGCTCAGGACCCCATCTGCATCGCCCTTAAGGCCACCGATGGTGGGGCCAACTTCAAGGAGGACGTTTGGTCCAGGCCCGGCGGCGGTGGCGGCATCAGCAGGGTTCTCCAGGATGGGGCCATTTGGGAGAAGGCTGGAGTTAATGTCTCCGTTGTTTATGGCATCATGCCGCCAGAAGCTTACCACGCTGCAAAAGCTGCCGCTTCTCCTTACCAGAAGTCTGGTCCTATCTCGTTCTTCGCCGCTGGAATCATCTCCGTAAGTGTTTCCCCCATTCAATTCTTTTCGATTTCAAATGGAATGGGAAATGACATCAACCTTTTTCAGGTTTTGCATCTGAAGAACCCATTAACCCCAACCTTGCATATTATGATTTTCCATCCTTATTTGGAGCTGTTCCTCATACCATTATTATTACTGTTGTCTGTCATATAGCTCAAAATCTTACTTATGCTCAATGTAAAAATATTAGTTCATGACATTTTTGTGATTTAGATTTAGAATTTTAGAGAGAAAATAAGTCAAGTAAAACACTAATGAACCATAGTTCTGTTGTTTTAAAATGGCACTTCACATTCATGTATTGCTTCTTATGTTTTTTTTATAGATAGATTTGAAGTGTTATATGGGTTTACCTGAATTTGATTCCTATAGCTAGTTTCTTTTCGTAAATAAGGCATCTAAAACAACCTTCTTTAGTAGGTTAAAAGAAAAAAGAGTGAGCTTATTGTTGTTGAAACAAGAGCAACTTGGAGGGCTGCCAATGACTTATACTCAGGTAAATGGGAATCTCTTCAAGTGAATCAATTACTAGATTTAGGCTTTGTAGGATATGCTTACACTTGGTCTAACAATCAGGTTGGGGAAGCAAATATTCAAGAAAGGCTAGATAGAGCAGTGGTAATAATAAATTGGAAGGAAGCATTCCTAGAAGGAGTGGTAAAGCATTTTCAAAGATACAGATTAGACCATTGTCCAATCCTAATCGATGTTCATGGGGAGAGCTTAAAAAGGAAGAGGTTTGAATGCGGCTTAGAGAAAGGCCATATATTTTCAGATTCGAAGAATGTGGCTTAGAGACAGGCCATATATTTTCAGATTCGAAGAATGTGGCTTAGAGACTCTGAATGCAAAGAGATTATCAAAAGAAGTTGGGCTGTGAACTATGATCAGATTGAAAAGAAACTAGGAAAATGCAGCAAAGCATTGCAAGAATGGAGAAAAGAGAAATTTGGGGAGCTTCCGAAACAAATAAAGGAAAACAAGAACTCATATGACAACTTACATCTCACTCACAAATTGAAGAAACAATTCTGAATTTGAAAAGGGCACAGGCAGACTTAGACGAACTCTTCTATCAAGAAGAGATTAAATGGGCCCAAAGATCTCGTGCGAACTTGTTGAAAGCGGGGAACAAGAACACTCGATTTTTTCATCAGCAGGCATCTCAACAAAGAAGGAATAAAACTGAAAGAATCACTGATGATGAAGGGAATCTCTATAAAGAAGACGAGAAATAGAGTATATGGTTCTCCCTCTTCGACAGCGAATGCACACTGGAACCTTCTCAGTCTGGATGGTGGTTTTTTTGGAGGGAGAAATAGAGTATTCTTGCGTTTGATCTTTGGTCTTCCTTAGGGTTTAATGTAATTCTGTAAAAGCTCTGTGGGTGTAATAGGGATTGTACACAAGGAAAGGGATGAGAGTGTATATAAGAGGTAGCACACAAAACGACGTCGTTTTGAGTGACAGGGACTTATGTGTCCCTTTTTCAAAAGCTACATCCCACTAACGTGCCACGTGGAAATGCCGTTAAACCAGGTAAGCAGAGGGGGAGCCAAGTCAGTCTTTTCTGTCGAGTCTGACAGTGGCTTATGGACGGAGGGACTGATCCGTCTAATTTTTAGGGACGTCAGGGACTTAAAAGTATTTTTCAATGGTCAGGGACGAAAATGTCCATGGGTTAAAAGGTCAAGGACTAATTTGTCCTTTTCTCTTATATTTAAATGTTGCAGGCTAAAATATATTGTTGCAGCAGCCCAATACAAAGCAAGCTGAATATATCTTAGTGGGTCACAAATTAATAAGAAGCCCAAAGATGATAAAAAGAATTCAAACGGGCTAAACTTGAATAGAACCAACCCAAGCCCGATTTGATTTCAGCAAGCTAATCCCTCCATCTTGTTTCCAAATCAACGTTCAACTTTTCCCGTCTCAGTGAGAACTCAGAGAAAGAAAGAGAGAAAGCTTAACCCCTAAGTTGTTCACCAAAGTAGCAAGAAAGAGAAGGCTTAAGCAAAAAAGTTGAAGTCTAATCACCCACATCAATCTGTATCAAGAAGAGGTCAGAAGTTAAAGGTGATTTTATTTTCTTCTACATGCATCTCATTTTTTTCTCTTCATCTTCAACTCTCTACCACTCTATATTGGGATATATGAAAAAGATGATATCTGTTCAACACTGTTGTGAATCTATGGTAAAAAATGTGTCTTGGGGACCAAGTAGTGTTTCAATGGCCAAGATCTGGGTTTACCATTGAAAATATTTGTTTCTGCTGTCCTATGGCTTTTGGTCAACAAGAGAAGGTCAGAACCAAAGTTTCTATTCTGAGGATTAATGAGAAAAAGTGAGATGGTGGGTTGGTGAAGCACAAAGCTCAAGAGTTGACCTAGGAGAGAGCGACTCAGCAATATGCAAGGAGATACAAAAGAAGTTGGTTCACCATTCTGAAGCCAAGGAGAGATAACCAGAATTTTGTGAGTTGTGTTCTAAGAAGAGCTCTCTGAAGAAGTTCATCAACTTGGACAGTACTTCCTAATCAAAGGGGCATTCCGCCAAAAAGAGGAACTGAATCAGAGACATACAAATATGGTTTTTCACATAGTAAACAGGCTGTTAAAGAGTCAATAGTCAATCTTCTTAATGTTTTATATATTGTAAATTTCTTTTTAATGTTTATCTTTCTGTACTTTCTTTAGGTAAAAGGCATAATGAGAGAGCTCAAGTAAAAGCTTAAGAGTGAAAAGAGGTTGAGTGATACACTTGAGAGAAAAACCTAAAGTTATTTTAGATTTCTTTAGGTTGGATCTGTGTCTTGTATCTTGTACCAGTGAAGTATCCCTTTCTTAGTTGGGTTAGCACTAAGAGTGAAGAGTTAGGTATTAACATAGCCAATGTCAAGTTAGGTTAGAACTTGAGTGTGAAAGGATTGAGTGTGAAATGATTATTTTGTAATAAAAAATAAATCGTAATGTTTAATAAATAAATGTTTATTATTTTTTAATAATTCATTAATATTTTCTAATAATAAATAATACTGTTTAATAATAGAATATGGTTTAGGATAATAATAATAAATTGTTATTATTTTCTAATAATAAATAATATTGTTTAATAACTTTTTATTATTTTTTGAAAACTGTTTAATAAATAAATAAATTATTTTTAATAATAATAAATAAATACCATTTAATAATAGATTTCACTCTTATCAACGGGTATGCTTTGACCAACGGCCTAATAGATTCTGCAATTGTGTCTGAGTCTAATTTGACATTATCTTGTGAAATTGTGCCCATGGTGCATGTCTGTTTGTCATTGTATCTTCTGATTTCCCAACAAATTTTCTTTCGAATCAAGCTAGTTCGGATAAGCCAATCACAATCTGCATTATAACCCTTGCATTTTGCATAGACTATTTGCGGTTTAGACTCATACACAGTGTAATCAACTCCTCTAGAGATAGTGTAATTTTTTATTGCAGATATCACCGACTCTCTCGAACCAAATTTCATTCCGACACTAAACTCACCATCTTCCGCCGCAGCGTTGCCTTCACTTACGACATGCGCACCACCATCAGTCAGACAAGGCAAATAAAATAAACATCGTAGGTAACTTGAATTAATAATCATAACATACCCATGTTCGCATACTCAGAAAATTCCGGGACATGCATGGCTTCGAGATCTAAAGTCCACATAAAAGACGGAACACCAAACGGGTGCTGGCTTACAATTGCATCCGTTTCATTCTGCACTGTCGGATTGCCTGCCAAGTCTCCGTCATCGTTTTCGTCATCGACTTCATAGTTGGCTTTGAACTCCTCTTTACTGTCATTATTATCTTCTTCCTAATCTATATCCTCGAGCTCATCAACATTGACCTCCTCGCCAACCATGCCCAACCCCCGACTGCTGTTCGAACTCAATGTACAACTCTATCATCGGCACGTGAAATCGGGTTTGTTATGATAAATACATAACATCTGCTGCATACTACCATTGTCAGTGATGGGCATCATTTAAAACTGTATCATCTCACCAAATATTTGTATAGAATTTCTGTATAAAATGTTGCTCACCCTTTTCGAAATGTGGCTTTGAATGTTATTACAAAGCCTATTTTGCAACTCTACAAAACTCATGGTACATGGAATAGCAAATGACAACGGACATTCACAAACAAAAGTCACTCTTTCATGTGTGTTTGGTATAAACTCACCGTTATAATACACTTGCAAATTCGCAATATTTTTCAAAACTTCAATCTCACCTAATCCGACTTCTTCGACACATCTAACTGTCAAAAAATTAAGAACTACGACAAATGTGCAAGAAAGAAGAATGGGATTAATAGAAGTAGAGTGAGACAAGTTGAATGAGTCTTGCTTTATATTTATAGGCGGGATTTTTGATTAAATATTTTTTTTTTACAAAAAACGTAACCTATATTTTTAGTTTTTCAAAAAAAAAAAGTTGACAGCCCATAAAACACAACCTACGTTTTGTATCTTCCAAAAAGAAGCTGCCACAAAAAAGCAAAATGCACCATGCGTTTTGTTATTTAAAAAAAAAAAAACAAATTTATTGTCCATAACTAAACGCAGGCTGCATTTGGGCTCAAAAAAATTTTTGAAAACCTTAAAAAAAACAAAATGCAGACTACATTTGTTTATTTTCCTGAACAAAAAAAAATAATAAAAAAATGAGTAAAACATAACCTACGTTTTGGATTGACACTATAGCATTGCAAATTTTGTCCATATGTTTATTTCATTGCACAACGCACCTTTTTCATAACAAAAAAAATCAGCCTCATTTGACTGATTAGAGAATATTAGGGCATAAATACATAATTTGGTAAAAATAATAACGGGTAATAAAATATGTAGAGGCACTAACTAACATTGAAACCAAAAAGAAAAAAGAAAATAAAAGATAATTGTTTATTCTATAAGCAGTTTAGTAGTTCGTTGAGTTGTTGTGTTTGTCACTCAAACACAACATTCATCTAATACTTATTTTACACATATCATTTATATTAAATTGTATTTTAATAAAAAATAAAAAATATTTTTTCAGATATTTTAAATATACCTAAATATTATTATATGTCAACAAGTTCGGCTTTATTACTAACCTATATTAAAGAGAGAAAATGTATTTTAGTGAGAATAACTGTTCTTTATAAAGTTGTTTTGTTAAGTTTTAGAGTTGGTCTGGTTGATTACCGTAGGTAGATAGATAGATAAACACTTAGATAAATTCTTGTTTTTTTAAGTAATTTAGTTGTTATATATAATAACGTGATATAAACGTGTGTAATACATAAAAGAGAGAGATATACACAAAAGAGAAAATGTATTTTGCGAGAATATATATTTTTTCTTCAGTTGTAGAGTTAAATGATGGAGTTGGTATTTAAGGTTAATTTTTTTGTATATTGAAAAAATTTTGGTATAATATTCAATCATTAAATTTTATGATATTTTTTTAAATTGTGGAAACAGTGCAATACGCCTCCTTATATTGACAATACGCCATTAAAATATACAATACAAGAGGGCGTATTGTCAATACAAAGGGCATATTACACTGTTTCTACAATTTTAAAAAACACCATAAAATCTAATAATTGAATATTACACCAAAATTATACCAATATATAAAAAAAATTCGGTATTTAACATAGATAAATGGATAGATAAATAAATAGCATGCAAATTTCATTCACTAGTCTCACGCTATGATGGTAATGTGTCAGCAGCCTTTGAAAAAAAAAACTGAGACTGAGAAAAATTTAAAAACAAAGATTGAGAGATGAAAACTAATTAAGTATATATTATATTTAATGTAAAATATACATGATTGATTTATGTTTTAATATTCTATTTAGGTTTAGTTTGGGTAACCAACTTAATTAAACTCATTTTAATAAAATAACTTAAATAATAAATGACTCTATTAAAAATAACTTATAAATAAATTATTTTGTGTTTAAATTTTTAACTATAAAAGTGTTTATTTTATAGAAATGTGATAAAAAGTAGAAGTATTATGAGAGAGGTAATTTTTTTTAACTTCTCTATAAGCTCATAAGTAGTTTCTTAAAAAGTCGTAATTTAGTTTTAAAAATTGCACCAGACATTAATACTACTTCTAAAGTTTTCAAACGGGCCTTTAATGGGAGTAAGTGTATTGATGAGATGAGAGATTAGGGATAAAATGGAGGTGAGGTAGCAAAAGTAAAGATGGTGAAAGGAGTAAAATGAAAATTTAAAAAGTTAGATGATGGTATTTTTGAAAATAAATATTATTAAAATTTCAATCTCTGTTACCAAAAATTTTAGTTCTGTGTCTCTATTTTTGACCCCCAAACACTACCTAAGTGGCCTATAGTGTATTTAGCTCATTTCTAAAAATTTCATACCATATGGTCATATGACATGTAAAGGTAATTTAATATAACACATCAATGAATCTATAATAATAACACTTAAAATGATTGATAGACTCTAATTTCAAAGAAAAAAATATAATAATTTTATAATATTGATAATTAAAATGAATCATCTTCACAAACTTGAGAATAAGCAAGCGTTTACTCGTTTTAAATAATTGAGCTGTAGATTATCAAGACTAACCAGATTGAAATACATTGTTCTAAAGATGTAATATAGGTCCATTGTTTTAGACCAAGATGTATGAAGTTGATCTTGGAGGAATGAGTTTGACAGTTTTAAGGCAATAAAGGGGTTGGGTGCACTCTAGGACAAACATTCGCAGAAAAATTTCGAAGGTTTTCTAATGTGTGTATTTTGTTAATTAATGATCATCAATTCAGCTGTACATATATAAGATATTCCTGGCAAGATATAATATTTACAAGATAACAATGACCATTTACATATTTACAAATGAAAATTACCACCATGCCGTAGTGTTTACTTTCTATTAGATACCTTCCTTAAAAGGACCAGAATCATGCAGCAGCTTCATAACAAGCTTCACCTGCAGAGGCAAAAGAGTCAAAGTTATAGCCCGCGAGTTCAGAACCATAAGAACATGAATGTAAAATAACATTATCAAAAACAAGAACAAAAGGAGGCAGATAAGACTCCTCCAGGCTCGAAACCATCTGTGAAGATTAAATTAGGATATTGTATGTTACTGTTTTGTTGCTAAATTAAGGGTTATTTTGGTGAATCCACTATCATATGTCTCAAACAAAAATGGAAATTGCATCCCAGCACTCAACATTTGGGCCTCTGACTCCAAATGTTTAAAAGAGGAAAAACACATCCTACTACTCAAATATGATGTCATCCTAGCAGTTACTCTGCAAGGAAAATCTATCAACTAAATTTATTGTACAATCAAACATTTCATATCATTAGCAAGAAATGGATCCATTTGATAAAATGATTTATAAGAAGTAGTAGAACAAGAGTGAACAAAGAAAGGTGAGACACTAAGCAGCATACATGCATAATAACTTAAGAGAATCTACCTTCATGAACAATTCATCATACCTGAGAAGTTTCACGTATTAAGAAGTCTTCTATAGCTCTCCTAAATTCTTCATCAAGAAGGTAATGGCAGCTATAAGTTGTCACAGGAAGATACCCTCGCTGAATCTTATGCTCACCCTGAGCTCCAGCTTCCACCGTTTTAAGATCGAGTTCAATAGCTGCTTCGATTGCCTGCAATGTTACGAAATACAAATACAAAATACATAAGCTGACTCCACAGGAAGCCAAAGGGAAGGTCTATTCCATAAAAGATACGATGGAAGAAGTATCTGATGTAAAACTTTAGCATTATATTCCAACCATAAAACCAGAACCAAGCAAAAAATATGGGAAACAGATCAAAAAACAACTTTGGGGAAAAAATCACAGAGTGTAAACCTGGTAATAACATGCTTCAAAATGCAAACTTGGATAGTAAGCTTGTGGGTGACATCCCCATAGGCGTCCAAACAAAGTATCACCTCCTATAAGATTTAGGGCACCAGCAACTAGTTCATCCCCTTCTTCAGCAACAACAAGTAGTACCTGATCTCCCATTTTTGACCCCAGCTCATGAAAAAAATCACGTGTCAGGTATGGAGTACCCCATCTGTCAATAGACAAAGGATGCTGCATTATTAAGTGTGGTTACTTCAACAATTCCATCTTGCAAAAATTAGTTCTTATCACATTTGATGGGTTCAATCAAAGGAAACATACTTGTTATCCGTTGTGTTCCGATAGAAATTATAGAAAGAATCCCAATGTGTTGCCTTCCATTACATAAACATGAGATAATGAGTTAGCAAATAACAAGAAACAGACACTAAGTTTTAACAGAATATATAAAAACACACACCAAAACTAAACTGTTATCAGTGCTATGAAATGATTAAAAGAGTACAAGCATTAGGGCGGATGCTCTTATGGACATATCTTCCTAAGGTACTAAAAGCTATATGATGAAACCGTCTAACTTTTTAAGTTAAGAATTGCATGATCAAGACATCATTTCATCATGTCATTCATGTGTAATTCAATTTTAATTTTGAATAGTTTGCTAAGAGCATGTTTCTCTGCACCTCTTATTTATTAAAGAGAAAAGGATGATTTCAAATATGGTTTGCTTTCAATTGTAAGATTGCCAGTAGAGATCATTTGGCCTAGACCAGTTCAACAGAAGCTCATCAATATATGAGACAGAAAAACACATGATGATATATGGTTAAATATAATGTTTCCATAAATCATTTTCTCTAACTAATATATGCTTAAAATCTTCAATAGTAACCAAATCGACTAACTTGTTAAGAAAATGCAATCCTCCAAATATCAAAGTCTTGCAAAGTACCTTTATTTCATAACCCCGGAGCCTTTTCATAATCAAGTTCTGGGCTGAGATCTGCAGATACACAAATAATATGACAAATCCAGGAACATATGACAAAATTCTTCTCATGTCATTAAATGCTTTTGCAACCAATACAAACCTTTTTGCGCTCTTGGCGTATATTTTTCCTTTTACTTTGCTTCATGTCCATCAAAAAGTCATCAAACCTGCCAACAAAAAAAAATTGTATGGAATATTGACCAATGCTACGAACTTATATTGCATATTTGCATGCATCTTCACAGGCCCAGATATCCTAAACCCTAAACCCTAAAAGAAATGCTTGGATGACTCACTTTTTGTAGTTGCGGTTTTTCCAGTGGTACTGCATTCCAATCCTGGGCAAGAACCCTTTTTGGCTGAGTTGAAGGCACTCACTCTCAGTGGGGAAAGTAACATGCAAGGACGAAATCTGAGACTTGGCAGTGATATCCTTCATGGCAGAGAGGAGGATGTCAAAGGTTTCACTCTTGAAGGGAGTATCGCGGAGCAAGATTCTTGGCCCCGTCACGGGACTGAAGGGGACACAGCATTGCAGCTTCGGGTAATACCTGGATCCGTACGAATAGTATGCATTGGCCCAGGAGTGATCGAACACGAACTCGCCGTACGAGTGGCTTTTCAGGTAGAGGGGAACGGCGGCCACCACGGGGCGGGAGGAGGACGACTCGTCCCGGGCCACAACGTGGTGCGGGGTCCAACCGGTTTGGGCGACGGCGGAGCCGGAGGTCTCCAAGGTGGAGAGGAAGGCGTGGGTCACAAAGGGATTGAACTTGCCGGGGGCAGTGGCATCCACCGCGCACGCGTCCCATTCAGCGGCTGCAACCTCTGAGATTGAAGACAGAACCGATACACTTATCACTTTGTTATTGTTAGTGCCTTCTGGCTCTGGCGCTGTGAGAGTGAATAGTTGTTGTTGTTGGATTTGCGTGGAGTTGGTTTTTCTGCCAAATCCCCAAAAGAGTGCAGTGATTCTACTAGTGGCAACGGTGCATGAGGATGAGGATGGCTTCTTCTCCTTCTCCGACAAGTCGAATCTGCGGCGGAGAAATGGGGAAGGAGGAATGCAGCATCTCACGATGACGCTGCCGCACACTGCCATTGCAACTTCTCTTCTCCCGAACGTTACTTTGCCACGTCGCCAACAATGAGAACCTCATATTATAACCACAACTCCTGATACTTGATTTGATTGCTACAACTGAATTAACACCCACGACCAGAGTGAAAGTGCCCCAAAATTTGTATTTTTTTTATTTTTATTCGACTTACTGAAGTCACTTCACTTTTATATATTTATATCACTTCTAGAGTTCTAGTGGCTTTGACACCAAAATAAATCCTCTCCATGTTTTTAACAGGTAGAGAGAATAAATGGTGTTTTTCATTCTTAATTTTATAAGTAGAATAAAAAATAAATAGGAGAGAGAGATTAAACTGGACACCATTCAATTTTTTTCCAATGGATTTCCACTCCCGCTTTGACACCAAGGATAAGGACAACAATTTCACATAGGGTGTGTTTGAAATGATAAATCCTTTTCCTTTTAGACGTATTTGAATTGAGTTAATTTTAAATCAAACAGAATGTTTACAATAATTGAAGAAAAAATAGAATTGAAATTTGAATTTAATTTTAATACATTAATAGTATAAAATATTTTATACAATTATACAATCACATTTATTCTTTTAAATGACCATTTACACGGTTAATGTGCATCAAAATTAAATTCTAAAAATTTCCACTACCAAGTGAACAGGACCCATTCTTGACAAATAAAAATTTATTACTTCCAGTAATATACTACTTGACTCTAAACAAGAAAAGAGATTTGTGCTTAAATGAAAAATCAGAATAAAAGCAATCACGATTGATGGACAAATGATATAACTGCTGATAATCACATAGATACAAAACAATTACATCTGTATTCTTTTTTTTAGGAAAAAAAAAATGTTGGGAAGACAATATCATCTTACCCAACATTGCCCCCACATACCCAGCAAGGGAATAAAATTGGACGCATGCTAAGATGACTGCAAATCAATACTTATCTACAAGCCTATAACATTCCACTATGTTACTTAGAGAGGGGTGTGGAACAGTCTCGAAATAAAAGCAAGAAAAACTGAATGCGTCCAGACAACAAGAATGCATAATCTTGATGAAAACCATGGTTTATCTAATATCTTGAACCAGATGGCGGAGGGGCTGGTGGCAACCGAGTAGGTGTCCGGCGACTTCCAGAATTTGACCCTGAGCTCAAATCGCCATTTTGGGACGGGTCACTGTAACGTCTACTATGACCACCAGAACCATACCTAGATGACAAGTCGCTGGGACCATTAGCAGCAGCATCAAATGCAGACCTCCAATCATCACCTGAGGAGGCTCCAGAGGTTCTTGGGCTACTTTCTGCATAAGTATGTTTGTTAGAACTACATAAATGTAAATGAAATGATATACAAAAATATAGATTTAACTGATGAATATTCAGATACTATCTGATAGTGAACATTGGAAGTTTGCAATCATCACGATACAGGAATGGCTATGAATTCTAACATTTTATAAACCTAGTCATCCATGTTTTCTTCGAAAAAGAAAAAACTTGGAATTTTTTCCAAATACTTGATACTACAACTTAATCTTTCCTGAAAATGAAAAGTGAATACAATATAACTTGTTGAACAACTTCAAAAATGCACCTCAAGCAAGTTTGCAGACATTACCTATTGCACTCCCTCCATCAGACCAAGTGGAGGCTGCAGCCGCTCTGTTGTCATGGATGCCAAGTTGCCTAGTTAGTTTTGAAAGAAGCGAAGACTGTTTCTGAACACGCTCCCTTTTGCGCTTGACATTTTGGTCCTCCTGGAGCAGCTCCTCAATTTTCGCTGAGCTTTGAGCACTGTCAACCAAATTGAATAAAATAAATGGAGGGAGGAAAACATGTTTTTTCACCATCAAATGTTCAATTTGTGAATAGTAATTGTGAATGAGTATAGTGGTTAGGTAAAAAAAATATGTAAAAGATTCGTATTATATATATTTTTTAATTAAATGATATTTCATTAGAGAGAAATGATAATGAATACAACTAGAGGATGTTAGATATCACAATTCTAGCACAGATAAAAGAACAAGCATGGAAAACCAAAACAAAAAGTGCAGCAAAGTGCCCAGTCTAACATATCAGATGTAATTATCACAGGAAAAACACCTCAGGGACACCAAAAGTATAGTCCTAGAGCTCGAATCTAAGGTCTAAAGAATATCCTTAAAGATACACACATTCTGCTTCAACCTTATCCCACAACAAGTAGCTCTAACAAATATCCTCAAAAGGTATAAGCATTCTTTGCCAACCAAACATACTGAACTCGCTATCCACCACCATGAAATTTTATCCTCCTTGTATATTCCCACAGTGTCTCTGCCCTGATCTTCAAGGTATAC
This sequence comes from Arachis stenosperma, assembly GCF_014773155.1. Lineage (NCBI taxonomy): Eukaryota > Viridiplantae > Streptophyta > Magnoliopsida > Fabales > Fabaceae > Arachis > Arachis stenosperma. The sequence continues at coordinate 127,367,658 of NC_080377.1, forward strand.
GAATAATGGCAGCCCATTACATTATAAATAAAAAACAAGCTAAGAAGCAATGTACTTGACAATTATCAGACTATAACATGCTTGGAGAATGCACTAACCTGATGGAACTGTACAACTGGTTAAGCATGTCTTCTTTGGCTTTCTCTACTTGACAAAGCACAACTGCCTGCGCAACCAAAACTAACTAATCTCACAAAAAAAAAAGAAAAAAAAAACTGAACAATCCAAGTAAACTCACTTTTGGGACATTAGCAGCAAGGCTGTTAAGAACAGCTTCAACATAACCACGCACTTCTTGAGACATCCATCTAAGTTCCTCTTCTGGGTCTGCAGGTTTTCTAGCCATAGTATCCTACAAGAGCAAGTTCTCAATTAACTATAAATTGGTCTCTGTTTGTAACTATCAGAAAAGTTAACAGCACTCCAAAAAAAGACCCTAAGTTCCAAAAGCAATGAGTTATTTGCACACAAATATCTACTTCAAAGGAGGAAGCTGTCAAAGGAAACTTTTTGTATCCAACACATAAATCCCAAACTTGAGAAGAAATGTAAGCAAAATTGGACTATCCAATGAAATATGTTCATGAGAAAAAGATTCTAGCAAAAGAGAGAAAAAATTCCTTACAAGGGAACCATCAGAAAGACTCTGTCGCATAGGAAAACCCTGCTCACCGATGACTTGACCACCTTTAGACTGTGCAACATTTCTTAGCTTGTTGATCCACTCAACCTTATCTGCCATGCTCTCAGCCTTTAACAAAACTGTGCTTTGAGCTGCAAAATGCATTTTAAACATTAGGACAATCCCAGCATATGGATTTAAGAGAACTGGGAGAGAATTAATAAACTAGAATGAGTGATTACCTTTCATGACAGTTTTATAGGGGACCTTATTTGTTATCTTGAAAGTAAGGTTTGATGTTTTTCCAGAATCAGGTCCGTTGGACTTCTTATCCTTAGAACTCTTTGCAGGGGCTTCATCATCTTCAGAAAGTTCCTCAATGTTGCATTCCTGATCATTACATTCAGAAGACAAAAGCAATAGATGAATCACCACACTTAAGATCTATTGAATATTCCCTCTTGGATAAAATTCAAGCTCTAATTAAATGAAGCACTCACTCAAATCATGACGATATGCCACTATAGACATGAAGGTAAAAAAACATTCACACGACATAAAGGGAGTTTGACAACCATGAAACAATATCTATAAGGAAGGACAACATAACCACACAGTTCAACATTTACTTTGAACTTTTTGAAACTGGTCAGTCACACATCACACAATCTCTATATGCGGTTATTTATCTCAATTTTTCCCAAAACAGTTAATATTGAAGTTAGTAACATAAATTCAAGAAGGTCCATACCTCTAATGTAATGACTCCCCGGAAATGTTTCTCCTCTTGTTTCTTGGTGTAACCAAGCTGGAAATACAAAGCATATTTAAATCAATTTGTATGATACTATATTTTTGCAAAAAATGAATAATAGCCTTAACAATTGGAGGTCCTAGGCAAGAGACATATGACCTTTGAGCTTAATTATTCAGGTCATCATATCAATCCAATAGTTGAAGCACTGGTAGGGAAAAAAGGATAAACCAAAAACAATATACAAACTTTTTGAAGGCAAAACATATTCAAGGTTCCTGTCCATATAGGCTCATTTTAAGAGGGGGAAAAAGAAACTTAAAAACAAATCAAGGACCCACTTAGAGGCATAAAAACAATAAATATCCTTCGTCTATAGTTTAAGGTTTCAAAAGAGTCAGCCCTTGACATGGTATTAAAACCCCATGACCAATGGTAAGGAGTTTGAATTTTGTAACCCTATTCTCAATTAAAACATGTAATTTTGAACAAACTAGAGTGGCCCTGTGTATTATCTAGTATCTCCATTTCAAGCCCAATAGCAATTACATATCTTACATACATAAAAGTAGGAAACCAATTCTGTGAAGCAACAAGTCATTATGTTGGACGGTTAAGTGCTTGAACTAACTCTTTCAGCTTTTAACTTTTAAATCACATTATTAGATGATGCTAGCTTGTTCTGATTCAAAATTAGAGATTTGAACAACATAATTTACAAACCTTGCCACTCTTCTCGTTTAAGACAAACCATCTTCTACTCCAACCACTACCCTTTCCGCTTTTTTTCAACATATATCCTGCATTGAGGGGTGATTACAGAAGTTAATTCAAAGTACTAAACACGTAACTTAGAAAGACATAACAACTAACTTTAAAACAGGGAGATGGAAATAGATAAGGCAGGCTTAGAAACTTTCATTAACACATGATCCAGAGATTAGATGGATATTAGAAAATAGTGAATAACTTTTATGATATTTGCAATAAAAGCTTATTGTATATCTATAACTGGAGATATAACACGATAATATTGTTTTTCTCGTTTGTATTCATTAAACAGACTGAAAATGAAAAGAATCCTCTCAAATTTTTCTCTGCTTCTTCAGTGATGCTGTCTGTTCAAATGATCTCAAGTACAATCTGCATATGACTAATTTAGTGATTTAAAAACCAGCCTCATCCAAGACTTGCCCAACAATATTTGGGGGAAAAAATCCAACTATTGCAAGTTATATATGATAAGAATGACCACCACAAAATTAAGGGAGGTAACTGTTTTGACTGACATGAATACTGAAGATCCAGATCTAGGATGGGAAAAGAGGAAATCATAAAAGAAAAGGAGGAAGCCACCAGGTTAATAATTATGCAACAGAATCCTTAATAATGTTAGGTGCAAAATGTAAATTTTAGGATGAAAATAAAAAAACCTGCCGTTATCTCCCCATCGGGCCCAGCAGTCTTTAAGCTCGATGGCTCTTGTATATCTTTGTCAGGCTGATTGGACTTCTCTTTCATTGATTTTAAGTTTCCTCCACTTTGTTGAGGACTAGTTGCCTGGAAAAGGAAAGAGTACATGTATCTTGCATGTATTTAGAAAAATAGAAAATTATAAACTATCATATGATAGTAACAAATTCAAGTCTGTAAATTTTTCCAATGTAAATAATCCCGCACCCTACTCAGAATTGACTGTTCTGCATCAGTTGCCTTTTTGGACGACCGGTTCTTTAGCTCCTCTTCTCGGCGTTGTCTTTCCATTCTAATAAAATTAGTTGGAGCCATTAAAAAAATATGAAAGTTAAATAAATACAGCTTCAATCAGATGGTGTGACAGTTAATTTTGGTGTGTGTATACGCATAGTAGATTATAGGCTTAATAACTTTGTAACTCCCAATAGTTTTATTCAATTTTCAGTTAAGTTCCTATAGTTTAAAAGTTTAATCAAGTCGCTGTAGCGTAAGAGAAATTCAACTCCCTACTTTCAACTAATATTACAAAAAAAATAAAAAGAAGGTCAAGTTAGATGGAGATTTCATTAATATTATTTAACCAACCACTCTCATAACCATACAATGAATCAGAAGCACACAATCCCCCCCCCCCACCCCCCACGCAATTTTTCCATGATTAAGAGCGGGAGGAGATCAATATATCTCTCTTTCAGCATGCAAGCGTGAGATGTGACATTTTTTTAATTATTCAAAATTTTTATACACTATAAGGACTGTATTAGAAACTTTGAAACTATAGAAATCTAATTGAAAATTGGGCTAAAATATAGGAACCTCCAGAGTAATTAAACATAGATTTGATTATAACGCTATCATGATATCCAATAAGGTATACTCAGCTAGTCATATAACCCTCGATGGGGCCCACAGAAATGTAGATTTTGAAATTTATCAATCGATGCAACTATGCCCTCTAATAGCTTAATGCCTGGACATATTAGTAAAACCTCATTAAAATGGCTAAACAACCATTCACATATATTTAGAATTCTCAATAACTAAGCCACTAATTATGGGCAACTATAAGTCTTAGGCATGAAGTCAATGATAATTACTTAGATGGACACTCGATAATGAACATTAGAAACATAAGACTTGAATTAGAAGAACCAACGAATATGGTTTGGCTTAGTATTAACAGAGAATGCAATGAATACCAGGTTTCAGCACATTTTTATCAGCATAGAATAAAAGCTGACATTTGATATCAAATGCACTATTGTATTTATCATGTACTGGGAGGAGGAGGAAAGAGTTGTTTTGGGGGGGGGGGGGGGGGAAGAAGGGGGAAATCTCATTACTAATAGAGGAATAATCATCTAAGAGGATTGATTCCCCAATTCACAGAATCACTTTCCACCAATTTGCATCGACAGTTGGGAGGCTGCCAAACTCAATTACCGGGAATAGACTTAAAATGTTATTTTCTACCCTTTTCAGTAGGCAGCTAGAACATAGCAAATAAAAAATGTCATATACTTGGGAAGACTACAATCAGGTAAGTCAACAGATTCAATCTTTAGAATCCTAAATATCTTCTCAATCCCAGAATCCCATTTCAATCACACAGCAATTCCATAAGCCATATATATACCAAGACAATGGTAGTGAATGTAAGGAGTTGCATATTCTACCTCAATGTTTAATTCATGCATTATCCCATCAAAGAGCATAGATTATGAATCCACAAATGGAGATACAAAAAGTTTCATATATTGAACATACCGTCTCTGCACTAAACGAATGAAGTGCTGGGGAGGAACAAATGCACGCTCCATATCAACTAGTGCAACCACCATCGTTTTGGATTCATTTTTAAATTTCTCAAGGGCAGAACTTGCTATTGCCACAATCTGGTAAAAAAATTTGCAATGAGCCAATTAGCTCTTAATACAATGAATAATGGCAGATTTCCTTTATTTTGGATAAAAGAAAAAGAGACAAAGAATGATACAAGAAGATAAGAGAATGAAAGATTCTATATACAATAATATAAACAAAAAAAATACTAGCAGGAATCGTAGTTCGAATTTCCAAACTTATCTAGTAGGGAGTTCAACTAAAATGATATTATGCCTTATATTTATTTATTTATTTTGAAAAAAAGAATAATTTTATTAAGTTGGAGAGAAGAATAATAATACAAGGCAGAGATAAGAGGTCTGCTAGACAAGAGCTATCCTATGCCTTAACATTAGTGTTACCTCTCTCTTAAATGGAGGATATCTTCCAAGCCCAGGAGTGGCATTTGCAGCAGCAGAAACTAGATCCACAAGCACACGATGTACCTAATATGGTAGTTATAAATAATCTCAGTAAAAAGCTCAGTAGAAACACAAGATGGGATTTTAAATTAGTTTATAAGAAGTCTACCAAAATTGCAGTGTCCATGTGATGATAACAAATTAGCAAACCAGCCAAGGAAATTGACATATCTCTATGAGTACAGGTTAAAACAAATAAATGGCCCAGTTATTATAAAAATACATTATGCTCCCAAAACATATTGACCATTTGCCGGGACTTCATAATCTTTACACATATATTGTTCTGATGCACAAGACAATTTGCTTTCTGACCCAAATGTTCCGACAATGGCTACAGCAACTAATGTGACACGGGAAAACGATGACAAATATTCATTAGGGCATACAGATCTGTACGAAAATAGAAGTCCAGCTTCGAAGGTTGACCCTAGTACAATACCCCCTAAAGCTAAATCTCTAGACAGGTATGTCCCCAAGTTATTTTCATTGGACTATCCTTTGAAGACTTAATATCTCCTGAAACAAAAGGAACAATTCGTTAGATGCATACCTCATCTACACATAGGCGCGATGGCTCCTTTGCCAGTTCAAGAACACCTTTTATTAAGGACCTCAAACCTTTCTCTGGAGAGATTAGATAAGGCTGATAGCCGTCTGCTTCTAGAACAATCTGACATAAACAAAATGGGATCAATAAGAAGTAAGCACCATAAGAGAATATGAGGAATTGAGTTCAAGATTTACCCTCTTGACATTATTTATGTCGAAGTGTCTGTCAATAGGAAGTTGCTTAATTCTGTTAGGAAAATTCCCTTCAAAACTGGCCACAACTTTCCAACCATTACCCTGTAGGGAAATCAACAGCAGAAAATTGGATGAAGACAAAGATAGAATTCTGGTACTGAAAAACTGTGGAATCCAATTCCTGATCGTAGAATCTTGCACTCATTTAGAACTGAAAACACCACTCACTACATAAATTGCCCATATCAAAGGACCTTGCAAATTTTACTAATCTCAAATCCTCTAAAAAGGTACATGATAAATAGCTCCAAAATCTTTGGTATATCCGGTTTTCCCAAAAAATACTACATAATAAAATACTATGCATCCTTGAAGGTGTGAAAAATAGATAATGAAAACTACTAACCTCGCCCCCAGTAAGATGTTGGAGAAACTTCTCCTCAAACTCACGACACAACTCCAAAGCTAAAGCCCGAGTACCTTCGGATGTACTAACCATTTGCTCACCAAGCTTCACTAACTCGTCCTGAACAATTTGAGACTTGCCCTGCAGCCTGCAGCACTTTTATTTTTAGCAAAGGATCATCATAGTTTTTGAAGCCACTCAAAACCCCAAGCCAACTTAATAAAATTAAACAACACACTCCGAAGTGAGCCATTTGTTATTAGTTATAAATGCATTTTACAGATAATTAGTAGTATAAATCTAAGTTTAACAATGTGATTTTTCATCACTTTTAAATTGAATGTTCACTCCCTTTGCAGTCATTATCCATTTTCATGTTACACAGCATGCTCAGTCTCCCTTAATCCTGTTCCTTGCTGGGAAATATGACATTTATACCAAACAAGGAAACATAAGCTAGCAAAAACTAAGTACCCAGTGAGAAGAGTTGGAAGCCTTAGTTTCATGCGGTTGCGAATCTGTCCAGCAAGAGACTCAACCAAGGCAACTCTCCCAAGCTTGTTTTGAGGAGCTCCAGTCAATATTGATTTCAAACTTTCAGTCTCTGCTCGCCAAGCGGTTTCCAAAGAGTTCTCAGATGCTGCACTCCCAGACTGTGCAGAAGCTATAGATACAGATTGGCCAATCAAAGCAACCCATGGAATATCAGATGTTTTGGGGGGTCCCTGGTTCAATAGGAGAGCCTGCACTGCTGCAAGAGCTTTTGGTTCTGCAGCAGCCTGATCAATTTTACTGATAACACCAACTGTTCTAGTGGCTACAATTGAAAACCCCAAGAAAAAACTAGTTAAAGGAAACATTACCATGAGTTTATGATTAGGTAAACATAACGATGAAGTTTCTAAAATTAAGCGGTTAATGGTGTTAGGTGCCCTCTTTCCTAAATACTTAAACTGTTAATGGAGATTCTTGAATGGAAAAATATCACTAACATGACCTCAAGAAATTCCCTTTGGGCTTAGAGTTGACAATGCAGAGGCTTAATCTGGTTTCTGCTAGAACTCATTCATTTAAGATATACGTATACCAAGGATCAAACTCTTAACCTCGTTGTCAAAAAGGTAATGATGCTACATCTAGGACCAACTCTTTAAAAAGTTTAAGTTCTTAAATGGAGTCTCAAGATTGATTTTATGTATCTAACAAATAGCTATAAATTTGAGATGAGGTGACAGGATAATACAAAGCAAGAAGAGCTTAAACATACATTCTGCATCATACTCCTTTGCCACTCTGAGGGCTCGTGATGCAGAAATTTCTGGTGCCTGAGAAGCAGGAATGACTACCAGCAATATAGCATCATTGTGCTCCACATATTCACTGATCTGAAGATGAAAAACATGAAGACATTACACTGTTCTTCAAAGAAAGTATACGAGAAGAAAAAAACATCTGACTCAAGATATAACTAACATTAAACATACACCACCCTCAATGGAGAATACAGGTGTAATTGCCAGAACATATTTGATGAATCTCAAACTAGGACTAAAGGAGAATATAGTTTAAAACTACTCACTGCTTTGTCATCCATAATCCGCTGGTCCAATCCAGGTAAGTCAATCAATTTCAGTGGCGGTGCTGTAGAATTTCAGAACAGAACTAAGGTGTAAGTCTCACATTGCTAATGCATGTAATGTAAGCATTTCTGTGTTTGAGCTTCCAAAGAAAGGGAAAGAGGGTTGGGGCCGGGAGGAGGGTGTTGAGAGAACATGAGATCATAATAAATTGGAAATTATAGTATTGAGCATAATACCATAAGACTAACTCCAGTGTGCCCTAACTAACATAAACAGAATTTTTATATTAACACATTGAAAGCAAGTATTCAAAGGTAGAATGTATTCATGCATAAAGGAAGTGGGACTACAAGTGATCCTGGCCTACCTGTACTGGTTCGAAGTTTCAGATATATTTCATCACGGCTCCTACCTGATGATCCTTTGCTTAGTCTATCCTGTAGAGAATGCCGAAGGGCACCTATGAGAGGAAAACAAGACAATGAATCAGAAAGATGATAGGAACAAAGAATGCTTGTAGAATTTCTTTTACAGGGAGAAGGGGGGGGGGGGGGGGTAGATGTTTAAGAGTTAAGAGAGACACATGAACCACATTTCAAAATGAATAGATAATGAGCTTAAGTTCTTACTCGCAGAAACCTGTTGAGATTTATTGTCAATTTGCAGGATGATGGACTTGCTGCTTAAAGAGCCGTCCCTGTTCAATTCGATGCTTATGGGAGCTCTGGTTGCACCATTTTCGCCAGTAGGCTGGCAACGCCAATGGTTCAGTTATTGGTACTCAAAATCCCATTCAGCAAACAAAGAGTAACGGAAATAGCAAATAGGAATGAAGCAGTTACCAAAACAGGATGTCCAATCAAGCTATTCAAGACAGCAGATTTGCCAGCACCCTGATCCACCACCACAATTTGGTTCGTTATTAGTTTAACAAAATGGATCCGATCCGATACATAGACATCAATCAACGAAATGATTAAACAATAAAGGAATACTGGATTGTTATACAGAGAAGCGTAAAAAGTGTGAGAGCGGGGCACTCAAATTCTCAGACAGATTATGAAATGGAAGCATTGCATATTGCACAGAGAGATACGTAATTGGAAATGGCGAGAAGCGGATCGGAGAAACTTACGACATTGCCGAGGGCAACGACGTTGAGGAAGGTGGAAGGGCGCTTAGAGGTGGCGGGGTCGTCGGGATCGTCGTCGGCGAGGACGGAGGAGGCCTGGCGCATGGAATCAGAAAGCTGATACAATTCTTCGATTGCTTCCATCGGATTCGGATGCGATTCCAACACCCAAACGGATCTCACTATGATCTGATCTGCACAGACTCACTTAGGTTTCCGCCCAGATTTGCGGTGCGTTTCCTTTTATTTCGGTTTTTAGTTATATGGTTTTTGCGTCAATGAAATGAAATTGAAACAAAGAATGAAAGGACTCCCAACCAAATCGAAATTAAATCACCGTCATCTGATGTGCCTGTGCTGGCCGCTGCACCTGCACACTCTCATACACTCTCTCTCATGCGATTGCGATTTGAACTTTTTTGCCTATTTATTTTCCTTCCTCCTTTTTGCTAGGACATGCCTCTATTTCGCGCTTTTAACCTCTAGCCAATTAGCCGGCATACCTAAGTGCAACCCATGCCATCTTAACTAAAGTCATTTACAAGGCTAGAGTACTAATAAAAATCACAACATTCTTTCTTTTTAGTGTTCCGTGCTAATTAACAAGACTTATTATTCCTCTTATCATATGCAATTATGCAAACACGTCATGTGGTATCCACTAAAATTAATTATTAATATAAAATATATATTAAAATATAAAATATATAATAAATTAAATAATATTACAAATATAATTGTTAATTTTAATATACACACAATATTTTTATATTATAAGTATTGATTTTTTCTTTTTATTCTTAATATATATTAATTTAAAATTAGACAATATTAATTTTTACTAAATAAAAATAATTTGATGTCAATACTTTAAACTTGAAAATAATTTAATAGAATAACAAATTTATTAGAGGTAAATTATATTAACAACCATTCATGTAAGTGATATTAGCACAAGATACTTTTTTACTTGTCATATTTATGTTAATATTTTATATTTTATAAATTAGAAATATAGAACGTTATATATCTCATAAATATTAAGATATATTAATACTATAGTTTGTAAAACAATTATGCTACGTTTGCAAAAAAGTAATCACTTATATAAAATATATATTAAAAATAAATTAGACGGCATTTAGACTAATTTTTAATATATCAAATATTATATTTTAAGAATTTAACAAATTAACGTCATAATCATAACTTCCTATGTTATAAATAGTAAATACCAATGTGAGCCATCAGCTAGAAATATAAAGAATTGGAAATAAAATAAAAAACTAAAGTCATTTTTCTTTTTTTATTTTTCCATTTTAAGTTTTTAACTCTTCACTCTATTTTAAAAGTTAAAACTACTAAAAAGAAAAGAAATCATGATATATTGATATGACGTTTGTGCTTCCCGCATTGAGGGGGTATAGATAGCATGGTATTTGTGAAGTAGTTAATAATTTTGGAGGAGTCCAAAAATGTCACACACACAAAAAGTCTGGTGACGTGGCTAATTTAACAACTAGAAATCTCAAGGGAGTGAGTGAGGAGTGAGATTTGAGAAGGAAGAGCGAGGTTGAAGTTTGGATGAGGAAGTTACAAAGAATATCATCAAATCCACCATGAATATGATGATGGGAGTTGGATCGTTACGATATCCTCCTCCTGGTCTTCCTCTTGTTCCGAGTGAGAGAGTATCCTCATCCAAGTGGAAGGTGCAGGTGGCATCTTCCTCTCCTCCTTCAACCACGGCCACGGTTACAGCAGAGGCTGATGTTGTGGTGGTTGGGAGCGGGATAGGCGGACTGTGCTGTGCAGCACTTCTGGCAAGATACGAGCAGGATGTGGTTGTCGTCGAAAGCCATGACCAGCCCGGCGGGGCTGCCCATTCTTTTGATATCAAAGGCTACAAGTTTGACTCCGGTCCATCTTTATTCTCTGGATTGCAATCAAGGGGTCCTCAGGCTAATCCTCTTGCCCAGGTTCTAGATGCATTGGGCGAGTCTCTCCCATGTGCCACTTATGATTCATGGATGGTCTACATCCCCGAAGGTGAATTCTTGTCAAGAATAGGGCCTACGGAATTTTTTAAGGTGGAAGGAACTTGCATATTCATCTCATTCCTAGCTGCTTAATTTGTTTTGATTTCTACTAATTACCTCACTTATTTGCAGGACCTTGAGAAGTATGCAGGTCCAAATGCTGTTCAAGAATGGAAGAAACTTCTGGTAAGTTCTAACATTCTGCTTTTCTATGCAAACAATGTTCGTGAGTTGATAAGATTGACAATAGAAAATTTTTATAACTTTCTTGACAGGATGCTGTACTTCCACTTTCAACAGCAGCAATGGCGCTTCCTCCTCTATCTATTCGAGGAGATTTGGGTGTTCTTTCGACTGCAGCAGCTAGATATGCTCCTTCTCTCATAAAATCCTTTGTTCAAATGGGACCTCAGGGTGCTCTTGGGGCCACAAAACTACTCAGACCATTCTCGGAAGTACTTGATGGATTGGAACTGAAAGATCCTTTCATAAGGAATTGGATTGACCTACTGGCATTCTTGCTTGCAGGGGTCAAAACTAATGGTATACTCTCTGCTGAGATGGTAACTACTAAATGTTTCCTGCTATCACAAGAATTTTACCAATAACAGTTTTTTGTGTTGATGTCTAAACGGCTATTTTCCCCAAACTTTTCAGATTTATATGTTTGCAGAATGGTACAAACCGGGATGCTGTCTAGAATACCCCCTTGATGGAACTGCTGCTATTGTTGATGCTCTTATACGAGGACTCGAGAAATTTGGTGGACGGATTTCTCTTCGGAGTCATGTGGAAAAAATTGTTGTTGAAAGTGGCAGAGCCGTTGGAGTCAAACTGAGAAGTGGTCAAGTAAGTATATGACTAAAACAATAGGCGCAAAAGATCAACCTAAGGTAAACTGAGGTATATGGGTTTAATATTTATTATGCATTGTGCAGTTTATACGAGCTAAAAAGGCTGTTGTAAGCAATGCATCAATGTGGGACACTTTGAATTTGCTTCCTAAAGAAGTTATTCCAAAGTCTTACTCAGATAGGATTAGATCCACCCCTCAATGTGAATCGTTCATGCATCTCCATTTGGGATTTGATGCTGAGGTTTGCCAGCCTTTCTGTTTCTGATTTATTTTAAGCTTGAAGCTGTGGATAGCATTGTCAGTGTCACAAGTCACAACAATATTTTGGTTGAGCAGGGTATCCGCGATGATCTGGGGATTCATCACATAGTTGTAAATGACTGGGGAAGAGGTGTTGATGCTGACCAGAATGTAGTGCTGATATCAGTACCCAGTGTGCTTAGTCCTAATCTGGCACCCCCTGGGAAACATGTGTTACATGCTTATATGCCAGGAACTGAACCATTTGAGTTGTGGGAAGGACTTGATCGTACAAGTGCTGAATATAGAAAGCTCAAAGCTGAGAGATCAGAGGTAATGTGGAAAGCTGTGGAGCGAGCGCTTGGCGAAGGCTTCAAGAGGGAGAAATGTGAAGTGAAATTAGTTGGAAGTCCACTGACACATGAAAGGTTTCTTAGAAGGAACAGAGGAACATATGGACCAGCACTGCAAGCTGGCAAAGAAACCTTTCCTGGCCATTCAACACCCATCCCACACCTCTTCTGTTGCGGAGACTCCACCTTTCCTGGCATTGGGGTCCCAGCCGTTGCTGCCAGTGGCGCAATTGTAGCAAATTCGCTAGTTTCAGTGTCCCAACATTCCCAGTTGCTTGATGCAATAGGAATATGAAAACCACACATCATGATAGTCTTTGTCTCTTCCTTCTTCCATTGAGATGTTGTATTGTTGTATTCTTGTAGTAAAAGCCATTACTTATATTAGAAATTTTAACTGCAGGGAGTAGAATCTCATCTCCTTTTACTGATACCAAATGCCTAACATCAGCATTCTTTCAATATTATTGCCTTGTTGGAGCTCATAGCATTGAAGACAATAAGAAAGTAACTAACGTGTATCATTTTGTATAAGGTTTTCATATACACAAAAAATAATATACCAATCTAATTAATATATCATTTCGTATTGATTATACAAAACATACTTAGAATGTGTTGGGTTGGTGGATAATAATATTTTGTTTAGTATAAAGATGATTATGGAATATAACCCTAAAATATCTAAATTTCTTTTTACAACTAATCATATTAATGACTTCGTGCCGTAAATGAGTAACTTGATGCAGTTTGACGGACTTCTTGTGCGGGAGTTTTGTTTGGATAGTAAAATTTGAAGACATGCAGCTCTGTCATCTTTCAATACATAACTACTGGATGATTGCTACTTGATACTCATGCCCTGTGTTGAAAAACCAATCACTTGAGTAAATTTTTTCTTCAAAGATAGTGGAAGAAATAGATAAAACAAAAAATACAATGAAAAATGATTCCAATATTTGAATCATTTATTTGAAAGGGAAACCTAATTGAGGGGATAAAGAGATGAATCAAGTATAATCTGCCAAAACCAACTTGGAGTACATATAAGGATTCAGAAAATTCAACTCACATCAATTCCATGTTTCCAAATCCATGCTTTTATGTTCCCGTAATTACTCTAATTTTTTGTTTGAATTCATGATAGCAGTAGGTGGTGTTAGTTATTGCAATTTAACTTTTTTTCTTTTTTATCATTGCTAGTGAAACGTATCAGGCCTGAGTTTAAGGAGGAAGAAGAGAGTTTGAGAAGAGTGTAGAAGATTCTGATTTGTGATTATTGAACCAACTGCAGAGAGAGACTTATTACACTGTATTTATAGACAAGGATTAGTCTAACTAACTTGTCCTAGCTGGCACAGTTATAACAAACTCTAACCACTTCCAATTACACTTAGCAGACTGATATAACTCCAACTACATCTTACTGTTATCAGCTAGAAAATCAAGTGTGAAATTTGGTATTGAATAAGATGCAAAACTTGCAAATCAAGGTTCAATAGTTGAATTCATCAAAACACCATATCACATAACAATGGCAAATCAAGAAACAAACTGATCCATCCAAATTCCTTTATGTATTATGTTTATGCTGATTGTAATGTGCAAACATGGAGAAAAATACAATGAGACTTAGACAATTTTCTTCAAATATTGACAATTTTCAAGTCTGATTAAGGTCCAAATTTGGTGCAATAGCTGATGAAAAGAAAGCAAGCAATTTCAAAGGAAATAACATACAAAGATGCATCAAATCCTTTTACGCAGTGCACATATTACAATTTGTTAGGTATTTGAAATGTTGTATGTCCAAGATCTAAAATGGTCAAAACGTAAATCAAGCCTTGCATATGAATATATGATTGTTTTCAATTTCCAACTCAGTAATTTTTTTACTTTATCACTTTACTAACTTCTTCATTTTAAAAGATTTTTTTATATACAATTTTGCTAGGAAATAAAAAAGGTTTGCTTGTTCTGTATGCCAGGTTCGATCCAAGGACCTTATGGTTAAGAGCAATGCTAATAACCCTTAAGTTACTTGGGAAATTGTCTAGGAAATCAAAAAGGTCCAGGTAACTCTTATCAACTTTTACTGCACTGGATCTCACAGCCCATTTCACGGTACAAATAAAATGCAACATCCCAATTTAACTACAGTAAATCAAATTAACCCTAATAAACCCCACCTTTCACCGTGTGACTGAAGAATCATCCAAAATCCCCAAAGTGCACCGCCTCCCTCCCACCTTCGTCGTGTGCCTTTCCTGCCCACCGCCAACCCAGGTGAGCCGCTCCATTGCGTTCCAACTGAGAGACACTGCTGGGGTCAGACGCTCAGCGGCATGTCATGGTCGTGGCGTTGTTGAAGCAAAATCCCAATCTGCAGCGCCTCCCTCCCACCTTCGTGGTGCGCCTTCCCTGCCTGCGCAGTCAATCAAGGCCGCTCCGTTCCGTTCCAACTGCGAGACATCGCCAGGGTCAGACGCTCGGCGAAGCCCGCCGCTGCTGCTGCATGTCGTCATTGCGGCGTCGTTGAAGCTCAGCCCAGCCTTCCGAGACTGCTGCATGTAGTCGTCGCCGCACCACTGAAGCTCGAAGGTCCCTCACGTGTTCTGCCCCAACGGACTCTGCATCAGACTCCTCCTGGTGGCGCCATGAAGCATCGTTGAAAGCACTCCTCGGTAAGAATTTATGAATTCATGGGTGTTGCTTGATGTTGGCACGAATATAGTGGATGTTACATGATTTTGTATCAGAATAATAGAATATATCATGATACATTTATATAATGTATTTTTTGAATTATTGAATGTTACATACGAGTACAATAAGGAGTTTGATTGTAGAATTTGAATTGAATTTTCTCGATTACTAGTTTTTTATTTTTTAAATTGGCAAAAAATGAGTGAAAACATGATCTCAGTGCGATAGTTTTTTTTCAGAATAAAATTAGATTCAATTGTGGTGAATATAGGGCGATGCAATTGTTAGTCACTGGATGTTGCTGTCGTTAAGGGTCCCCACTTGCTGAGAGACATATGCATAGAGATTAGATATTTTGATAGATTGGACGGTTAAATTTGTAGAAAAAAAAAATTTTTTACTAAAAAAAAGTGTATGCAGTTTGTTTCTCATATTCTTTGTTCTCCGTTAAATATTAAAAAAAGTTGATTGTATTTGATTTCTATATTAGTATCTTTTCGTTGAATCGGTGGAATTTGCATGCTCTCACTACGCAATGTTTTAAATGCTGAATGTGTTCAATCTCGTTTCGAATAGATCCTATTGAGTTGACTCTACATGTAGATGCTTAATTGGGTTGTATTCGTTGTGCAAGATTTGAAATTTAACATGTAGAGTTAACTCAATAGGATATATTCAAAATAGATTGAACACATTTAGCATTTAAAAATATTGCGCAGCGAAAACACGCAGATTCCACTGATTCAACGGAAAAGCACTAATATAGAAACCAAATACCATCAACTTTTTAAATATTCAACGGAGAACAAAGAACATGAGAAACAAATAGCATACACTTTTTTTAGTAGAAAAGAAAAAGAATTTTTAGACAAATTTAACAGTCCAATCTATTAAAACAGTAATATCCAATCTCTATGCACATGCCTCTCAGCAAGTGGGAACCCCTAACGACAGCAACATCCAGTGACTAACAATTGCATCGACTTATAATCACCACAATTGAACCTAATTTTATTCTGAGGAAAAAAACCAACGCACTGGGACTCCGTTTTCACACATTTTTGGCCAATTCAAAAAAAAAACTAGGAATTGACAAAATCCAATTCAAGTCCTATAATCAAATCTCTAATTGTACTCAGAAGTAACATCCAATAATTCGAAAAACACATTATATGACTATGTCATTATATGTTCTGATACAAAATCAAGTAACATCCACTATATTCATTCCAAGATCAAGCAACACCCATGAATCCATTAATACTTACCTATCAAGGAGTGCTTTCAGGCGATGCTTCACGGCGCCGCCTGGACGTGTCTAACCCGGCGTCCGTTGGGGCAGAACACTCGAGGGACCTTCGAGCTTCAGTGGTGCGGCGATGACGAGATGTAGCAGTCGTGGAAGGCTGGGCTGAGCTTCAACAGCGCCGCGACGACAACATGGAGCAGCAACGGCGGGCTTCGCCGAGCATCTGGCCCCGCGGTGTTTCGCAGTTGGAACGGAACGGAGCGACTCACTTGGGTTGACGGCGGGAAAGGAAGGCGCACGACGAAGGTGGGAGGGAGGCGTAGCAATTTGGGGATTTTGATTTAATGGCGCCACGACATGTGGCAGCAGTGGCGGGCTTCGCTGAGTGTCTGACCATGGTGGTGTCTCTCAGTTGGAACGGAATAGAGCGGCTCACCTAGGTTGATGGCGGGCAAGAAAGGTGCACGACGAAGGTGGGAGGGAGGCGCTACAATTTGGGGATTTAATTCAATGGCGCCGCGACCACGACATGCGGCAGCAATGGCGGGCTTCACTGAGCGTCTGGCCCCGGTTGTGTCTCTCAATTGGAACGGAATAGAGCGGCTCACCTAGGTTGACAGCGGACAGGAAAGGCGCACGACGAAGGTGGGAGGGAGTCGCTGCAGTTTGGGGATTTTGAATGATTCTTCAGTCAAATGGTGAAAAGTTGGATTTTCTGGGATTAATTTGGTTCATTGTGGGTAAATTGAGATGTAGCTTCTTGCTTGTATGGTGAAATGGGCTCTGGGATCCAGTTCAGTAAAAGTTGATAGGAGTTGGCTAGACCACTTCTTAGTTCCCTAGCGAAATTGTATATATATGATTGTTTCTGATTTCTAATGATTCTCTAGTTTACTCACTTTATCACCTTACTAACTTTTTCGTTGTAAAAGATTTTGATCCAAATAAAATGATCCACTTTTTCGCAACTATTAGAGTATATACATATAATTTCCTAGTGTTTTTTTCAAATTTAAATTATTTAATTTTGTTTTTAAAACAAGTTCTAATTTCTTATTTTTATTTTTATGATCTAGAACTCCGCCTATGTTACACTTGCGGTACATAGCCGGTCCCAAACCCGGATAAAGGAGGAGGGTTGTGTTAGGTCTTCGGCGGACAACATAAAAATATAGCCGAACCCCATGACATGAATCAAAGACATTATTGCGCTAAAGCTAGGTCGTTGCCCGGAAGCAACGCGCCGTATGGCTTGAGTACGGTGTCAAAGGAAGAACCGCTGCATCGGTACCCGGATGTAGTGTTAAATGAACAAAGGTTCTCGTGTTTTTGTGAACAGACGAGGATAAATAAGCTAGTTCACAAAGTAAAAGGTAAAGGTCAAAGCGACAGAAGGTTGAAATTTGGGACATGGAACATAGGCACTCTAACAGGAAAGTCCATGGAGGTGGTGGACACCATGACAAGGAAGAAGATTAACATTATGTGCCTACAAGAAACGAAATGGATTGGTGCAAAGGCTAGAGAGTTGGATACTTCTGGTTTCAAACTTTGGTATACAGGAAAGGTGAAGAATATGAATGGGGTTGGAATAATTGTGGATAAGCAGTGGAAGAAGGATGTAATGGATGTCAAGAGGGTGGGAGATCGGATCATCTCTATCAAACTTGTGGTGGAGGGAGGTGCTTTCCATGTGATTAGCGCCTATGCACCGCAAGTGGGTTCGGACGAACAACATAAGATAAGGTTTTTGGAGGATCTAGAGAGTTTGGTTCAAGGCATACCTTTTGGAGATAAGATTTTCTTAGGAGGAGATTTAAATGGCCATGTTGGGAGAGAAGTGACTAGATATGGGAGTATTCACGGAGGCCATGGTTTCGGGGTGATCAATGTCGAGGGTAAAACTATTTTGGACTTTTCCTTAATCTTTGATCTTCTCATCGCAAATACATGTTTTAAAAAGAGAGACGAACATCTTATAACCTATAAGAGTGGCATGACAAGCTCTCAAATCGACTTCTTCTTGTTGAGGAGAGTCGACCGAAAATTTTGCATTAACTGTAAAATTATTTCGGGAGAGAGTTTGACAACACAACATAGAGTGCTCGTCATGGATTTTCGCATTGAGCAAAAGTTGAGGAAAAGACATCATCCGAAGAACCCAAGGACGAGGTGGAGGCAGATGAAAGGTGAGGAACAAAGAAGCTTCCTAAGACGGGTAGGAGAAGAAGCAAAGTGGGATGGGAATGGAAACGCGGAAGAGATGTGGAGGGAGATGGCAGAAGTTATTAGAAGAACAGCAAAAGAAAGTTTTGGTGAATCTAAAGGAATAGGACCAAGAGACAAGGAGTCCTGGTGGTGTGGAATGCGAGTATACAAGAAAAGATAAATATAAAAAGGGAATGCTTTAAAGAGTGATCTTTATGCTGCAATGCAGATAACTGGAAAAAATATAAGGCGGCTAAGAAAGAGACAAAAGTGGCTGTAAGTGAAGCAAGAACAAGAGCATATGAGGGTCTCTACCAGTCTTTGGGCACGAAAGAAGGAGAAAAATGTATATATAGAATCGCAAAGAGCCGAGAAAGAAGAAACGAGAGATTTGGATCAGGTTAAATGCATAAAGGATAAGGATGGAGAGGTGTTGGCTCAAGAGGAGAAGATTAATGAAAGGTAGAAGAGCTACTTCTACGAGTTATTTAATGAGGGACAGAAGACTCTTTCGAGCCTTGGTCTATTATGCACAAGGGAAGAAGATCAAAACTTTGACTACTATCGAAGAATTCGAGACTTCGAGGTAAAAGAGGCTCTAAAGCAGATGAAAAATGGCAGGGCAGTAGGATTTGATAATATCCCGATTGAGGTTTGGAATGGTCTTAGAGAAAAAGGCATCAACTGATTAACCAAGCTTTTTAATGAGATTTTAAGGTCAAAGAATATGCATGATGAGTGGAGAAAGAGCACATTGGTACCTATCTACAAGAATAAGGGGGATATACAAAGTTGCGGAAACTATAGAGGGATTAAACTTATGAGTCATACTATGAAGTTATGGGAAAGGGTGATAGAACGGGGGTTGAAAAAAGAGACATAAGTAACAGAGAACTAATTTGGATTTATGTCAGGCAGATCTACCACTGAAGCGATATACCTATTAAGAATGATGATGGAGAGGTATCGTAGTAATAAAAGGGATCTACATATGGTGTTTGTTGATTTGGAAAAAGCGTATGATAGGGTACCAAGGGAGGTCTTATGGAAGGTTTTAGAAAAGAGGAGAGTAAGGATCTATATTCGGGCAATTAAAGACATGTATGATGGGGCCACAACTAGTGTGAAGACTCAAGGCGGTGTGACAGAGGAATTCTCTATTGGTATAGGATTGCACTAGGGATCATCCTTAAGTCTATACCTTTTCACATTAGTCTTGGAAGTACTCACAGAGCACATCCAAGAGCCTGTGCCATGGTGCATGCTTTTTGCCGATGATATCGTCCTTATGGGAGAGTCAAGGGAAGACCTAAATAAGAAATTGTAGTTATGGAAAGAAGCTTTAGAAGTGTATGGTCTGCGCATAAGCCGTAGCAAGACGGAATATATGGAATGTAAGTTCAGTTTGAGAAGGAAAAACCCCCAATATAGAGGTGAAGATTGGAGAAAACATCCTACGAAAAGTTAAAATTTTTAAGTATCTTGGGTGCATTATACAGGATAATGGAGAGATTGAACATGATGTAAATCATAGGATCCAAGCAGGTTGGTCAAAATGGCAGAGTGCATCTGGTTTTATATGCGACAAAAAAGTGCCTCTAAAACTTAAAGGTGAATTCTATCACACCACTATAAGACTGGCTATGCTGTATGGTATGGAGTGTTGGGCGGTTAAAGGGGAGCACGAACATAAGCTGAGTGTGGCAGAGATGAAGATGTTGAGATGGATGAGTGGTCATACGCGATTGGATAAAATAAGGAATGAAGATATAAGGGAGAGAGTTGGAGTAGCACCCATTATGGAAAAGATGGTTGAATCGCGTCTCAGGTGGTTTGGACATGTGAGAAGAAGACCGATAGAACATCCAGTCAGGAGGGTGGATGAGATGGAAGATGGACAAAGGGCGAAAGGCAGAGGAAGATCTAATAAGACCATCCATGAGGTGGTCAAACGAGATCTACATGTAAACAGTCTCTCTGTAGACATGATACATGACAGAGCACAATGGCGTCATTTGATTCATGTAGGGGTGGCAGGAGTACCCAAACCCGCGGGCACCCGACCCGCCCCAATCCGATCGGGGTAGGTTTAAACCCGACCCGGAGCGGGGCGGGGCGGGACGGGTTCGGGGTTAGGATAAACCCGCCCCGGAGTTCATATACATATATATATATATATATATGGATTAGGGTTTCGCTTTGTGCCTCCATCCCCTTCAGACACCATAATCTTCTTTTTCTTCCTCAGAGAACCCAAGTCACCTGGCCATGGTCTTCTTCTCCGTTGTTCAGTCCCTCGCCCCCTTGCCGTCGCTGCTCAGCCTCTCATTCCCTCGTCGTCGTTGCCCACTCCTTGCTGTCGCCGCAGCTCCTCGCTGTCCGCTCAACCCGCAGCTCCTCGCCGTCGCCGCTCTGCCCGCAGCTCCAGCATGTCGTCGCTGCTCAGTTGTTAGCTCCATAAGACCGTAAGTTCCTCTCGCTCTTGTTCTCTCGTGCGCGCTTTCTCTCTCTCCCTCTCCATCATATTGTGAGATATGAGTTCTTTTTTGTTCTTCTACAGATTCATCTCTTGGTTGCCGTCGCTGTGAGATTGGCCATCGCCATTGCATGTGAGCCTGTCACCGGAGCCCCTTCTCTTTGTCTCTCTGAGTCTGTGACTGTAAGTTTTACAATTTTTTATTCAATTTTGTAAATGTATGTGCTGAAGTTGGTTTATATGTGTTTGATTGAGAATTTTATTGTAAATTTGTTGATTGAGAATTATTTTGTTGATTGCAATTTGTTTGTGTCTCTGATGGTAGTTTTTTATTTTTCATTTTTCATTTTGATTGAGCATTAGAAACTTTGTGATTGTAATTTTGCTTTAACGTGTCTAATTGTAGTTTTTTAATTTTTTATTTTGAATGCGAATAAGAGACATTGTAATTACAATTTTGTTTATATGTGTTTGATTGTAGTTCTTTATTTTTCATTTTAAATTGTTTTCGGCTCTAGTATTTTTCATGATGTTGGCATGTTGCAATTGCAATTGGTTATATATGTTGATTGAGAATGAGGCTATCATATTCATGCTTTATGCTTTAGATCAACAGAACAATAAAAATTTAGTACTCTTATAGTTTATACTAGTATTTATAATCTAATACTTACCTATGCTATAATGCTTCTTTGTAAAGTTTTCAAAGTGCTTCCGACTTTTACATTAGCAAAGATTCAAGAATTGAAGGATCTTGAAGAGGAAGCTAAGAGGAACCAATCCTTGAAATCTCTCTTGCTATCTCCTTCTGGTGACTTTGTGCTTTCTTATTATGAAAATAAAGTAAGCTACTAATTAACTAACTTTATAAACTAAAACATATGTAGTAGTTTTCAAATGTGATTGAGTATTTTTATTCATTCATTCAAAAAGATGTTTTTGAATTCAAGAGCAAGATGGTTGGGCTTTATTTCTCATTGAGTTCATACGAAAGATGCACTAACTTTACTTTCGGTCTGGTGGAGTTTTATGACAAGGTAAGGTCAGATGAGAAGAGCTTTGAGATTGTGATGATACCTCTTGAAGAGTAAGAAGAATCCTTTAAGAAATGATTGAAAAGTATGCCTTGGTTGTCATTGTCTTTTGAGGACAAGAATGGTGGAAAATGATAAAAAATAAAGATTGAATACTCTTTTATATTAATGTTGTAATTTTTTTATTATAGTGTTAAATTTATAGTGATCAAACATTAGCTTTTTTTAATTTCAAGTTATTGACATTGTATGAATCTTATATTTGTATTTTAATTTATGCATGAACTTTAAATTTTTGTCTTAATTTATATATGAATATGTACAAATTAAAATGTTATTTAATTTTTACAGGAACGGGTAGGGGCGGGGCGGGTTAGGGTACTACAATTTACTACTCGCGAGTAGTTATGGAACGGGTAGTATATGAGTAACAGGACGGCGGGATGGGGTCGGGTAGAGTAAAAATCTGACTCTACCCGTTCCACTGTCACCACTAAATTTATATAGCTGACCCCACTTAGTGGGACAAGGCTGTTATTGTTGTTGTATTTTTATGATCTAGGTTTTATGAATTGAAGGATTTAAGGAGAAGTATGCACGGTCAATGACATTATCCGCTTATGTATAATGGAGGAAGAATTTAAAAATAAATGATTTGTAAGGTTGTTATAATATTTAAAAAAAAAAGTAAAATGTATTAGTAATGCTAACACGTTGAATTTGAAAAATGTTGACCTAACATTTGTATTGCAATCAATGATATTAAGATTAGTATTATTGTGTAATTAGGAATTTAAATAAAAGGCTTAATTATTTGAAGTAATTAAAGATTATAGATAAACTAAATTTAAAACTTACTCAACTAATGATTTTACAGTAGAGTTGTGTAATATATAAAATCTTTAAATCAATTGAATAATAAAATGTTGAATGGCAATTGTAATTATCGTAGTAGTACCTATAAGTTGACATAGAACCATCATTTCTTGAGATAAGTGGTAATAATATATAACATTGGGTTTTTTATTTTTTATTTTTTGACAGTGTATGATATGATGATATAAATATTTGTTCGACTATTATGATTTATATGCTGTAAATAAATAATTATTCTTTTATTAATATTTTAGCATATATTATTTCATTAATCATTCATTTTATAATCATAAATTTTTATTTCGTTTGAATATAATTTTTTAATATCAATAAATTATTTATATTTGTTAATTTATAATTTGATAGTTGTATTATGTTTTATTTTTCAAGAATAATAATAGTTTCTTTTGTTTTTTTTTTAAGTATATCTGATAGAAGCAAAATTTTAAAAAGTACGTATAATTTTTTGTTTTTATATCATTTATTTTACTAGGAATTCCACTAGAATAATGTACAGTTTACTGAAACAAATAATAAATTGTGACAAAATTATGTTTCATTATATAATATGAATTTAATTATACATTTGTTTAAAATTTTACTGCAAAGCATGATGATTTTTGGATCTTAAAAGTCAAAGCAAAATAATAGTATTGAATATTTAGTGATAGTCATATATTATAAGTTTTTTGTGAAATTAATAGTCTATTTATGATTAGTATTTTACAAATTAGTGTTAAAAAATGTAAACACTGAACAATCAAAATACAAGTTAAAAGGATTTGCTTTCTATAAATCTTATGGTGCCTAATTCGATAGAGTAACATAAAAAGTAAATTATTTTACTTTATTTATCTTATACAATATATATTTAATATTTACTATTGCAAATTTGATTGAAATAATACGAATTTACACATTGTGACTATTATTGGAATTTGATACTTTGCTGGAGGTTAATAATTTTTGCTAATATAGATTTAAGTTGTAGATACCAAATTATATGGAGCAACCAATATTTGAATTTTTTGACTAATATTTCATAGGCTAATGTTTACGGTATGTAAATTTAAGATATAATTAAAAAATAATTAATCTTTTATTATTGTAAGGATATAAAGTTTATTATAATGAAGAGTAAAATCTTACTGTCATTATTTGTTAAATATATACTTAGAATGTGTTAGTGTAATAATTTTGTTTAAAATTTTGTTATATTGGGATGAAAATCATGAAATTTTGTAAAATGACAAGGTAACCAACTCTCAATATAGAGCAATATACTTTTGTATTGTATATAAGAATCCAACTTTAAAATTAATAAATTAGTCTTTAATTATTATATATATATATATATATATATATATATATATATATATAACTATAATAAAATAAAACGATCATTTAGTTCATAATATTTTGAGAAATTAAAAATTATTCAATTATATTTAGAAGATAATTTTATTGTTGGATTATTTTGTCTTAAAATCCTAAACATACTATCTTAATTCATATTTGTATTCTATTAGAATAGTTTTATCTTTTAAAAGTAGGTTTGATTAGAAAGTAGTAATGAGATATTGAGATATAAAAATTAACTATATTTTGAATAATATTTTAAACCAATTCTTAAAAAAGTTTTAGTCGCACATCTTAATACTTGTCAAATTTTAATTACTAAATTAGTCTCCAAATTTTTATTGCATCAAACGAATTAATCCTAATATTACAGATTGTTATCTTTATTAAATAATAATACGAAATGATTTGTCCAATTTTTTTTACCAAAATTGAATGTGAATATCGATTTGTTAAGGACTACATTATCCAACTAAAAATTCTTTGAAAATTGATTTGGGATATTATCAATTTTTTGTTTTTAGGATTCGGTGGTCGCAGAACCTTTGGACCACTTAATGGTCTCATTAAAAAATATGTTTTTAGAGTGTTTTTAACAATTGTTACATAGTCCTTGAACTAATTTTAATTACAAATTAATCCCATATATTTTATTTAATTATAAAAACTGTTTTTTATTTTATAAATTATTATTTTATCAATTATCTATTATATTTATTAACAATTAAATACAAAAACAACAACCAATTATATCCTTCATTGATCCTAATAAAGCTTTTGGCCATTCCAATCGGTTAAAATATTAAATTTGATCTCGTGACGTTCGTCCATGGCTTCTAAATCGTGTTTCCTTGAAATTCAATCGATTGGTTTATCAAAACAATCGATTGAATTGTAACTCAATCGATTGAATTACCGTGTATCACAAAACAATCGATTGAAAGTTGTAAGGTAGAATGATTTTCGTTTAAACCAATCGATTGTTTATACTTTCCAATCGAATGAATGCCCAAAAACAATCGATTGTTTTTGTTACTCAATCGATTGCATTCACGAAAACAACATGGATTTGCCAAATACAATCGATTGGAAAGTGATGACATTGAAGTTTTAGCCAAATTCAATCGATTGGTAATGTAATCCAATCGATTGGAAGGTGATGAGGTTGAATTTTTTGCCAACTTCAATCGATTGGTAATGCTACCCAATCGATTGAAATGTGTCCTGTGCCTATTTCAATCTTGTTATTTTTTTAGAAATTATCTTATTATTCATCTATCTTATCTTTAAAATTCTATCTTCAATTTTTGCTGTTTTATTTTGATGTAGATAAACTAATCTTATCCTTTCCTTAATATTAACATTATAAATTGGTGAATAATCCATCACTAATTATTCAATCCCACCATTGAAATTGTGTATCATTTTCTTTGATTATAAAAAATTTAATTGTTTTTCTTTGGAACATCCATCTACTCAATATCCAATTTTTTTTATTTTTTATCCGTCTATTTAATATTCATTATTTCTTCATCGTTAATCACCGTTGCAGTAATCAGCAAAGGTCCAATCAAGTTTTTCATTATAGTGTTCAAAAAATAAACAATCGTTTTGATTACAAAATCGAGGTCAGTGAATAGAATCTCTAATTTTGCAATTATTTGTTCCGATACTTTATTTGTGAAATTGATTGTGTAAGGAAAAAATATTTTTTTATCTTTTATTAATTCACAAAAATTGAAAAATACTAAAAAGTAAATAGATGTTATTATTTTTTATTATTAATTAATTAGCTAGTAATCAGGGACGGACCTAGAGGGGGCGAGTAGTGGCCTGGACACCCAAAATTTTAAGAAACTATACTTATCTATAACAATTTATATTAGGAATACAGAGGTTGGTGTCGATTATTTTTTTCCTATTTTACCCCTATGTTTATAATCTAAAACAACATACTCAATTACGTACTCACGTTCTGTAAATTTTGCATTAACCCATAACAGAATGATGTAACTGCTCATTAAGATATTTTTATTGGATGTAAATTATTGTTACAAATATTTTTATTAAGATATGTTTTGAAGAAATAAAAGTAGAATAGTTCAATAAGGATTAATTTTTAAAAAAAATAAATTTACACTAATAATTTTTCTCTCCAAATTATTAACGTACTTTTCTAATATACTCTAAGTACCTACACAATATATAATATCAATTAGCGTTTAAATTTAAGTTCCAATATTGTTATTAACGAGAGAGCTTTATTAATTTTTAAAAAAATTTACACACAATAAGTTTTGTATCAATATATCATGATTTATTTTAAAAATAATATTTATTCATTTAAGTTATCGAGTGTCTTAAAAAATTATATTTAAATAATTTTTTTATTTTTTAACTATTTTATATTTTTAGATTGAAAACTTTGTATTTTTTTTATTCAAGCTTTATTTTTATATTTTATTTTAATTGTCTTATTCAAAATTATTAATATGAATTTTTATTTTGTAGGATAAATAAAAAGATGAGATTTTTTTAATAAATTAAATTATTAAAAAACTTACTTATTATAAAAGAAGTTAAGTATATTTCTTGATTCACTTTTGAATGTAATCAAAATAAATATAAATTTATTCAATTTTTTAAAATTTACATTAATATTAAGAAAAAGATAAGATTAGTTTATCTACATCAAAATAAAACAGCAAAAATCGAAGATAGAATTTTAAAGATAAGATAGATGAATAATAAAATAATTTCTAAAAAGATAACAAGATTGAAATAGGCGCATGACATATTTGAATCGAAGGGGTAGCATTACCAATCGATTGAAGTTGGCAAAAAATTCAACTTCATCACCTTCCAATCGATTGGATTACATTACCAATCCATTGAATTTGGCTAAAACTTCAATGTCATCACTTTCCAATCGATTGTATTAAGCATATCCATGTTGTTTTCGTAAATTCAATCGAGTAACAAAAACAATTGATTGTTGTTGGGCATTCATTCGATTGGAAAGTATAAACAATCGATTGGTTTAAGCGAAAACTATTCTACCTTACAACTTTCAATCGATTGTTTTGTGATACACCGTAATTCAATCGATTGAGTTACAATTCAATCGATTGTTTTGATAAACCAATCGATTGAATTTCAAGGAAACACGATTTAGAAACCATGGACGAAACGTCACGAGATCAAATTTAATATTTTAATCGATTGGAATGGCTAAAAGCTTTATTAGGATCAATGGAGGATATAATTGGTTGTTGTTTTTTTATTTGATTGTTAATAAATATAATAGATAATTGATAAAATAATAATTTATAAAATAAAAAACAGTTTTTATAATTAAATAAAATATATGAGGTTAATTTGCAATTAAAATTAGTTCAAGGACTATGTAGCAATTGTTAAAAAAACTCTAAAAATATGTTTTTTAATGGGACCATTAAGTAGTCCAAAGGTTTTGAGACCACCGAATTCTGAACCTTAATACTTGTCAAATTTTAATTACTAAATTAGTCTCCAAATTTTTATTGCATCAAACGAATTAATCCTGATATTACAGATTGTTATCTTTATTAAATAATAATACGAAATGATTTGTCCAATTTTTTTACCAAAATTGAATGTGAATATCGATTTGTTAAGGACTACATTATCCAACTAAAAATTCTTTGAAAATTGATTTGGGATATTATTCTTATATTTTTTTTTGTTTAAATAACACAAAATAATATTTAACATAATATTTAATATTAAACTAATATAACTTAACTATTTTTGTCTGAAAACAGAAAAAAATAACAAAAAGGAGAAAAATCACAACAGGAAAAGCAGGGGTAAATGACCAGATTCACTGTTCATGGCACGGTTAAGAATTTGTCCAGGCTTCTGGAAGGGTCAAGCCATCAGAGTACTGACTATTGTTTAATAATGCAAGTCTGGCCATAAAATATGCAGCGTGCTTGGCGGTTTATTTGAAAAAGAGCAACCTCAGCCCTCCATTTCCAATTGAAGGCATCATGCATTTTGTATTTTTTGTTTATTAATTACTTCATGTTCCGAGCTGGTGGTGCACATTTTTCTTTTATATTCTGAATCCAACAATAACAATTACATTGAATTGGCCTCGTGCGTTGCACACAAAATTATACCACTATTTAAAGAAAAAGTCTTCGTTCAAAGTCTGGTGGAATAGAACCGCACACCAGTCACTACTCAAAAAGAATTGAATTTATAGTAATTGTTGGCAGCCCGGCACATGCCACATCATGCATTGACTTGCTGATGGACGAATGGAATTATCACATGAAATGGAGGAAGGATGGAAGAAAAATGAGCTACGCTTTTTCTTCAAGAAAGCATCATATCATAGACTTGCCGGTCTGTGTGTTCAATTAAGTCGCAGTGAACATTTGACCAAGTTGGTAGATGATAAATGATAATCAATTAATAATGCTAAAGACAGTCAAAGATACCCTACTGGAGATCGTTCTTGATTCTGATACCATGTGAATCGAGATTAAGAAAATTAAGTACATGCTTTGACACGTAAAGGAAGTTGCATTTTCTAATAGTTTAATTTAAAAAGAATCTGATGTGATCTGCAAAATTTATTATTTAAAAGTATAACTTAAAAATATATAGATTATTAAACTAAAAGAATTTAACTGATGGCTAAAAATATTGACCAAAAAGATAAATTCTACATACCCTTAAACTTTTCTCTTAACTGGTTTTTAGTTATTAACTTTTGCCTATATAAAGGCAAGCAAATGTACCATAGCTATATGTGGCATGAATGAAAAATGCTTTGAGTTAGTACTGAAACTATCTCCTCTATCTTCTTAAGAGTGTTGGTGAGTTTGAGAGAAAAATATCAGTGTCATTTATGTGAACGAGCGATCTTGGTTCAATTAATTGAGAGTTCGAACTTTACAAAAACTATCATCAAAGCGGCCATTCCTTCATTCATTCATTCATTCATTCATTCATTCATTCATTCATTCATTCATTCATTGCAATATCCAATGCATACCATCAATATGATGATGGGAGCTGCAACGTTTCGATATCCTGCGCTTGCTCCTCCTCTTGCTCCAAGTGGGAGAGTATCCACAGCCAAGTGGAAGGTGCAGGTGGCATCTTCCTCTCTCTGGCAAGATACGAGCAGGATGTGCTTGTTGTCGAAAGCCATGACCGCCCCGGCGGGGCTGCCCATTCTTTTGATATCAAAGGCTACAAGTTTGATTCCGGTCCATCTGTATTCTCTGGCTTGCAATCAAAGGGTTCTCAGCCTAATCCTCTTGCCCAGGTACTATTTCCCTTGCTTCATCTCCTTTGTTCGATATATAACTATTCATGTGTCTCTATCTAATTGCCTAAACTTTTAGAATAAGTGGTTTTATAACATTCTTTTACTACCTTGCTTGGGAGACTTCTCAGTTCTCAGTTTGCTTTTATGGCTTCAGGTTCTAGATGCATTGGGCGAGTCTATCCCATGTGCCACTTATGATTCATGGGATGTCTACATCCCTGAAGGTGACTTCAGGTTTCGAGTAGGGCCTACGGAATTTTTGAAGGTGGAAGGAACTTGCATACTCATCTCATTCCTTGCTGTTTTTTTGTGTTTTGATTTCTACTTATCAGCTCAGTTATTTGCAGGACCTTGAGAAGTATGCAGGACCAAATGCTGTTCAAGAATGGAAGAAACTTATGGTGAGTTCTAACATTCCGCCTTTCCATGCAAATAATGTCCAAGAGTAGGTAGACATGCTTGACAACATAGAAAATTTGTGATTTCCTTGACAGGATGCCATACTTCCACTTTCAACAGCAGCAATGGCGCTTCCTCCTCTATCTATTCGAGGAGATTTTGGCGTTCTTTCGACAGCAGCAGTTAGATATGCTCCTTCTCTCATAAAATCATTTGTTCAAATGGGAGGACCTTTTGGGGCCAAAAAACTTTCCAGACCATTCTCGGAAATACTTGATGGATTGGACATAAAAGACCCTTTCATACGGAATTGGATTGACCTATGGTCATTCATATTTTCAGGGTTGAAAACTAATGGTGTAATCTCACAAGAGATGGTAACTACCAACTACTACACATGAAATTTTATATTTATATATATCATTCCATTTGCACATCAGCTTCTTGCTACTACAAGAAATTTCTAGGAATGAGCATGAATCGGATCCGATCCGCATATCCGCAGTGTTTATTCGAATCTGATCCAAAAATTGCAGGTATAGATCCGATCCGCAAGACTATCGGATCGGATCAGATTTGCACACTAATAGGATCGGATCGCGGATTTTGTGTAGGTATTCGCATATCCGCAAAAATAAAGAAATTAATAAGTAAATATTCTTTTTATGTTTTATTTCAACTAATAATTATCATATATGTAGTATTATTTTAGTTTATTATTTAACAAAAATATGCTTAATATTATTTTAAGAGTAAACATATTTAAAAGAATAGAAAAAATGAATTTTATTGATATTTTTTTAATAAAAATAAGCTTTTAAAAATATTTTTGTATTTGCGGATATATCGATATCCAATCCGATCCGAAAATGTGCAGATCGGATCGGATTCAAGCTTAAAAACTTCGGATATTGGATCCAATCCAATATGATGATTTTAGTACAGATCGGATCAAAATTTTAGCCATATCTGATTCGATCCACGTTCACCACTAGAAGTTTTTTTACCAAACATTTAATATGACTAAATGAGTTAATACTCAATTTGGCCCATAAAATTTGAAGTCGAATTTAATTTAATCTTTAAAATTTCAATGGACTCAAATTGGACACCAAATTTTACAATTGTAACTCACATTAACCCTTTAGCTAATCTCTATTAACGACATGTTGATTTGATATATTAATTTGTTGTGATTTAGATTCTTCGCCCAGGTTCTATATGATCAGGACTTATTAGAGCTCTAGAAGCTTGATTGTTGCTCCCAGAGCCGCAAAATTTTCAAATTGAACTTGTTATTGTCATTTTCATGAGAATGTTGGGGAGCCATCAAGCTTCTAAGAGGTTTAGTAGGTCTCAGTCACATGAAATCCAGGCAAAGAGTCCAAATCTTAACTTTCGAGGCAAAGAGTCCAAATCTTAACAAGTTATCGTGCAAAATCAACATGTCATTCATAGAAATCAGCTTAGGGGCTAGCATGAATTACTATTATAAATTTTGAGGGCAAAATTGAGTCAATTGTAATTTTAGAAATTAATCTGAATTTAAACTCAAATTTTAGGAGTTAAATTGAGTATTAACTAGTGACTAATAGAAGATTGATCCGTCATTTATCGTAAATCTTCATCTTCTAAGCAATAGTAACATTGCTGGTTGAAACTTGAAACATTAATTTACCAATAACAGTTTCTTGTATTGATGCCTGAATGGTTATTTTCCCCCAAATTTTCAGGTGTATATGCTTGCAGAATGGTACAAACCAGGAAGCTGTCTAGAATTCCCCAATCATGGAAGTGCTGCTATTGTTGATGCTCTTGTAAGAGGACTCGAGAAATTTGGTGGACGGATTTCTCTTCGGAGTCATGTGGAAAAAATTGTTGTTGAAAACGGCAGAGCCATTGGAGTCAAGCTGAGAAGTGGTCAAGTAAGTATATGACTAAAAGAAAAGGCATAAAGATCAAGCTAAGTAAGGTAAACTGGGGTTGTTGGATATGATATATTGATATATATTATTCATTGTGCAGTTCATACGAGCTAAAAAGGCTGTTGTGAGCAATGCATCAATGTGGGACACTTTGCGTTTGCTGCCTAAAGATGTTATTCCGAAGTCTTACTCGGATAAGATTAAAACCACCCCTCAATGTGAATCGTTCCTGCATCTCCATTTGGGAATCGATGCTGAGGTTGGCCTGTCTTTCTGTTTCTGATTTATTTTTCACTTGAATCTATGGGTAGCATTGTTAGTGTGACAAGTCACAACTCACAACAATATGTTTGGTTGAGCAGGGTATCCGCGACGATCTGGGGATTCATCACGTAGTTGTAAATGACTGGGAAAGAGGTGTTGATGCTGAACAGAATGTAGTGCTGGTATCAGTACCCAGTGTACTTAGTCCTGATATGGCACCACCTGGGAAACATGTGTTACATGCTTATATACCAGGAACTGAACCATTCGAGTTATGGGAAGGACTTGAACGTACGAGTCCCGAATACAGAAAGCTCAAAGCTGAGAGATCAGAGGTAATCTGGAAAGCTGTGGAGCGAGTGCTTGGCGAAGGCTTCAGGAGGGAGAAATGTGAAGTGAAGCTAGTTGGAAGTCCACTGACACATAGAAGGTATCTTAGAAGGCACAGAGGAACATTTGGGCCAGCACTGGAAGCTGGCAAAGAAAGCTTTCCTGGCTCTTCAACTCCCATCCCACAGCTCTTCTGTTGTGGAGACTCCACCTTTCCTGGAATTGGGATCCCTGCCGTTGCTGCCAGTGGTGCAATTGCAGCAAATTCATTAGTTTCAGTGTCTCAACATTCCCAGTTGCTTGATGCAATTGGTATATGAAAACCGCACAACATGAGAGTCTTTGTGTCTTCCTTCTCAATTGAGATATTGTATTGTTTAATTATTGTGTGTATCTATTAGAAATTTTAGCTACAGGGAATAAAATCTCAGCTCTTTTTACCAAAGACCAAATGCCTAAACATCTGCATTCTTTCAATATTGTTGCCTTGTTGGAGCTAATAGCATTAAAGACAATAAGAACATAACTAGCATGTGCCTCAATCAAGGTATCAGATAATAATTCAAGGAAATACAATTAAAATAAATACCAATCTGAATAATGTATCAATTTTTTATTGATTAGCAATATAAAACATACATAGGTATAAAGATGATAATGGAATATCACCCCAAAATATCAAAATTCCTTTTTACCACTAATCAATACTAATGGCATGGTGCCTTTTTATTTCATAAGCTTCTTTCCCTAAATGAGTAACCTCATGCAGTTTCGTGTGCGTGAGTTTCCTATTTTTTGGTTGAATGGTTGTAGCTGCCAGCATTGATTTCTAAGAATATAACCCAACCCAACTCTCATTTTGGCTTTTGCTTCAAGAGTCCAGAAAGGGAAGCACAGTGAGTTGACTTAAAATCGCATTTCTCACAACAGGAGTTCAGCAGTTCAATGGGTTTCATGCACCTACACATTATGAAAGCAGATATGACAAACTTCCAACAACTCGGTGCTAACTAAAATATTACTGGATGATTGCTACTTGACACTCATGCCCTGTGTTGAAAAACTTTTAAAGTTTATAAATATGTAGCTCGTTTTGGTTCTCATATTTATTTCATATGCATTTATCTCTCAAAAAGGTTTGACAAGAACCCTAAACCATTTCCATGTTCAAGCAACGTTAATGGAAGCATACCTTTGAGGGAGAAAGTTATTCTTGGATAGGCAAGCTTGAATGTCGCAGGCCTCTTTCTTGCAGGGCTCCTTGCTCGGCTGCGGCATCTCTCTCTCTCTGTCTCTTTCTTAATTCTTCTCGTGCTGCCTTCGTCAATGGAGGACTACTTTTCTATTCGACTCTATTCTATGTTCCCAAATTGATCCCCAATAACTGCGGTCTCCCGTCTACGCCTCTCTACGGGTTGCGTTATTCTATTGTGTTTTTATTTTACACGCAAAATTACACCGCACACTCCATTTGTATTCGGCGTCACGGCGGAATAGAGAAGTCATACATTAATAATTGATTTTTATAATTAACCATTATAATCATGTTGTGAAACAACTAAATAAATAAAGAAGATGTAATTATAAAATAATGTAATATAATTAAATAGTTTTAATAATAATATTCACAATAATTATTATTTTAATATAATAAGAATGATTAATATATCTATTAATATTATATATTGTAGTATATGAATAGAAAAGATAAAAGAACTTTGTACATAGAAAGAGAGAGAAGATTTTGTATTTGTATTATGTGTGTAAAATACATCTCACGATGCTTGCTATTTATACGTATAAAGTAATTTCACTTTCAACCTTCATTTATTGTTTTTTGTCTTGTAAAGAGATTCATTCAATTTTAAGAATGATATCCACCTAAGTCATACGTGGTCATCCATCTTTATCACGACACTCCTCCTTGAATGACTATTTAGGATTATTGCCTCGTTAAAATCTTACTAAAGAAAAATCCAATAAAAAAAAAAACTTTAGTAAAGGAAAAAGAGTACAATATCCTTTAGTGATGGGACTGCCTCATTAAAAACCTTGTCAAGAAAAACCTATTGGAAAAAAACTTGACCAAAGGAAAAAGAGTATAACCTCCCCCTCTTGCCGACATCATTTAATGTCTCGAAATCGGCGTATTCCAATTTCATGTACCAATATTTTAAAGGAGGATTTTGGGAGTGACTTTGTCAATAAATCTGTCAGATTATCACTTGAGCAGATCTGTTGGATATCAATTATCCCTTGATTTTGAAGATCATGAGTGAAAAAGAATTTGGGAGAAATATGCTTTGTTCTATCACCTTTGATGTATCTACTTTTAAGTTGAGCAATGCATGTTGTATTATCTTCAAACAAGACAGTTAGAGCTATTTTATGGTCAATCAGTCCACATGATGACAGAATATATTGGATCAAACTCCTGAGCCAAAAACACTCGCGACTAGCTTCATGTATCGCGAGTATTTCAGCATGATTAGAGGAGGTTGCTGCTATCGTTTGTTTCGTGGACCTCCATGATATAGTTGTACCACTATATGTGAACAGGTATCTTGTTTGAGATCTCCCTTTATGTGGATCAGACAAGTAGCCAGCATCTGCATAGCCAACTAGTTGTGACTTGGATCCATAGGGATAAAACAATCCCATATCAACTGTTCCATGAAGATATCGAAAGATTTGCTTGATTCCGCTCCAATGTCTTCTGCTTGGAGAGGAACTATATCTTGCTAGTAAGTTCACATCAAATGATATATCGAGTCGTGTATTATTAGCAAGATACATTAGCACACTAAGATATGGTACTTCTGGACCAAGAATATCTTCATTTTCTTCTTTAGGACGGAATTGATCCTTCTCCACATCCAAAGATCTTACGATCATTGGGGTACTCAAGGAATGTGACTTATCCATATAAAATATTTTCAAGATCTTTTATGTGTATGTTGTTTGATGAATAAAGATCCCATTTTTTATATGCTCGATCTGCAGGTCGAGACAAAATTTAGTCCTTCTAAGATCCTTCATCTCAAACTCTTCTTTTAGAGTTTTTATAATTGTTGGAATCTCTTCAAGAGTCCCAATGATATTTAAATCATCAACGTACACAGCAATTATAATGAACCCAGATGCAGATTTCTTTATGAAGACACATGGACATATATCATCATTCTTGAATCCGTTTTTGGCCAGATACTTAGTAAGACGATTATACCACATTCGTCTAGATTGCTTTAGATCGTATAAAGATCTTTGCAATTTAACTGAGTATAACCCTTGTGAATATTCATTGGATGGTTTAGATATCTTTAGTCCTTCAGGGACTTTCACATAGATATCCCGATCTAATGAGCCGTATAAATAGGCTGTTACCATATCCATTAAATGCATATGCAGTTTATGATATGCAGATAAACTGATCAAATAACGCAATGTTATCGCATCCACTACAGAGGAATACGTTTCTTCATAATCTATACCTGGCCTCTGAGAAAAACCTTGTGCTATAAGTCGAGCTTTGTAGCGTACAACTTCATTTTTCTCATTTCGTTTTCTCACAAATACCCATCGGTATCCAACATATTTTACATCTTCTGGTGTACGGACTACAGGTCCAAAGACTTCACGTTTTACAAGTGAGTCTAATTCAGCCTTCATGACTTCTTTCCATTTTGGTCAATCATTCCTTTGTCGACATTCTTCGACTGATCTTGGCTCAAGATCCTTACTTTCATGCATGATATTTAGTGCCACATTATATGCAAATATTTCATTGACAATTGTCGGTCCGATTACCCTCGGGTCATTCCGTCTCATCATAGGCGTATGATTCTGAAGAAGGATGAGAAAGCGGACATGCTGGTGAAGTTTTATTAAAAAAAGATTCTCTCTGTCAAAGATCATTACTTTGGCAAAGAAGGTTGATAAATCAACGTTTTCTAGTAGAGTAGAACCCACCCGATAATATTGACGAGGTGGTGGGGCTTGTTGTAAAGACATAATTTATCGAGATCTCGTCATTTTCACAATTTTCATGTACCTGAATGTCTTCTAGCGTTAAAACTATATCAGAATTTTGGACAAATGCAGGTGTCTTTACTATACCTTTTTCAACAGGAATCATATTTACCTCTTTTCTCTTTCGAGGATTTTTGTCTTTGAAACTGACAGGCCTGCCACGCTTCTGGCGTGTATTTACTTCGGTGGCAATTTGTCCAACTGGGACATCAATTCGAATTGGGGCATTTTTCGCTGGTATATACGACTTGGTTATCCTCTTTGTATCAGAAAATGCATTAGGCAATTCATTTGCTATTCTTTGTAAATGTATAATCTTTTGAACTTCTAGTTCACATTGCCCTGATCGAGGATCTAAATGCATCAACGATGACGCATTTCAATTAAGTTCCTTTTCAAGAAGCTTATTCTCTCCCCCTAATGTTGGAAACTTTGATTCATCAAAATGACAATCCTCAAACCGGGCTTTAAATACATCTTCAATTTGTATCTCAAGATACCTCACTATAGAGGGAGAATCATATCCAACATATATCTCCAATTTTCTTTGGGGTCCCATTTTAGTGCGATTAGGTGGTGCAATGGGAACATATATCGCACACCCGAATATTCTTAAATGGGAAACATTTGGCTGCTGGCCAAATGCTAATTAAATAGGAGAGAACTGATGGTAACTCGTTGGCCTCAAACGAATAAGTGCTGCGGCATGTAAAATAGCATGTCCCCAAACTGAGGTTGGGAGATTTGTTCTCATAAGCAAGGGTCTAGCAATTAATCGGAGGCGTTTAATAAGCGATTCTGCTAACCCATTTTGTGTGTGAACATAAGCTACTGGATGTTCAACACTTATTTCATTAGCCATACAATAAGCATCAAAAGTTTGGGAAGTAAATTCACCAGCATTATCAAGACGAATTGCTTTAATTGGATTTTCTGTAAATTGTGCTTTTAATCGAATAATTTGAGCCAGTAATCTCGCAAATGCCAGGTTGCGAGAAGATAATAAGCACACATGTGACCATCTCGAAGATGCGTCTATTAGGACCATAAACTATCTAAAAGATCCACATGGTAGATGAATAGGTCCACATATATCACCTTGAATCCTTTCTAGAAATTCAGGGGACTCAAATCCAATCTTTACTGGTGATGGCCTTAAAATTAACTTTTCCTGAGAATATACAGCACAACAAAATTCACTAGTTTTAAAAATCTTCTGGTTCTTTAGTGAATATACATGGGAGTTTTCAATAATTCTCCTCATCATGGTTGTTCCCGGATGACCCAATCGGTCGTGCCAAGTTATAAATTCATTTGGACTAGTAAACTTCTGGTTTACAGTGGCATGTGATTCAATTGCACCAATCTTGGTATAATACAACCCAGATGAAAGTGAGGGTAATTTTTCTAATATAACTTTCTTATTTGAATAATGAGTTGTGATACATAAGTACTCATGATTTCCCTCATTCATAGTCTCAATATGATATCCATTTCGGCGAATATCTTTAAAGTTCAACAAGTTTCTTCGAGACTTTGTAGACAATAGTGCATTATTTATTATGAATTTTGTTCCTTCAGAAAACAAAATTATAGCTCTTCTGGAGCCTTCTATCACATTGCTTGAGCCAATAATAGTATTAACACATTCTTCTTTTGGCACCAGATGGGTAAAATATATATATCACTTTTGAGAATAGTGTGCGAATTTGCACTATCCGCAAGACATACATCTTCATTATATATCTTTGTCATTCTCTTCAAAGACAAATAATAATAAAATGAGTA
Organism: Arachis stenosperma; assembly: GCF_014773155.1. Taxonomy (NCBI): domain Eukaryota; kingdom Viridiplantae; phylum Streptophyta; class Magnoliopsida; order Fabales; family Fabaceae; genus Arachis; species Arachis stenosperma. The sequence continues at coordinate 127,406,138 of NC_080377.1, forward strand.
GTATGCACAGTTAAATTGAATACTTGATTAGAATTGTTTTTCTAAGAAATATTGCATATAATGTTATATACTAAAATTTCATTTTAAAACATGACACATTTAATGATTTCAAAATTCATAAACATTAATATTTCATCATATTTGAAACTCAAATACATAGAAAATAAAACTTAACAATAAGTTCTTTACATTATTTATTTACATGGATACTTAACAATCTCACACATTAAACTATTCCATCATTGATCAAATGACAAATATTTCCTTCAGGATCCTCAAAGAAATCAAATACATCATAATGAGTGGTGGAATTTTTAGCATCATTTGAAACGAAATTCGACTCTTTTCCCTTGTCGTCATTTTTCAAAGATACCTGGTAAAAATCAACTAGGTGCCTTGGGGTACGGCAGGTACGTGACCAATGGCCCTTTCCGCCACAACGGAAACACTTATACTCTGTTGATTTATTCTGCCCGATATTTCTTTCTTTATCCCACTTCTGGTGAGATCCTCTCTTTTGAATATAATTCCTTTTCCTTCCACAATTTTTCTTGTTATTAAAACCTTACCATTTACCTCTTCTGGAGTAATGATTTGCCGCATTTACTTCAGGAAATGGGGCGACGCCAGCTGGACGCACTTCATGGTTTTTTAAAAGTAATTCATTGTTGCGTTCAGCAACAAGAAGGCAAGAAATTAACTCAGAATATTTTTTAAACCCTTTTTCTCGATACTGCTGCTGCAGGAGCACATTTGAGGCATGGAAGGTTGAGAAAGTTTTCTCCAACATATCATGATCAATTATCTTTTCCCCACATAATTTCATTCGTGAGGTGATTCGAAACATTGCAGAATTATATTCATTTATGGGTTTAAAATCCTGTAGACGCAAGTGCATCCATTCATATCGGGCTTGAGAAAGTATCACTGTTTTCTTATGATTATACATTTCTTCAAGGTCTTTCCAAAGATTTGCAGGATCTTTTAATGTGAGATATTCATTTTTCAATTCTTCGTCAAGATGACGACGAAGAAAAATAATGGCTTTGGCTTTATCCTTCTGGGATGCACTATTTTTAGCCTTAATTGTATCTCCAAGATCCATTGAATCAAGATAAATTTCAGCATCTAGTATCCATGATAAATAATTGTTTTCAGATATATCAAGAGCATTGAATTCAAGATGAGAGAGTTTCGACATAATGAAAATTTGTTACCTGAGTCTTCCTAAAAATTTGATCAGAGTCTTGTGCTGATAACGTGTTGTGAAACAACTAAATAAATAAGGAAGATGTAATTATAAAATAATGTAATATAATTAGATAGCTTTAATAATAATATTCACAATGATTACTATCTCAATATAATAAAAATGATTAATATATCTACTAATATTATATGTTGTAGTATATGAATAGAAAAAATAAAAAAAACTTTGTACGTAGAAAGAGAGAGAAGATTTTGTATTTGTATTGTGTGTGTAAAATGTATATGACAATACTTGCTATTTATACATGTAAAGTAATTCCACTTTCTACCTTATTACTTTTTGTCTTGTAAAAAGATTCATTCAGTCTTAGAAAATGATATCCACATAAGCCATAGTAATCATCCATCTTTATCACAACACATGCGAGTTTGTTTTTAAATCTCCCATAACAGTTTATGATTAGAGTGAACAAATGAAATTGCGAGTTTTAAATCTTATCTCATATGATATAGTTACGGATATTTTCCACACAAATTTTAAAATTAAAAATAGTCAATAAGGGTGTAAGACGTTCATAAATGATTCTCTTAAAAAATAAATAGTGAATAAATAATTGAACACTAAAATATATATAACTTTAAGGATTAAAGAAAGTTTTTTTTATTCTGTTAACAAGTATCTTTAAGAATATAAAAGCGTCGATATTATATATTTATTTTATTTTTGTTTTTTCATGGATATTTTGAAATGGATAGCGTAATAATAATTCTCCAAATACAGGTAAAATTTATAGACATAATTTTCATTAAAAAATCGATTATTTATACACCACACAAAGATATTGAGCACTTTGACTACAATTCTGATTCTCAATTCTAAGTAAGGTCAAATTTCAAGATATCATAAATATAAAAGTAGCCTTCTATCTATAAAAAATTGGATCCAAAAATACTCTTCGAAGCACTTTCTCCCTCCAACCCTCCCTCCCTCCTACCCCATCTTTAAACTAAAACAAAAACAAAAAGCAAAATAAAAAATAAAAAGGAAATGGAAAAAAGAAGATTTAAAGAAAAAATCCATAACCATTCTTCACGAATGAAATTGATGTACCTTCCTACGATCTTCGAAGAAGCACGAGAAAGCAATACCTCATTTAATGATTATAATATAATTTACAAGTAAAAATAAGCACTACTCTCTTGGTGAACCCATTATGCACATAAATAATTTATTGTGATGCGTAAAAAATGTGTCAGTCAAGGTAGAAGAGAGTCACGATCTTCCTTAAATTTTTGGCTTCCTGACAAGTTTCCATTAGCAACCTACTATCATGGAAAGCAAAACAAATGACTTGCTGGACGTGAGAAATGATGTCCATATTGCATAGCCTGCATTTGGAACAAAGATGTTACGAAGGTTGTGCGAAAGCAAAATGCTGATTTGACAACTAAAAGGAAAAAAAAAAAAAACCCACCAACTACTACAAAGGAAAAGTCTCAATTTCCCTCATCAATCTCTTCTCTCATCTCTAAATGAGGACAATTGAGACGTTTATATTATAGTTGTTGAATGTTCACTTAGTTGCCCGTTTTAGTTGTTAAATTAACATTTCCCGTAAGTTTTTGTTAGTATTTATGCTAAAATGAAACAAGAAAAAGCAAATATAAACCTGCTTGCTTCTATCAGAGGTAGATGATCATTGTAGGGCTTCTCTATCACATTTTTCACCTGCACATTGAAGGAAATCAGGAATCAGTCTAAAAAACTGAACTAGCCTGTCTAAAATTACTAGAGAAATGAGAAATCAGACAGCCATTTTAAGATGTAATTTGATCTCAAGGATCCAATAGATAGTATGAGACAGTTTTCTCCCCCCCCCCCCCCTCCCCCCAAAACACACACACAAAAAAAACCCAAACCCTTCTTTTTAGTGACATATTTTCATTTCTAACATGCATAAAAGATTTCCGCTAAAAATTGTAAAAAAGGAAAAAGGGGAGGGGGGGGGGGGGATGTGTTAAAAGAAATACAGATGAACATATTCCAATAAAAGCAAAAATAATAGCAAAAGATATTCTAACTGTGGGCAGAGATTCCAACTTATAACCTCTAAATTCAAAGAGGTAAAGTATATAATTGACACTAAAAGACAGGGGAATACACATAGAAATGAAAAATCTAGTTAACAGCCTTCAAAAGAAGAATAATCCAGTTCCTAATCTCACTCAGCATCAAGGAAGTGATCAAGATAAAACGATAAAAATCCCCTCAGCACAACCCCTGGACTTACCAAACACATGCACTCCATATACAAGGGAATAAAATTTACACTATTCTTTACATTTGGTAATTATATAAATATATATAGATATAACAATAGATAAACACACAAAGGATATCATATCTTTTCTTAACTGAGGATAAATACGTCATAAACAACTACAAAGAGGACTAATGTTCTACAAATAAACTATCTTTGGTTGAAATAATTAAGTAGAGCATATTATAAAAAGGAGTATAAACACACAGAACTTTCATTTCATCTGAAAGAGGGTGCACAAACACTTCAAACTTAAACCTTACTTTTGACAACAGCTCCTGACTCTCAGGAGGCTGTTTGCTTAAACTTTGAGGCAATATAACTGTAAGCAACTCTGGTTTCTCAGCCCGTAAAGCACCTCGAATAACAGCTGCATTAGTCCCAGATGCTCCAGATGTAAATATGTGATTTTTCTGCAAGCAAAAAATTTTACATAAACAAAGGCACAAGCAGTTGTTAGACAAAGACATAGGAATGAATACTGAGAAATCCTAATCAGAATAGTGTTATCTACAATATTTTAAGATAATCTTGATTGATGATACAAGTTACAACATCTTACCGTTATAACCATAGCATAGCTAAGAATCTCAATTAATTCCTGGTGCATGAATCCCATGTTCCGTGTTCCAAAAAAGCCAATAGCTCTAGGTCCTTGCTGTTGAATGGCCAGTAACTCCTGTAAAATATCAAACTTTATTTAATGATATTGTGTAACTTACTATCAAGAAGACAACTCATGTTATTTTCAGGTTACAATAATAACTAGATTAAGATTATTTTTAGCCATGTAAAAAAAATAATTAAAAAGTGCCTGTAATACTACTTCATTAAAGAACATATACTATTTATTAAAAATAATGATAGCAAAAAAGACTTGGTTATAACTACAGAAAAATTCAGGTATTTAATTTCTATCCAATGCCAATATAACACCTCCTTAGAGTATTGACCCAATAATACGTTTCCGAATTCCGACTACTTAGAAACTCATTAACTTTTTTATTGACGACCAATTCAATGATGTGTCAATACAAACATTAGAGGATCAGTAAAATTTATACAAGTTTTGCAGCTGAATGGTTACAAACCTGGAGATAATCAACATCAGGAACAGGCTTGAACTCAGATACCATAACTGACCCTGATCCTTCGACAACGGATTGAGCCTGAGTGGGAATTTGTTTGCCTAGTTCATCGTCAGAACCATATAAGCCTAACACGTCATCGAATTCGTAACCTGGCTCTTGATCCCTCTTCATGTGTCCATAAAGCCACTATACCAGTACACAAAAACAGAGTCCCTGGTAGTAAAAATTCGTGAAAAATAACTGCCTGCTGATGCAAGATCCACAAACCAATCCTACACACACTACCCAAACGAAAGCATACTTTTCCATTACATAAAATATGATAACGCTAGACTTCACTATTATATCTTATTACAATACTCTAGGTAGCAGCTTTGAATACGTACATGGAATTATCATTCTAAAACTGTTCAGAACATAATTAAGCAATTGGAATAAAATTCAAAAACCAAGGAGTTCAGAGAGAGAGAGAGAGAGAGAGATACCGTCCGTCTAGAAGGAAATGGTTTGGGAGCGGCGGTGTTCCAGTGAGCGAGGCGGCTGTGGTGGTGAGAGAGAGAGAAGTAAAAGAAGGCATTGAAATTAAAATTAGGGTTTGGCTTGGGTTTGTAGGAATAATAGCAATGTGGGGAGAGATAAGAGGAAGTGATGATGGTATTGGTGGAAGGACTTAGAGACATAATTGCGTTCATCTCTTCTCCCAATTTCTCCCTCCCTCCCTTCCTTTTTTCTTCACGATACAATACAATTCAATTATCTCTACACCTTTTCCTTCTCACTGTAAGAGCTTCGGATTTCAGCGCTTCGCACGGACGGAGTGGGATCCACCTTTCCTTCTTTTTTTTGGTTAATCGAAAGAATAAGGGCTTGATTCGAGCTACTTTCCGAGAAAAACATAAAATAAAATTCTTATTTTAACTTTTTTTTTTGAACTATCCTAAGATTGCGTTAGAAATTAGAATATATAGATTTGCAATAAAGTGTTTAATATCCTCTAAAATAACATATTTCAATCATTTTCATAGAATAAAGATGATACGAAGAAAGTTCAAATACTTTAATCCGAAGGTTTGATTCTCGTATTGGATATGAAAAAAACTTTAAAATGTTAGACTAATAAAGTAGCAATAAATTAATCATAATACACGATGGCAGTGAAATGATAGATACCATATTATGGACAGAAAAGACTAAATTATATCATAATGCATAAAAAGATTAAATCTATTTGACAAATTTACACAAAGGGGGAGGAACATTTTGTAAGAAAACTTCTCCATGTTTCATTTCCACGGGGAATAAGCGCTCTCACGTGTAGTCACATTGGATGAACTCATCAGTCATGTTCCTTCCAAGCCCAAATTGCTCAAAATCCGAAGGCTACGTATTTTGTTGAAAATCTCATGTTCATCTGAATTTCAGACTTAGCCCTGTATCCAAACAGGGCTAAAATATAACTCAATTGTAAAGACCAAGTAAAAAGGATGGTGACACGTATAGTTTTCTGGACCCTCTACACGTATGAAGAAATGCTTTTTTCTTTTTTGCTGGTATACAGAGAGGCTTTTTTTAATCGGAACACGAACTTGCAAATCTACATGTGCAACAGTAGCAAGGCTTTCCACCAGAAGCATAATAAATCACGAATTAGTCATTCACCTGCCGAGTTAGGAGATACTGTGAAAAACAAAAAAAAATAATAACTAATTTCAGCATCGTCTCCATCTGAGAATATTAAGCTTGAAAATTACAAATCAGAACATTATTTTACAAAATGTGTACAGTTGAAAACTCTGGTCTTCACATAAACCAGTCAAAATAGTTGATCAATATCACTTTTCATGATGATGTATCAAGGTACAACGACACGTCGACACCATGGAGTTATCAATAACAAGTACCTTTCTTTTTTTCTTTTCCATGAGATGAATAGAAATACATCAGCAAACTATTAAATATCCCATCTCTTCTTAACCCGAAACATTAAAACTGAAGATTTTATGTCGTCTTGTGGCACTTGAAGCATGAATTGAACTTTCATCTTCATGGGGGCTGCTTTGGCTTTCCCACCTTCATCTCCGACCTGAATGGAACGAATCAAGTCACTATACATAGTACAGGCACTTAAGACCATCCATACCGCTATGTACTTATGTGGCTGTCCATTTGCTCTAATTGCACACACCACTTAATGTTTTACAGCTGCACTTTCGAATTGTTCAACTTCTGGCTACAGCTATACCATTGCCAAGCCTTCTTACTTGAATGTTATTAGTATTTTATAATATTTTTTTCCATTTCTGTTTGCTTATACATATGACTTCTTACACCATAACATTTTTTCAGGACTAAAACACAATTTTACAAACACAAATTAAAAAAATTTTCACGGACAACAAACTTATTTAACCCAATATTTTAACATTTTATTATGTGAAAATAATGCATATCACTTGCAACACAGTAACACACACACAGAGAGAATATACTATTAAGGATATCAAGCATGAGTTCAATAATTGCAAGATGAGAAACATACCCAAAGAGATGCCCAGCCAAGACGAACCTCTGAATCATAACCAGTTTTGAATTTGAAGTCTTTACCATAGGTGCGCTTGTAGACAGCACTCCAATAGTTGGAATCACAATTGTACCAATAACTATACATAAAGTATTTAAAATAAAAGCCACATTAGCATAGGCAGACTTTAACTTTTCATATACAAAGTTGGTAAATATATTGCATATTTTATAGCAGAAATTTTTTCAGTTATCTTGTTCTAAGTTTAACAATGGCTGTGATTTCAGGACAACTTACAATACAACTTGTACCCCAAGGGGGGGAAAAAAACAAAAAGAAAATTGGGGGAGTATTCAATCAGTCAACCTGAATACTGAATCATGCCCAGTAGCAAGCTCATATTATCCCCTTACAGTCTTTAATAGCATAGATAAGTATTTATTCCACAATCTCATGCTGAATATTTAAAATAAGGTAATAAGGCTGCATCATGCTAACTAACTCAAAATTACTTCCCAAACATTTTAAAAGCCAAATTTCAAAACCATTCAGATTACTGCCAGGAAGGATGCAACAACAGCAAAGGAATCACAAAGTTTTGTTGTTTATAGATCAAACGCCATTCTATTGTTCTGTTGTAAATCATGTCTACAAACAAAACAGTCAATCCTAAAACCTTTCCAATGGTTTTACACTTTTGCCTATATTTTACTTACGCTCCCTGTACTTCTAACTGTTGGCGATCCTCTATCTTTTCTACTCTCTTTACGAAATCTTCTGCAAATGTTCTTCATATATGACCAAAAACCATCTAAAAGAATATTTATACCATATTTTCTATAAAAAGAAAAACAATTTATTTAAAATAAGAAAAGAATAATAGTGGATGAAAACTGGACAACAGACCACAGTACAAGAAGTTAGAATATACAAAGTATAATTCAAATGAGCAATGCTTCCCAATCCTTAGTATACCTTTTTTTTCATTCATCTAATGCAATATTCTCATATATGCAGAGCATTAAATTCATACAAAGTATAATTCAAATGAGCAACACTTTCCAATCCCTTAGTATACCTTTTTTTCCGTTCATCTAATGCAATATTCTCATGTATGCAGAGCATTAAATTCATTCTCTTAGCGTTTTACAACCTAATGAATCTCATTGAACATCCAAGCAGCTACATCATTGAAACTATGCCTATATTGTACATTGTTGCAAATCAGAACATCAATGGTCCTAACTCCTAAACAAATAACATCTTTTGCCTCCCGATGTTGCCAAAATTGTATCCCTTGGTATGGTATAGATCAAAGAAAATAAGCATGCTAGTCAAGAACAGGTCGTATGGCAATGACTGTAAAGTAGTAATACCACCATTAGCATTATTATTGTTTAAAAGCACTTTGACATCAATGAGTGAGGGAGAGAACAGTGGAAATGTATATGGTGGAGTCTTAAGAGGCTGTTCTAACCTTAACTTGTCGGAAGGAGTAAGCCTACGCTTAAAGGCAAAAGACAGAGCATTTGAAGGGACAGATAATGTGGGAATAAAAGACATTTCATCATCCTGCATTTATTTGTAACATTCAATACTAAGTTAGACAAAGCATCAAACGATCAAATCATCAAATAACAAGGAGGGGCAAAATAAAATGGCAAATAATGTATACAGAAAACACAAGAAGAAGATTACAGTCAATATCTCAAGAGAATGTTTGGGAAGGTGATGAAATAGCAACAGAAGGACCATACCAAAAAAAATAAATAAAAGAAAAGCATCACTGCTGCTACCAAATAAATCACCTTATAGCAATATCTCAATTTCAATTCTTCATCCTTATACTGAGCAGTGCCAACTCCATCAAAAAACTGACCCTTGAGAATCCCACTCACTGACAACAAATTCTTGGCTTCCTCTTCCTCTGTCTCCTTCTCCTGTAGCGAAACTTCACCTACAGGAAATCTAAGGGTTGCTTTTGGCTGCAAAAGTCAAAGCTGATATTTATTACTCACCTTGATACAAAAATAAATAAATAAAAATATGCAAATAAATAAATCATACCAATCCAACAGATGGAACGGGAGTGGACAATTCAAGCGCATAGCCAGGATCAGCGAGGTTTGCAAGCATTGTAACCTCTCCTTGTTGAGCCTTAATTAGGGCACAAAAGTGAGAACAAAGAGGAATATGGAGAAATCAGATTGAGATTGAGAGAGAGATGACCTTGACATCGTGAGCAGCTTTGACATGCAATCTGGGACCAACATCGAAGGAACTCTTAACAAGAGCATTCTGGTCTTCGAGGTCATAGTGGAGACTAAGGTGCTTGGACACGAAGCTGAGTTGAGGCTCGGAGATTTCACCTTTGCTGTTATTGTGGAATTGGAACTTGAACTTGGCAAGTGTGTCCAACAACTTGCAAGAAATTTTATGGAAGAAGATTGCACTGTCACTGTCGAACTCAGTAGTCACTCTTAGGGTCGGCCTCCTTGGAAATGAGAAGATTGGCTGCGGATGGCTTTGGCTTGACGGCAGCGACTGCGGCGGAGGATCAACCGCCGGTGTGGGTGGAACCATGTGATTAGGGTTTGTTTCCATTTCTACCAACCAATGCTTCCCGTTATCTGTCTCGTCTGGTGTGGCTCCAATTTTTATGTTTAATTTGTCGATCGTCGATACAATCCACCTTTCTTTTTACTGACTCTGGTAAAAGACCAAAAGAAAAGAAAAGTCCACCAATTCAAACATTAATTAATTAATCACTCAATAAGAAAATAACAATTCAGTTGTGATGGGTCGGGTTAAATATTTAAATATTGTGTTACAAAAGATGGGCTTTGGCTGAAGGTAGAGGGAATGGGTTAAGAAGTGTGTTGATACAGTATTTATATCCTAATAAATGGCTCACCATCTAAACTGTTTAAGATGGAGAGGAGTTTGAAACATGATCTATTTTCTCCATTTTTGTTTGTTCTAGTGGTTGATATTTTGCATAGGATGATAGGAAAGACAGTGAGAAATAGACATATTGTGCCGCTGCTAGTTGATAAAGATAATATAGAGCTGTCACACTTCCAGTTTGTAGATAACATTATATTGTTCTGTCCACCAGAGGAGGATACCATCAGAAACTATGCCAGGCTACTAAGGTGCTTTGAGGTGATGTCAGGATTAACCATTAACTTTGATAAATCAAGTTTAATCACAATCAACTGTGAACAGCAGTGGACGTACAACATGTGCAACTTGTTGAGGGTGCAAGGAGGCTTGCCTCCCAATTAGATATCTTGGCATTTCTTTAGGAGCGAACCCAAGACTGGTTAGGACCTGGAAACCGATAATTGACAAGGTGGAGGAGAAGTTTAGCCTGTGAAAAATAAATGTCCTCAATAAAGCGGGTAAGTTGGTCCTTATTAAATCTGTGTTAAATAGCTTGTCGGTGTACTACTTGAATCTGTATAAGATGTCAAAGGCAGTGGTAAAAAAGTTGATATCGCTGCAGAGAAGATTCTTGTGGAGCAAGGAGGAAGGCAGGAATGGTTTGGCGCTAGTTAAGTGGGAGGTGGTTCAAGTCCCTAAAAAATTGGGTGGATTGGGGATAGTGATGTCGTGGTCAGAAACACTGCACTACTATTTAAGTGGTGGTGGTGTTTTTCAAAAGAAGAATGTCCATTATGGAAGAAGGTTGTATGCTCTTACTATATTTTAAACCCCAGTGTGATGTTATCAGCTCAAACATTACCTACTAGAGGGGTCCATGGAAAGATATCTGTCAACTACAGTTCAAGGATAGTGCTGTGAAAGATAAAATGATTGTGGGGCTGTCTATGGAGGTGGGTGACGAAAGAATGACTCGATTTTGGGAAGATGTTTGGTTAAAAAGTGGTCCGTTAAAGATGAGTTTTTTGAGGCTTTTCTCCATTTCAAACCAAAAAGGTCAGTCATAAGGGATTGTGGGTTTTGGAATGGGTTAGAGTAGATCTGAAATTTTCAGTGGAGGAGAGATTTATACCAATGGGAGTTAGATTTAGTGGTTCAATTGCATGAGACTTTAAGACCTGTAAAGCTGGCACATGATAACCAAGACGGAATTTTTTGGAAGTTTGACAAAAAAGGTATATTTTCAACTAACACTTTTGTGCAGGCAGTACAATCAAAATCTCTCCCGAAGGACGTAACCAGCTACAGTTTCACAAGAACCTTATAGAAAGGTTTGGTGCCACCACGAGTGAAGTTATTTATTTAGTTTACTCTAGTAGAAAGAGTGAATACTAAAGAAAGACTGCTTAGACTGGGAATTATTAGTCAAAGTGATAACATGTGCGTTTTGTGTAATAAAGAAGTTGAACATATTCATCATTTGTTCCTGGGCTGTGAGTTTACTTGACAGGTGTGGTGTCAATGGCTATCTGAATTAAGGAGATCCCAGATTATTATGGGCTCACTAAAAGAACACTTTGAGAGTTGGACAGATGTTACTAACATGAAGGTAAAGCATAACAAGTGGATTATGTGCTTCTTTACGATTATTTGGAACATTTGGCTAGAGAGGAACAGACGGATTTTTAATAACAAGGAAGGTGCAGAGGAGGTATTTCAGAAATCTTTAAACAGTGTTAGAGAATAGAGTAGTTTAGATCCTTTTTGTTGTTGATGGTTATGTCAAAAATGACATTAAAAAAGTTTTGTTTGACTTGTTTATGTCGTAGTGTCAGTTTGTTTGTTGCTCCACTTTATTGTGTTGAGCTCTCTTGTTCAAAAAAAAATTTAGTTGTAATAGCATGAGCGTTTATATGACCGTGGGTTTGTTTCGTCAATTTTTTTGAATTTATTTTTAAAGTTTTTTTTTAAATTTATAAAAAATAAAATAATTTTATGTTTAAATATTTTATCAAAAAATAATTTTATTATTTATTAATTATATTTAAATATAATCATATAAAAGTACTTTTTCTATTTATTTATTATATAAAATATTTTTTTAAAAAAATCTTTTATAACTTCTCAAAAAATATATTTTTATTTTTTTAATACTTTTATTTTATTATTAAAAATTTACTAAATATACTAAAAAAAATTCATTAAAAAAGATATTTTTTATCAATTTAATAACATTTAAATACTATATAGATTTTTTTGAAAGAGGCTTTTTTTTCTCCTTATGGAAGATGACTTCTTTTAAATTAATTTTTAAAAAATAATTTACTTTTGAATGTAAATTAATTCTTTTTCAAATTTATATTTTGATGTATATTAAAATGATTTATTTTATTTTTAAACATCCTTTTATATGTGATAAAAAAATTCTTTTTAAAAAGTAAAAATATAACTTCTAACGTTTTTCTTAATAATTATACTTTAAATTACAAGAAAAATATTAGAACATCGGCAGAATTTAAAATTTTTGTTCAACAATTAGTTAATAATATCTAAAATATGAGTTAAAAATATGTTATTAGATTATTCAATTCAAAAAATATGATTGATAATTAAAAATATTAATTAAAATAATAAATTCTGCTGATTATTGAATTTTTTTATGTGATAATAAATTCTCAAGCACAACAAAGAAGTTGGAGAATATATAAATTTTTAAATTTTTTTAGAACAACTCAAAAAAAGTCCATAATAATATAATATTATGAAGTATGAATATTTTGTTGAGTTATTATATCCATACTTTATAAGTCAGATACATATGATATTCATGTGATACACATTCATTCTATGTACACTTTATTTTAATAAAAAAATATAAATACTTTTTTTGACACTCAAATTACATAAGATGTTTTATATAATTAAAAAAAGTCAATTAAATTATTTTTTATATTTTATATATATTACATGTCTTTTGTCTAAAAAAATTAAAATTAATATGTGTGTATATCTTGTATCATATTGTATTTTGTGTGTATGTCATGTCTTTGCGACGTAGCCATAATCTATAAGGCTCCATTTAGTTTGTGTGTGTACTTAGACATTAAGATATAGATACTTGATTGGTTAATAAAACACAAAAACACTATATAATTAAAATGATTATTTTATCTTTCTAATTTAAATTGAAAATTCAATCATTAAAAAAAAAATACTAGAGAGAGGCAGAGACCCCGAATTGAATCGAGGGTTTCTCCCCCTCACCTCAAGCCCTCAAAAATCTTCTTTCTCCCTAGTTGGCCTCTTCCTTCTTCGTTATTTTGTGTTGTCCTCTGTGCGATCTTCTTCTGTGCGGTGTCCTTCTTCTTCTTCATTGTTGGTCTTAATTGTTGCGAGTGTATTTGCTAGGTTCAGTTTAACAGAAAGAAAGAGGAACGCATGATTCATCGATGAAAAATACCGTGTGTAGAATTAGCTATCGAAGAAGAAGCCAATGCTAAGAAGTGTCTACTATACCCATTTGCTAGTGGATAATATATATGCATAATAATAAAAAAGAGCACCATATGGTAGAATTATTTTTAAGATTACACAAGAATTGCTATAACAATGAACACAAATTTACTACCACGAATATAGCAAAATTTTCAATAAATTACTAGCAGATTTATAGCAAACTATCACCCACAGCAAACTAATACCTAATAATACATTTATAGTAGAAAAGTACTACTTACATCTTAAGATGGGGTAGGACTATTAAAATAAATAATTACCAGCACAATATCAACATACCTCAATATTTTCAATAATATTATAGACGTTTAACATCTTTTGAAACCATTAAAACAAATTCTTGTTTAGTTGTGTCTTTAATTAGAATACAAGTCATCAAATTGAATTGGCAAATGCATATGCCACAAGGGAAAAAAACTCAAATGAATTCAAATATAATAATAGTCGATGACAATTGCATACATCATAAAACTAGCAAAAATAAAAATTCTACGCACCATGTTCTCCTCTCCATATTTTTCACATTTTGGTTACTAGGTCCTCATGCCATTGAGTCCACTTGTGACTACTTTCCACAATATCAATTGTGTCGGCTTTATCAACATCAATTGCATCCCTAAGTACCCTTGAATCAGATGCCGATCCTTTCCAACCGCTAAGGACATAGATGAAATTCATATTCCGATTGCAAACTCCTAAGACATTGGTAGATATTCTAGATTTCTTTGTCCGATATCTAGATTTATCATTCTTCGGGACAGTGACATCTATATAAGTTCCATCTAATGCTTTTAGATAACCCTATCAAATGTTAAAAAAATAATTGTTACACACCAGATAAACTTGACCAGCAAGAAATTGAGCTATAAAAAAGACTTACCTTAAACCATTTTCATCTGGGATCCACACAATCTTCCAGTACAGGATTTGTCGTTGCAAATAATATACTTTGAACAAGCAAAACCGAACACAATATCTTGTGAAAATACCTACTTATAGTTTCACCAAACCTATAGAACCTAACTTGTACGCTACGATTTTTGGTATGGTGAACTAATATGATTAAGAAAGTAGCTATTTGCTCGCCTATGCTAACATGGCCATCTTCGTCCAACCCACCCTGAACATTTAGCAATTCACACAAATTGGCAAATGCATTCAAACTCATTTGTAACTCTCATATGCAATTTTTATCTCCACCCGCCTCAATGATATTATCTAATGCATCTCGCCTTAATGACAATGTGTTTACTCTTCGACCAATCGAAGAATGACTCTGCCTTCTATTCCTAACATACATATATAAAGTAACTAAAAAAAATAACATTAACGTGTCAAATTGCATTCTTATAATCCAGTAATATCCAACACATAGCTTAATTTATTCGGAACGATCCATCATCACTTCCTAACAAACAATAATAAAGTAAATGCGTAAAAATAAATAAATAATAAATATCCAGCACCAAAACATTCAAATAAGCTTTATATAGTGACCATAACAAATCCAAAAGAAGCAGAGCTAGCAACATTAGAGCGGGCTGAGATCAAAGACTTTTTTCACAAACCAAAGCTCTAAATTATTAAAAAAACAAAATAAAAAACTTAAATTCAATACTTTAAACTTCCCACTTCACAAAATAAAAGATCCATGACCCACATTGAATTTTATACTTATATAAAAACCTCTGAATTTTCTGTTAATATCTCAAAACTTTCAAATTCAAAAAAGACAACAACTTAAACTTTAAATCTAATGCAATTTTAAGTCCAAACTCATAAATTTTGTTTGATAAAGATGAAAGACACCTAAACTATGTGCTTTTCATAAAACAATACATTCCAAAAATTGCTTACTACTCATACATAGTTTTCTTGCTATTTGAAAATACAAGAAAGACAACCTGATCATGACAAATATTATTAAATTATTGGTTGAATCTTTATAGGCTCATACTAACCCTTACAATAGTCAGATAATAACTCCAAATATTAACTAAACAATAATAAAGTTCACGATACTTCTAATTTGCTCGTCATCCCGCATTAATCTCCAAAACAAATTTCAACATTCACAATACTTCACAGCCTACCAGTATTATTTGTTCCTTTATTTACATACCACTATTTTTTTCAAAACAAAATGTATAAAAGTTCATGGTAACAGAGCAAGGGAAGACAAAAATTAAAAATTTGAGATAATAATAAAGAGAGATAGCATAATCTCAAACCTTTAGTGGAGTTTTCAAGAACAGAAAAAAATTAGAGAAGCTCCACAAAAGTAGCTGTCAATGAGGAAGCTCCACAGAAAATTTTGAGACTTGTTAGGATTTGTCAAAGGTAAAAGAAGTTTGGAAGTTAAAATTTTAATAAGGATAAAATAGTAAAAAAAAAATAATTCAGATCAGTGTCCATCACTCTTCGACCGTGTCTCATCATTTCATTCAGACATGAAATACGTGTATTATGTGTGCCACTGCATGTAAGCGTGTCTTTTATTTTTTTTTTCTTCACAAACCAAATAAGAGACACGTTCCACTGTGTTTATGTCTTCGCCTCACATACACATAAACCAAACGGAGTGTAAAGCTACACATAATACATCTATATATAGACAAGGGGAAGAAATTATGATTAATTTTTACAAATTAAATTATAAAATTATCTATATATTTATTAGTTTCTCATGAGAGAAGGGTGTGTTTTATTGTTTCAACCAAAATGTATAGCTTGCTATTTGCTAAATTGCTCAGAAAAGAAGAGAGTAGATGTTAGCAACTCTTTTTATATAGTTAAGATCAAATACATTATCCTTATTCAAGTTTTAGTTTGATAATTTTATTTATAACTTGAATTTAATTTTGTTATTTTCCTTGATTGTGTTTGAGTTTAATTATAAATATGAATTTGGGAGAATGGTGAGATTGTGATTCTTCAAGTCAAGTAACTCGTGGGCATATTATTGGAATGCTAAGACTGAAGATGGATCTTTGGTTTTCCAGGGTGATTTCTTATAATTCCCTATTATAGTATTATACAAAACTCAAAAGTTTGATAAAATCAAGTTTACAAAAATCACATTGATTGAAAATTAATTTTACAAACTCTAATCCAAACATACACTACAAATCAAAACATAGAGAGCTTTCAGATGTTTAAAAAATTCAACAATGCCTCTTATCCTGTGAATCTCTATCATTGACCTTTCCCTCCTTCCCCTTAGACCTTTTTCTTCCTCTTTTTTCACATCTTACAAGCCATCAACCACATAAGTGGAACTGCTTAATTTCTGAAACTAATCTATGTAGTTAGCATGCATAATTTCTTCTAGCATTGTTGGATTTTGAGTCAGTTCGAAGTGTCTTTGCCGTGAAGTAATGACGCACGTGGACTTTCTGACTGTATGTTTGGATGGAGCAACTGCCTTGGACATGAACAACTAAGATTACTTCTTTATCTTGGTTCTCTTCACTCCTCCGTTTTGTTGATCCGCCATCTGTAGAATCTTCTGACGAATGCAACTCTTCATGCCGTACTGAAACCTCTACGCTCTGCTCAGGTTTAATTATGCCAGCAGGTGGAGTAACCTAATTTTAAGATATTTCAGATAAGAACTCTTTGCTAATCATATTTTTTATTTAAGGTATATGATTTGACAACCATATATGGTAGGGTTCAATGACATTGTTTGATCCATAGGAGCTGACGCGCTATCTAGTGGAATAAGACTTTGTTGTTGCATATGATTCGAAAACCATTTTTCTTAATATTATTATAAAAGGATAAGAATATTCAACAGGAAAGGAGAACAAAATAAAGTACACTGAGATAAAATCATAAAGCAAAAGCAAAAACAAAACACGCATATAAACAAATTAAAACTACACCTAAAAGCTGAGGCACAAGAATAATGCTATATGAAGCCATTTTTGGTGAGGACACCAAACAAAAGAGAAAGAGCAAAGGGAAAGGGACAAAAAATAAGTGAGAGAAAAGAAAGATACAATACCTCAAGCCATCTAGGAAATCCAAAGTCACCTTTTGCAACAAAATGAGGCTCTCCCTCATTCTTGACAACAGACTGCCCCTCACAAATGATCTTATACACAACATTATCCTTCGTACTTTTGTTTACTATAAGCAACGATGAAGTATCCAGGTTTTGAAGGGTTATTTTGTCTGGAGTGATAATAGTTTCTGGAACATGACATAATTCTTCAAGCATAGATCTAACTTTCTCATTTGATGTCATAATATCTCCAAATTCCTTTCTCCTTGTAGATCTATCAGCATGAGAAATTCTCACATTGATTTTACACCGAACTGGTTTGTGATCACTATCAGTCACATCCATTACAGCATCATACCTGTTAACGGATCAAATGGTGAAATGATGTAGCCAAGACGAAAATCAAATAATGAAAAGCAATCAAGACGATGTAACATACAGTAAAATTGATGACACAACAGGGCAGTCTAAGTTGCATTCAGCTTGTGTACTTGATCGAGTGTCACGATAGATAATTCTATCACACCATGCAGGAATTCGCTTTTTCTCTCCCGAATCATAACCTAAAAGAAATATATTAAAAGTTATGCCATTGTTATTTTCATTTTTAACCATGTAAAGTTACAAGTTTATTAACAACGGACATATTCAAATTGTTGTGTTCATTGAGTTAATAATGCTTTTGGCTAAAAAATATGCCAGTGAAGAACTAAAACGAAATAAAAAAAAATCTAGTACACAGAGTAGTGTTTGCTGTCCCTATTTATTACCTCCTAAACCAGGCTGATGCCTCTCAAATTTATAAGTTGGAGGAAATTTGATAATACCCTCCCTCATTCCCTGGAAAACTTTACCAGCTTTCATCTCCGCCCTGAGCTGATCCTTTTCTCTTAGCCAATCAAAGCATCTTTGAGAAACAAAATCCCTAGCTTCATCATATGATATACCGAAAAGTCGGTAGTTGAAATCACCAAAAAATACCACCATATCTGCATCAGATAGCTCAGGTTTTGCTTCTTCAATGGTGATACCCATAGCCTATGGCACAATGAGGCCATGTAACAGTTATGATGAATTAGTTGGGAAAGACATGAAAGCATTATCATAAGATGTAAGAAAAATACTCACATTTGTACCGCGCAGCATATGAACAGCAGTAGAGACACCAGCTGCAATAGAGAGGACCAATGGCAAGCCAGAAGTGTAAAGTAGCCAAAATAAATATGTTGACAAGGCAAGAGAGGAAGAGAAGAACAGGTATGGCACCATACCAGCTGCAGTATTAAGTAGGTTGGATGATCGACTGAATACCATATTTCGATAAATGTGGTCAAAATCAGCATTACGCCGATTAACTGCTTCTAAATGTGCAGCCAAGTGACAATTTACAAAGCACATTATTCGATCATATACTCTGATTCTCAAACCCACTCCTCCCTGCTTGATCAAATATTGCCTCATTAGTATTCATTTCGTTTAGAGTGAAACTTATGTTCACAACTCGAGCATTTTTTTTTAATGCCCATCTAGTGTTTAACATCAAAATTAATACTGCTATATACATACTAAGAAGTCACAATAAAGTGAAAATTGTTCAACTCCAAAAGAAAGAAGGGAAAGGGGGGGGGGGGGGGGGGGAGAGAGAGAGAGAGAGAGAGAGAATCTCTATCATCTCTTCCATGTAACACATTCACTACAGTTTAGATAAGGTACTGAATAGGCGTATTTGGATGAAATTTCATAGATAACTTTCAAGGTTAACCAAATTATGTAGGAAAATGTACTTGCGCTAAATTGAGAAGAAAGGGCATAATTGAATATAAAGTTTTTAAGCATTTGAGCATTACTTGCTTGAATTTCACTACAACAAACAGTTGAAACCATAATGAACTGATAAACTTTACTATAATTATAGTGCCTTCATGGGCAGAATTAAAGTACAACCTTATTTTAAACCTTAAAGTAACTGGGAAAACAGATGCAAACCTTATTGCCAATTGCACGTCCAAATCCACATGGGACTGCTCCAGCATCAATGTCACCAACATGTGTTCTAAGATTCTTTCTGACCCTAATTGAGGAATGTCAACTCATAATATATGAACAAGAAAAAAATAAAACATAGAAATCAGAAGTACATAAACCAAAGATTTAAGATGTCTTTCCATGGCAAAAGAAACAGGAATAACTAGTTTATCTCATTAATTTGATTGATCAGCCACAAACTTTCACAACAATTACTCACCAAAGAGAAACAAGCAAACCGGCAAGCTGCCTAGAACCCATACGCTCAAAAGCTTTTCCTTCTCCTAAGGCCTTTCCTATTGTATCCAGCCACCATTGCCCCATTGCGCTTCCTTCGAGCCCTACCTGAGATGTAGGCAATAAATGCATGCAAACAATATGCATATTAGTTAAGATAGGTTATGTAATATTTATATTTGATTCTCCAATACACATTATTCTAAAAAAAAATAATAATTGCATAATTTAGGCATATGAATGAGGTCTTACAGTTTCTTTTGCTGCAGACATTGCAAGGAAACCTGCACCCATCTCCACTTCTTGCAAACCAACTACAACTATGCCTACATCTGATACGACGGAACCCAACCATGACAAAAGTGCCTCCTGGGATGTTCTACCTTGACCGACATTCCATGTGCCAATCAAAATTCTAACATTATGCCGTCTCGTGTAACTAACTTCTCTTGCAGCTAACTCTGTCCTTATTATGTTGTCAATAGGACCTGGAGATGCGATATTCCATCCCCGTATGCCTCCATGACTTGCCAAGCTAAAAACATAACCATTGCCAACAGCTAATCTAATCACAGGACCATTATGAGCGACCCATCCTGCAATTAAATTGCCTTCAAGGTCCAAAACTTGGATAATACCACTCATATAACCTACATACATCCGTGTTCCAAAAGTGCAGATGCACTGGACAGCACAAGGATGGCGATTACAATCTTGCACACGGTTCCCGGTCCCATCCCATTGTACAAGCATGCCATTTGTAGATCCACTCCAAATCATTCCATCGCTTGTCTGCACAAGAGCTTCTGTTCTTCTAGAATCATCAACAAATGCCCCAGCTCCTTTGCTTGCAACTCTACGGACAGCATCTGCAGCTCCCATTATAGCATTACGCGATCGTTGAAGAAAACTAGGACCCTGAGATTTATCCTTTTTGTTGGAGGAATTAGACTTTGCCTTGGGTTCATCTTCTACTCCTTGATCTTGCTGCATTGATGACATGTCAACTCGATTTTCCGCCTGGCCATCCACGTTAAATACTTTTAGGAGTTCCTTGGTACGGGCATCCCTATTAAAGTATCAATTATTGAGTTACACGAATTCTACTTAGACATTCATGGCCTATTTTTGTAGGCAAAATCCTTCTAAAAATGTTGAGGAGGACAAAATGGAGGTTACCACAAAAAAAAAAAAAAAAATCACAAAAGGATGCAAAACTTCAAACATATCCTCTCATCAACCTCAACGAATGTAATATTATGTAAGAATAAGAAGCATACCATAGTGAAAAAGAAAGAGGCCCAGCACACCAGACTCTACCTTTAACATGATCAGACAACAAACACTTAACCTCTTGAGAAGATATGCTGCAAACACCATTAACTGTGACTTGACTTCTAAGGTCAATGAAAGACCGCTCTACAAGTAACGCCGCCATATGCCTTTCCTCTGGAGACAGAGAAAGAGATTTTTCCATGGATTCCCATGGCCAGATTTTAATCACACCCCCTTCGGAACCCGACCAGAGATCACCTTGATGCAAACCAGAACAAAGAATCACAAACTAAGTGGGAAGAAAATACAGTTACACCAATAAGAAAGTGATAAGAGAATGAAATTAGCATAGCACCTACCATAGGAACTTATGACCATGGAATGCACTGGTCCTCTATGTGCCTGCCAAGAAAGACCTTCCTTAAAGGGCGTAGAAAAAGTTTGATCCATCTTCCAAGACCTAATTTTTCCATCCTTATGGCCACTCCAAACCAACCTAGTGCCGTTATCAACCGCCAAAGACATGGTAGGTGATATCTCTGCTGATTCATAAAATGGCGAAGCATCCTCATCCCCTCTTCTCACCTTTCCACCAAGACCACAACCTGCTTCATATGCATTCTTGAACTCCCACACCCTCACCCCACACTCCTGCCCAGCCCACAACTGCTCTTCCGTACAAGCAATCGTTCTCAGGAACTTACCGAGTTGAGTTTCCCTCAATGGATGCGGCCTTAATTCAAGACACGGAGGCCGCCCTGGATGAACGGCGGATCTAGTAGGAGCCTTGAAGATCCCCATTCCGCCGCCGCTGCCTATAAACTCCTGCAAAGGCTGAGCCTGATCTTCAGGTCCACCGGGACCCTCGAGGTATTCATCGGTGGCAGAGGAGGAGCGCGTGAAGAATTCATCATCGGAATCAGATTGTTCATAGAAAGAGCTAATGTTGTTGGAAATGCGATTGTCATCCAAACTGTGCTTGCGGACTTGATTGTGTCGCTTGCGCTCCGAAGGTCCTGGAAGCTGCTGGCTGTAGGAATGGGCTTTGCGATGCGGCGGAAGGGAGGCTAAATTTTCGTTGTCCTTGTCGTCGTCTTCGATTCGTTCGTCCATGGTCGGTGGAAGAATGGGAGTAGCGGAAATCGAAGGAGATTGAAGAAGAAGAGAGAGAAAACGAAGAATGATTGAAGAGAAAAGTGGAAAGGGTGTATAGGGATTGGGGAGAGTGTGGCCATGCGGGAACTAAGGCGCTGCATACTCCAACCTTACGGACAGGAAACCCTTTGCACTTCTTCACCACTGAAATACAATACATTCATATCAATCTTTCACTTTGGCGCGCCAAATCAATATCATTTTAAAAAAAATAAAATAAAATAAAATAAAATAGTGAGTTATTAAGTGTTAAATAATAAATACTATATTATTACTCTAGATTTAAACAAATGAAACTGTGCATGGTGACATGTATCCATAAGTGTAACTAACATTCAACAAAAATTGACTGATTTAGAATGAAATTTGAAATGAAAATTAATGGATAAAATAAAATCTGAGTTCATTTTAAAAAGATGATATCACATTAATAAAAAATGAGTGAATATCAAATTCAGCTTGTGACAATTTTTTTTGAAAAATAACGAGACTTTTAGAAAAAAAATTACTTTCTGACCTTTGATATTTTTTTTCTCCGTAAAATAAGTTAGTTTCTATATCAATAATCTATCTCTAACATTAACGAAATGTAAATATGTGCCACGCTAAGATGGTGATGTATTCGTTAAGTGCCAGTCTGGATTGGCATATTAATGAATCACCCAATCCAACTCTTGATAATTTTTAAAAATATAACTTAGTGTTTTATTTGCGCAGAACATGAGTATTTCTAAGTGCCTCTTTCTCCTTCCTCTTTGTATAGAACTCTAATTATGCTACCACCATAAGTTTGGGGATCATTTTTCATAAACTAGGAGCCGCATTCTGCGTGGTTATAATGTTGGCGAAGAGAGTAGGAGCTGCAACTTTTTTTCTAGAAGTCTTGGGCAGCCAAGAAAGAAGAAATTTATGTCTCCAAAATGTTACTGTGACACTTATGCGATTCTCTTCCAATTTTGCACAAAACTTAATCCAGTTAGGATCTTCTTGAGATACCCTAATTACAATGTAAATATTGCTTTATAATTTTTGCATGAAATTTATTTTTTTTGTATATTTTTTAAATTTGAAATTTTTTTATAAATTTTGTATTTTACAATCAAAATTTTTAATTTTCAGATACCCATCCCACATTACAAGTATTTCAAGTAGCTAGATGTATTAGTTTAAGAAAATATTGATGAGGATATTACTTCTAAAAATATTATTTTAATAGAAAGGAGATTGAAGGAGGTAGAACATAGAATGAAGGAGTTAGAGATGAAATTAAATTTGAAAAATCAAAACGAAATTGGATCTTAAGGTGGTAGATGTTACTTCAAATGTTTTAGGCTTATAATTTTGAGTATAATTAATATCATAATTGCTTTAATCTTTAGGACATGTCCTAAGTAATTGTCATAACCTTAGTTGTGATATTTTGTGATAATTATGTTGCTTTGTAATGCTTTTAAGATGTAACTAAATTTGTGTAAGATTATATTTTATGTTAATGAATTTGCTATCACTTTAATTTAAAATGATATTGTATTGAAAGAAATTAGATTATACTACAAATATGTAACTAATCACATATTTTGATGGATGAATATATAAAAATCTAGGTATACAATAATTGTAAGCTAAATCTAAAATATATGTTTCATCAATCTGAAAAAAAAGTCTCTACAATATGATTTTCATATGTGTTATATGATATTAAAGATGGAACTATAAGTACAATCCAAAATAGTTCCATAATCTATTATAATAAACTTAGCACCAAAGTATGATTGTTTGTACAATAGCAAAATAATATGTCTCTAAATTACTGGTTGTCTAACTTATATACTAGCAAATAAGTTTACAACTATTAATGAACCAAAAGTTAATTAATTGAGTTCATAAGACACACATGACTCTTCACTTATAGACCAACAAAATACATATAAGTCTTCACTTGGTGCTTGCAATCCATTAATGAATCTCCTCAAGGGTGAATTGGAGGCCTAAAATCAGGTGTTGGCAAGAAGGTAAACAAACTACCAAATGTCCCTGAGGTAGTTGCTCCAAGTGGTTCTAGATAGTTTTGAGTGGGTGGTATTGGAGGCCTCACAATGGTTTGCTTCATTCGGAACCCAACATGAGGCTCAAAAATTTGTTGAGTAGCATGCACAAGATAAAATAACCATTTCAGTACAAAAAATGAGCAACACTAAAGTCACCAAATACAATCCTATACTCACAGGTCCATCATTATGAGGTGCAGATTGAGATAAATCAATCTCTTCAATAAAATCTACATTAGGCAAGGCTCTCACTTTTGGCATCTTTTTCTTATTCTTTTTTGTCTTTGTTTGAAAATGATGACACAAATATAACATATAGATTCAATAATTTGCAATCAACAACACATAACAGACTTGGCAAAATTAAAACAATTAAAAAATTAGAATACAAAAAATAACAAATGCAACCATTAGATCATGTTGTTGTCCTTACTTGTTTGTTGCAGCTCCAACGGAAGTTCTTGATTGAGTCTTGGTTGCCTTCTTTGTCCTTTTAGTCTTTGATTGCCAATTTGAATTCTTAGGTGTACCTTTGCAAGTCTTGTGATAATGATCTTTTTCTTCACACTTACTACAACTTACTTGGCACGATCTCCTAACTTTATTGCCAATCACCATATTGATAAGAACTTTCATCCTTCTAAGTTTTGGCCGGCCAGTTGGACGTACGATTGGGGGGAGGATTTGTTGACAATCTGTAGGGATCCAATATTTCTCAGTACTTACTGCTTGGATCACATAGGAGTATCTCGCTCAGACAGCATCCATTATCAGTGACTTATTGACAAAATCTTCTGATTTGTCCCATGTTTTTCAATCTAGAAATTGCAGCAACTGCATACTTGCATGGAAGTCCTACATATATTTTTAACAAATCAAAGACCATAATGAATAAGCATAAATATAGTTGATATAACTAATGATAGCATAGTATACATATGCAAGTGTGCTCTTTGAGATTTACACCAAGTTTGTGGGAATTTCTTTGAACTTCATAGATAGCTTTGTCATTATCTCCACTCCATACTATATTCCACTTGTTGCTTTCAGGCATAATAATCTGTTCTAGCTTAATCTGTTGCACAGAAGCCAATTTACCATTGTATTTAGCTAGTTTTCTCTTGTGATTGGCTATTTTTTGCATAATATAGCATTTCAACTCCTCACACATGGTTAATATTGGTTTTTTCCTATAACTAATAATCTTGGCATTCCATACTTCACACATATTGTTGGTTATGTTGTCCACTTTTGTTCTATGACTGAAGTGTGATTTTGACCAACATGATGGAGCAAATCGCATCATATGCTCCCATGCATTACAATTCATTTGCTTCAACTTCTCTATGTTGTTATTAAACTGCATCTCAGTAGTTGACTTTGTACACTTTCAAACCATGCTTTTGGAATCTTTGTCTTTAAATTTCTTTGTGAAATTCTTCCAAATGTGAAGTACACAATTCCAATGATTTGCATTTGTCATAACATAATTAAGGGCAGCTGCTAACCCCTGATTCAGTCTAACAACAAAATTCAAAACAAAGTTCACTAATAAAATATACTAACAAAAAGCACTAAAGCAAAATTCACTAATAAAATATAATAAATGCATTAAGGACAACATCCACTAATAAACTCCTTTAACAGAATTCAGCAACACCATAAACATCATAAATAAACTTCACTAATAAAGTTCTATAACAAAATTCAGCAAAACTATAAACATCATAAAAAAACTTCACTAATCATACTCAGATAACAAAATTCAAAACACATTATACCAGAATTCAAAATACCATAAACAGCATAAATAAACTTCACTAATCATACTCTTATAACAAAATTCAGAACACATTTAAACAGAATTCAAACACCACAAGCATTATAAATAAACTTCACTAATAAAGGTCACTAATAATACTCTTTAGCATGTTATAGAATGCTTATCTTCTGTTGGTCCGAGATGAAATTTAGTTCTTCATTGCAAACATCACCCAAGTCTTCTTTTAACCTTGTTAGAAACCACTTCCATGTCTCAGTGTTTTCACTGTCCACCACTTTATAAGATATAACAAAGAAATGATTGTTTTCGTCTTGTGCTATTGCAGATAGGAGTTGTCCACCATAATATCCTTTCAAAAAGTATCCATTAAGGCTCAATCAACTGCCTGCAACTAGCCTTGAACCCAAGCTTACAAGCCTCAAGCGAGATGTAAAGCCTATCAAACAGTGGTAGACCCTCTGGTTGAGGTATTGCCCACATTATTGCAGTGGAACCTGGGTTGCTCCTTAACAGCTCACTCAAGTAGTCTTGTATTTTACCGTATTGTTCTCTTTCTTTTCCAATTACTTGTTCCCTTGCAGCCTTCTAGACTCTTGCGATCATCTTGTCATGCAGTTGCACATTATACTCTTCAACCATGTGCACCTTAGCCTCTTTTGGTGTCAAGTCCGGTCGAGTTTCTAAAATCTTAAACAACTTGCTTGCAACCCACTTGCGGTCGGCCAGATTAGAACAAAAATCCCTCCCACACATATGGTTATTTACAAAAGTTTTGATCTGATAGCAACAATGTCTAGAATTATATGAGGTATAGATTAACCATGGACATTCTTCTTCAACACACATCGCACTAGTTTTTTCTGCTTTGTTCCTAATATATCGGCATTCCTTTCCCTCATAGACAAAGTAATCCTTCAAGCACTCCTTGAACCAGCCATTGTGTCAAACTCCATACCCAACTCAATGTACACTTCTCCATAGCCATAACTGGTTTTATGCTCTGGCCATTTATGTTTATTACCTCCCTCATCATCTGATGAAATAGGGGAGACAAATTCTTCACTCTCATAAACATACTCCTTCTCTTCTTCAAAATCAACCTCTTCTATAATGGGCTCAACACCCTTAGTGTGACTTGACCCACTTTTATGTTGTCTAGAACCAGGTTGGGCCTTAGAACCACTAAGCCCAGTATGTTGTCCACCTATATTTCCCCCTGAACCAACTCCAACATTACCCCTTCCAATAGGACTAAAGTTGGGCCTAGTATGTTTCTTTCTCTTCCCAGCATACTTCCTTGAATTAGCCTTCTTCTTGTCCGTGTTCATATTTCCAGCAGTCTTCTCGTCAGCACTACCCTTTCTATTACCATAATCATATTTCCCATCAGCAGCCTTCTTTTTAGTAGACGTCCTCGGCTTCATTCTATCTTCGTCACTATCAGTGTCACTACTTTCATCATATGCATCCGAAGGAGGATTATATGCCTCATCCTCAGAACTTCTGTCATCTTCATCTGATGAGGATGAGGAGGAAGAATCATTAACTTGACCGGCAGCCTGACCTAAATCGTTGTTAAGATAGCAAGGCTCACCAACTAGGTGTTCAAAGTATAAATTAAAAATCAGACAGTCAGTCGCCAATAAACTGTTTCTCAAATCATTTATCTCAGAATCTCCCTTAATCAAATGAAGTCCAAATTCTAAGTTTTGAGCTATGAGTTCTAACCAGTACATTGCAGCATAATTAGCATATCCTAAACACTTTAGTAGTTCTTCCAGATCAAAAAAGTTTACTAAATCTAAGTTCATTGGAGAAAATTTATGTACCTTTCCATCCAAATACTGCAACACTCCATTACTATCCTTCCCAAGTCTCCCACCATGGTTAAACACGTGTACTGTAAAGTTAGACATCTGTAGCACCAATAAAAGACAAATTCAATAGCAATAACAATAGTTAATAGATAGATATATTTGAAAGTAATATAGATTATTTAGTAATTTTAATGATTGATAGTCATGTCTAGCTAAACAGGTCAATGTGAATTATATATCAACTTATCTAAAATTCAGATAGATTAGTTCATACCAAATGGTTTCAAGGTATACTTGTTTAAACTCTTGCAAAAATTTAAATAAAACTATGCAATAAGTTAATGAAAATCTATGACCAATAGAACATTTTTTTGTGTGCGTATATGTGCTGGAGCAAGTACAAATATCATTTCCAAGAAGAGCAAGTAAGATTCAGAACTAAACACAATATTGCATTGCAGTAGAATAAAATACAAACTTATGAATAATAAGGAATGGAAGCATCAACCTCAACAAAACACATAAGCTTTTCGGTAAAAATATATAGAGCATATATATATATATATATATATATATATATATATATATATATATATATATATATATATATATATATATATATATATATATATATATATATATATTGACAAGCCTCTAAACAGTAAATTCAGCCCATCATGCAAAATTTAAATATAAACTATACTCCAAATCATAAGTTTCAAAGCATATTCAATGGTAGAGTGTGAATAAAAACATATTCAACTTGATCATACACATGCAATGGCAGAAAAAGTGAGTAACGAAGCTTACATCAATAGTCAGTTCTTCCATCATGGCGCCATAAAAAATGTCGTCAATAGCTCCATCGGAACCAACTTCTTCTTCCAAGTGAAGCATCGTCAAAGAATTTTTGGAGGGAGAGGATTAGGGTTTTCTGTAATTCCAGAGAGTGAAAGAGGACTTTTATGTCATCAGGGTTAAATCTTTTTTTTTTTAGTAGAATTGTTAGGGGCCAAGTTGGATGGCCCATTAATCTGTCCATCCAGGTTGGCATTTAACTGACACATCATTAACTTAACGTGCCATGTATTCATGGTCAATTAGCTCTAGAGAAAAACTATTAACGAAGGGGCTAACTTGTCTAGTGGAATTAAAAAACAAAAGCCGAAAACAGGTTTTTTTTTCTAGGGGTTTCGTTGTCCTTTGATGCTATTGTCAGGGCCGTTTAGAATTTTTTTGATTTTTTCATAAACAATTTTAAAAAAATTATTACTTATATAATTCTACAAATATTAATATAATATTGTATGGACTCAAAACAAAGTTAAAATGAAAGTTAGCATAAAAGGCAGAAGTCTCAAATGAATTACTTCATTGTCAACTGTATATAATTATCAATCATGCTATATACATATTAAAATCCGTTATTAAAATTATCACCAGAATAAAAAATATATTAGAATATAAAATATACATTAAAATAAATTAAATTATATATATTTATACCAGCTATATAATAATTAATTTTAGAAGTAAAGTATTTTTTTGTCTTCAACGTTTAAGGTAAGTTCTAAAGTTGTTTCTAACGTTTAAATCGTCATATTTAAGTCCTTAATGTTTCAAAATTAGCTCAATATTGTCTTGCCATTAGGGATCTATTAACAGAATTGGCAGTGGGACAAAATTGAGACGATTTTAAAACGTTAGGAACTTAAATAGGACGAAACATTGGGGATAAAAATGATACATAGAAATAAATTTTAAGTTTATCCTTCAATATTATCAATTTTTTATGGTACATAATTATTCAATTATTTTTTAATCACATCTAAGTAAATTATACTTAATCACATTACTTTTATTCTAAATAAATTTATTTTTTTATAATTTTACTCATCATAAAATATTTGTAAAATAACTAGTACATAAACTTGCAGAAAATAAAATGATACATATACAATAAAGTATGAATTGTACCATTTGTCTCTAATATATCAAAATTCTTTGATATTTAATTTAGTTAAATTTTATTTTTAATTTTATTCTTTAATAATATCAAATTTTTATAGTAGATAATTATTCAATTATTGTTTAAATTTTATTCTTAATTACATTATTTTTTCTAAGTGAATTTATTTTTTATTAACAACAAAATTAAAAAATAAATTAAATAATTATTTGTCGTAAAAAAATTAAAATTATTGAAGAAAAGATTAAAATTTATTAAAAAATTAAAAAAAATTTCAACAATTTTAATTTTTAATAAATTTTTATCTTTTCTTCAATAATTTCAATTTTTTTACGACAAATAATTACTTAATTTATTGTTTAATTTTGCTCTTAATAAATTCACTTAGAAAAAAATAATGTGATTAAGAATAAAATTAATAATTATCTACCATAAAAATTTGATATTATTAAAAAATAAAATTAAAAATAAAGTTTA